>NC_046226.1:28772468-29084135 GCF_009819885.2 Catharus ustulatus
TGTGATTCAACCCTTTAGCATTATGATTGGGCATTCTGTAATCACTGGAAACTACTTAAATAGTAAAGCACATAAAAAGAAAGGTGATTGCCATGAAATACTGTGTTAATTTCACATAAAAGGATGTTTAAACAGACTAAAATGCTGGTATGTGAGAGATCAGTTTATGAATCCAAGTGACTGTGGAAGGAGAAATTTAACAAATCAGGAAGAAGCAAGGGAAGTGCTGGCATAAGCTGGAATCATATGGGGCTGTAATACATGCTTTACACTTTATTACAATTTTCCAATTAGCTGACTGCTGGAAAACACCCTGGTTTAGTGTGGCAGCAGCACAGTTTGTTGCTGCTGCTGGGTGTTAGAATGCAGAGACAATTACGCCATATTGAGAGTGTTATGGACAAACAGAGCAGAACCACCCATGTAACCTTTTAATAATTAAAATTTTCTGCTTTTCTAAAATGCTTTCCAAGTGTTACAGCAGGTTCAGGACCTGTTCGTGCCTTGTGTGCTGAAAAAGTGTTAATGTTTTACATACTGTATATGGAAAATCTTAATTAAAAAAAATACTGTGAAAATGACAGTATTGGTATATTTTCTTTTCAGTCCCCACATGGGTCTGTAAAGCATCTCTTTATGAATGGTTTAAGGATGATAAATATATTGTGTAAATTAAAGAAAAACAAATACTTTTAGCCTCTGTTTATATCTCCAGAATTTACAAAGACCGTATCTTCGTGAGTCAGCCAAATACTTTCCAGTCTTTATCTTTCACACTATGGTGCTTGATTCTCTGCTTTTTTCTGTTTCTTATTTCTAGAATAACTCTGAGACATGGCCCAAGGACAGGAAAAGCCTCAGGTTGTTTAGATCACCATGTTTCTATAAAACCTTATGCTGAATTACTCTCTCTAAACATCTGGCTCTAAAATGACTAATAACTGCTGCTATCTGGGGACAGAAATTAGAGCAGAGGGTTTTGTTTACCTAATAAAGTACTAGAAGAGAGAAAATACCAATCTAATACACTTAAAATTTTTTTCTTTAGGTGACAACATGTATGGAAACTCTTGATTCAGCTGACTCACATATATGTCTAAAGTAGTATGTAAGGCAGTCAGAAACTCATAATTTTTCTGTCCAGTTTTCATCCTTTAGCATTAACTAATATAGGAAGTATGTACCTGTGTTTACTAGGAAGGTCCACGAGATATCCAGGGTGATAATGCTAATAGTGCACAGTCAGTTATGTATTATACATACAAAGATGCCTGCTCATGTTAAAATATGTCTTATTACAATGATATAAGCCATCAAAATCTTAGAAGCTATGATTTCAGTTTATCAGACTGCATAATTTTGCAAAAAATTGTATATTAAATTAGAAGAAAATGTTAAAATTGGTAAGGAAGATAGGCATAGCCATGCATAGCATAAGCATTAATTAGTTACAGTATTTTATACTTCATTATTTTGTTCACTTATGGAAACCATCATTCTATCATTTATAGCACTCTGACAGGTTTTAGGGAGAGGTTTGATCCAATGTGAATTGGATAAATTTTGAATTGAATTGAATTTTGGAATAATTTTAGAATTGTGACATATCAACACTATCACAAAGTCTGAATCTAACTCAGTAAAAGCCATCATGTAGGAAAACCCTTAATATCTAGGTAACTTTTTCCATCCTTATTCATAAAAACTTATACCTGGTAAGGTTCTAAAGCTATCTAGCTTGAAACTTCATTGTGATAAGAAGAAATATTCATATATGTGTAAGGGAATGATAAAAATAAAAACTGTAATACTTTAATACATAATAAGTATGTAATTTTATGTCTGTAGTTGCACTAAATATATTTGCAATGCAAGTATAAATTTAAAGTACTGGATTTATACAAAATCAGACCTGTAATTCTCCAGTTGTATTTATGTATTTACTTCATCACTAAAATATATTCTAACTAGCAACATGTGAAAATTATATATGTAATATTTTAAAGATATTTAAAGTCATGTTCAATTGTAAACTTGACCTGACAAATATATACAGGAACAAATATATACATGACTGAACATTTCCTTTCTTCAGCCATTGATGTTTATTGGCTCTTAATCTATTTTTTGTAATCTATCCATCACAGAGTTACCACCCTCAACAAAAATAAATATTTTAGAGGCAAGTATTCAAAAATAAGTGTTAATATTAGAAGAACTTCAAATTTCATTGATTTAACTTGTTTGTTTTTCCTTTGGTTTACTTGAATAAGGGTGCAAGAGCACTGTTGAGTTTCTATCTGCATTACCACATGATTAGCAGAAATTCCTGCCATGTGTTTCTTCTCTTGCACTGGTCTCTTACTGGCATCTGTAAGAGACTGCTTCTCAAATTGTGCAATAAACTGTGTAAGCAGACATAGAATAAAAGAGAAAAGCAATGGAACTTCCAACAGGATGGCAAAAAAAAGCTTTTGTCTTCAACTCAAACCTAAGGACACCAACTGAGTGGTGTGGTTGATACACATGAGAAATGGGATGGCATCAGGAGGGACGTGGGCTCAGGAATTGTGCCCATAGAAATCTCATGAGTTTTAACAAGACCAAGTGCTGCTACTGCACCTGGGTCAGGACAACCCCTGGTACCAGCACAGGCTGGGGATGGACAGATGGAGAGCAGCCCTGCCCAGGACTTGGGGGTGCTGCTGGCTGAGAGGCTGGACATGAGCCAGCCATGGGCACTGCCAGCCCAGAGAGCCAAGTGTGTCCTGGGCTGCATCCAGAGCAGCGTGGGCAGCAGGGCAGGGAGGGGATTCTGCCCCTCTGCTCTGCTCTGTCAGACCCCACCTGCAGGGCTGTGTACAGCTCTGGGTACCAGCACAGGAAGGACAGGGACCTGCTGGAGTGACTCCAGGGGAAGAACACCAAGTGATCAGAGGGATGGAGCATCTGTCCTATGAGGAAAGATTGAGAGAGTCAGTGCTCAACTTGGAGAAGAGAAGGTTTTGGGGTGATGTCATTGCATCCCTCCAGTACCTAAAGGAGGCATTTTTGGAAACACTGGGACAAAATTTTTAGCAGAATCTACTGTCATATGACAGGTGATAACAGTTTAAAAAAAATGGGTAGATTTAGGTTAAACATTAGATACAAGAAAGAAGTGTTTTTCAATGAGGGTGGTGAGACACAGAGAGAGGCTACCCAGAGAGTTTGTAGATGTCCCACCCAGGAAACATTCAAGGTCAGGTTTGACTGGGCACTGAGCAACCTAATTCAGTTGAAGATGCCCCTGCTTGCTGCAGCAGGGCTGGACTACGTGATCTTTAAAGCTGTCCTCTAAGCCAAACTACTGTCTGATTCTATGATTATGCTGCTGGTGGATTCCATTAGTCAGGACAGCCTCAGGAGAAGGAAGTGAGGCAGCCTTTACTGGTTGTCTTCCTTGTCACACAAGAATCACTTAATTCTTCCTAAAGAAGATGTTGGGATGTTTTCTTGAGGACAATATACATGAGCATATCTTTTCCACAGAACTTACTCCTTTAACAGAAGTTAGGCTTAGATCTCTATATTTTCAATAATGTACTAACTTTATGGACTCTGCATATCACAATATGAAAACACTATCATTTCAATAAGATGTCAGTTTAGGTATAGCTCTTAAAAACATCCAGAAATTTCCAGATTTAATTGAAAATTCTGTTTCAATATATCACAGAACGGTATAAGATTTTTTTCCCACAGAAGTCTTTCTCTTTCCAATTTAGCATGCATAATGCTTGTAAGTTGTATTCAGTGAAAATGAAAAGCTTTACATCTCTGAGACTCATTTCTATGTAAATGAACTAACAAGCATGTGCACAGCAAAGCAGAGGCTATAAAAAGCAAAATGGAGTTTAGTTTACCAATATTTTGCAAGTGTTTTAACAGCTTGCACAATTAAGTTTGGAACTATGGTGAATTGGATTTGTGTGTTTTTATCTGTTTGATTGACAAAATTTTTCCTTTGTTTAACTCTAATTACCTTTTCGAATTACTTTCAAGTTGGAGATTTGCATGTACTAGGCATCATGTATCATTGCCATCCTGTGTTGCATGAGGATATATCCATATGTCCAGTTGCTTGACTGTCAGGAGCAGGGGAACAGAGAGGAAATACATGACACAATCAAAATCCAAACTACTGTCCAATTGCAAGAAATTGCAATTCTCAGCTGTCTTCATTTTGAGGGAAAATTCTTAGATATGAAGAGATATAACTTCTGTCAGACTGTGGATTAGACTGAAACAACTTTACATGCTGCTGTGAGTGTAATCCTCCAGATTACGAGCTAATATCAAGAGTAGATATGAGAATCTTCTTTAAATAAATATTTTCAACCCCCTATGGTAAACATACTGAGAATATGAGAATTGCATCACAGGTCTAAAGCATTTAGACTATGTAGCAGCTGAAGATGGATTCCTCATAATCAAATGTAGACGCCTATGTATGACAGAGTCAGTGTCATCCAGACTCTTCATTATTGAACAGAAAAGAAGAGCATCTCATCCTGCGTATAGACTTCTGAAGTAAACCGGAAGGTTGTTTTCTAAACTTTTTTATTTTCCTCTTGAAACAGCGAGTGACTAGCTTGGATGAACCATCTGTACAGCAGACATCTGAAGTCGATTGAGGTTAATCCACACTTCTTTCTACATTTCATGGAAGCTTAGGCATAAGAAATACTCGTCTGCTTATACTTGCACAATACTAAGTTTGTGCCAGAAGTGGAATATATAGAGAGAATATAACTTTAAAGTCAAGTAGTATTAGACACCACTGTGCCCACATGGGTAAGCAGGTGTTTGCTTGCCACATAAGCAAGCAACAGCTTTTCATTGCAGCCCTTTAAATCCATTCCATGATTTGCTGTAGGTAATGCAGGCCTCTTCTAGATACAACTCTGGATCTTCTGTGAAGTTTTTGATTATGTTTTTATCATCTAATCGTTAATACTCAGAAAGAACACTTTTCTTATGGTAAATGTCACTATTACTGTATCAGTAGGACAAAAAAGTTGAAAGATTAAGAATTAGCTGATATAAAAATGGTGTCTTTCCAAATGCAACCTAAATGTGCTTCTATGTTAAACTCAATGATAAGTTTGACTGACTTAAGGATTGACTCAATGGCAAGCACATAATTGAAAAAAACATAGCACGAAAAATTAAATGAAAAGAATAATGGACTAAAATACTTAGAAAATTTTTTTAACAAAAGAATCCAAAATTATATACCTAACCATAAGAAATATAAGCCGCATCTACTGCAGCCTGAAATTGTGGCTCAGAAAGTGTTCCAGTTCATAATGGGTAGATTATGAATGGGTAGATGAGCTATTCAACAATAGCTCTCAAAATAAGGCCACAACACAAAGCAATAATATAATATTGGATGCATAAATAGACACTAGTGAGTAGGGATAGGAACATTTATTCCTGTAGATGGGTAAGATAGTATTAAAATATTTTATATAGTACTAGTGTTTGCCTTTCAAAGTGGACACCAGTAGAAATACAGGGAATAAAAAAAATGTTTCACAGCAAGAAATTTAAAGAGATTATTCTGCCTAGTTTATTAAAGAGTTTTGAGTGTGATTACATCATATAAGTGTGGAGGGAGAAAGATGAATTCCAAAGGATCGTGTGGTCTAATAAGAGAAAACATAAAAAAATTTCAGTAGATAATACCAGACATATTGAAACTAAAAATGAGTAGTGAAGAGTTAATTAACTACTGGAATAAACTAGTAAAGAGAATGCTGAATACAGTGTCTCTTGAGGTTTCAGTTCAAGACTGTCAATTGTTGTAGAAGATAGGTGTTAGTGAGGTGCAAGGTAGAGTGGAGAAATGTAGAGATCTCTGCTATGTATTTAAGTTAGATGAGATGATGAAAAGATTCCTTCTGATTTTAACCTAATGGAATCTATGAACCTAATTAAACACACCTAATGCAAGGGATAAGAATGCACTAGTGAGAGAAGCACATCTGCATTTCTATCCTGGCAAGATTCCCTTCACATGTGTTGTGTCACAAATGGCCTAATCTATCACAAAAGCTGAGACAACAAACCTTTAGAGTTGTGTAAGGGATTGGAGAAGCTTGCAATTGCAAAAAGACATCTTTTAAAATTCACAGGCCTTTTGAAGGGAATTTCATGGCTTGCAAATCTGGCTTTGAGCCACAAAAAGAGATCTCTAATCAAGAAAGTTGCTCCTGATACTGAATTCTTCAGTCCCAAATTTTGGGGACAGGAAGAGAGTGTATAAGGCCTCGGGAAGGATTTGCTATTCAGAATGCCCATCACCTAAAACTTTTCTAGTCAGTTTTTACAACTACCAGCTGGAGCCCTTTTATCTATGGTAATTGGATGTTATGGTATGAAGTGGGAGGGAAAGAGATCAGAGGTAGCTAGATGTCAGTAGGGCAAGTTGAAGAGTCCTGTACAGAGAGTTTGGGAGGGTGCAGTGAGCAAGGAGACTTTGTACTTTGCAGAAGGCTTCTGCATTGTCAAAGCTTGAAATGAAACAAAGTGCTTGACAAGAACCCTTGCCATGATAAAATTTGGCAAACATGATTCAAAGTTGAAGTGAAACTACAGTTTGGTGTGATGCATTTGGTGCTGTGTGACTGTTTCTCTCCATATACAGGATCAAAGTCCTTGCTCCAGTGTGTGTGGTACAAGTACTGCATTGCATTTGGGAGGAACTGACTCTTCAGGAACTTGTGTCCCCTTTGGGAAAAAAAAATCTGAAGTTTTGATGGTGGGCTTAGTTCAGGAGATAAAAGATAATGTTACTTTTCAGATTTGTCTGCCATGTGACTTTTTAATTTGTCCAGAAATAGGGCTGCAGTGCTTACTATAATATATATTTAAATAATTCAATGATTATTATGTTTGTACATGACAGAAAATAACATAGTATTTTTCACTGAAAATTTGATCCTAATTCCAGGGAGAACATCTTGGAGGAACTGTAGCAGCACAGAATTTTTTAGTTTATTCATGCATGTCCAATTGTATATATATAATAAATACATGTAAATAAGCACATTGAATATTTTACTATTTTCTTTAAAATAATTCTACAGTAGAAATTGTCATAATTTTAATTACATAGGACAATATATATTTAAATAACAGAAAAGAAAAGTGTGTAAGAAATGTGTGAACAACATCTACTGGGTAGACAAGTACGTAAGCAGAAAATATCAAAGCCCATTTAAATTCTGTTTCTTATTTGAAAAAGTGGTTGGCATATTTATTATTGAATCTGTCACTAAATGATGTTTAAAGATTTAACATACATAAATAAATATTTTACTAGAGCTCCTGAGACATATTAGTGGCTAAATTGATGAAAAAAATTCCATAAAAAACTTATGAAATACACCTAAAGCTACATATTGTTTCAGGGATGGAAAATACCAATTCTAATTGCTCTTTATGGTGTTTTCAAACATAGATTAAAGGCAAACAAACATATTTCATGCTGATAAAACTTCAAAGCAATTTATAGTTCATCTTAAAATGGGAAATCTTTAACTTTTATAAATAATCTTTTGTGCTTCCATTTTAGAATTGTATCTGACTAGAAAGTGCATAGGGCCCTTTACCTGAAATTTAATCTACATGCAATGCAGAATTTTTAAGTATAAATTTACCTTTACTTAAAGAGATGCAAGAAAATACTTTGAAAATATGTTTTCTATCTTAGTTCAAATTCTCTGGAAAACAGAAAAATTAGATTGAAAGATGTAATACTGAAAACATCCCAAACGCTACTGAAACCCAAAGAATAGCAATAGTTGCTTCTACTGCTTCATCTACAGAATAAACTTAGAAAAATGATTACAGGGAAAAATAGATTAATAGATAGTATTCTAAAGTAAATATAGGCCTTAAATCTCATAAGAACTTTATCTTTAAGATAAGCACTATTTCATATCGCTGTAAAACAGATATTTTGTGAACTTTGAAAGTCATTTTACAGTAAGGTTTTGATACTAAGCAATTCAATGAACAGAGACCCAGTAAATTGTACTATTGCTCAATAAAATTTGGATTTTATTCTGAGTTCTGAGAACCATTGTTTAGAAGATAAATTCAAGATATGAGTAAGCACTTTAAACTCGACTGTGGTGTTTTCAGTAGTTTTATTTTATCTTAAAAGTTGTTTACCAGAATAGCTGTGACCTTATTTCCTAATTTCTGTGCTTAAGCTGCAGCAACTTAATTTGTACAACCAAAAGATACAGCTAATGTATATTTGTGTACTTGCACAAATGCTGAACAGTGTCCATTCTGCTGCTAGTCACACGAAGGACATTTACATTTAGATTTACCACTTATGAATCATATGGCAAAACCTGATCAATTTAAATATTGACTGAATTCTCTTGTTGTTATGGTAAATCATCATAAAATATAAGTTTCCTTTTATTTGGTACTAATAATTTACTTTTTGTGGTTAGTTTTGAGCTGGATCAGCTTCCTGAAAGAGTTCACTCACTAGTCCCAAAAATGTGAATATTAGCAGAGTGGAGAGAGTGAAAGCAAAGAGGCTGAGAGTAATGAAGGATAATTGTATCATAGAGTGTTGGATAGAGGTGACATTAAGCTGAGATGGAATTACATGCTTTATTTTCTGTACTTAATAGAACTCAGCTCTGATTCCATGTCAACACCCAGCATGCGGGGACAGTTTGCCTTTCGCAAAGTGCAGATTATACCTGACGATGACTTTTAGATTAGGTGTTTTGTCATAAAGTTCTTATTCCTCCCGTTAGGAAAAAAATATTATGTTTTGTTGACAAAATTAAACAACATTATAAGCAGTTTTTCAGCTCCCTACAGGAAGTTACTTCTTTACTGTCCTTTATTTCTCATGAGAGTGCACATTTTTGAGTAGAACAGAATTTACTTCAGCGAAATACTTCAAGTCTTGGAAAATTGAATACTTCACATCTCATAAATTACTTCTCTGTTCCAAAATAATTGTATAATTATTTCTTCAAAACGAATGAACGCAATAGGCTCTTGGAAATGGGGCCAAGTATAGATGATAATTCTCAAATCTTGATATAGCCAGATAAAGAGTAATTAAGAAAGTTCCTCTGCTCTCTCTGCTTCTTCATGATTAAAGAAATGATCTGTGCATTGATAGAACATTATTCTAATAATTTTTGCTTTGGACAGCCAAAATAGGTAATGGGATTTTAAATTTTCTACTTTCTATCAGAGAGAATGAGTAGTGTGTTATCATCACATCATTTTGTAAAGCTAATAATACTAGCAAATTAATTCAGTAGAATAAAGTGTGCAAGACTTTATTTTCCTGCTTCATGGGATTATACAGTACCAAAATATAATGTATAATTAGATCAGAGCTTTTCAAGCACCAAAAAGCACATTTGTCCATTGACTCTGTGACTTGTTCAGTTGGTTAGAGCTGGGTGATAACACCAGGGTTGTGGGCTCTGTCCTAGTACTAACCTTTCACTTAGGAATTGGGCTTGATGATCCTTGGGGGTCCTTCACAACACAGAGTATTTTTGATTCTGTAATTTATTCTGTGATTCCAGGATAAATTAATCTTCCCCAGAAATAACTTAGTTTTATGCTCACTATATATATATATATATATATATATATATATAAATATATAAATAAATATATATATATATATATATATATATAATTTTTTAAAATATCAAAATAGAGACTATAGCGCTGGGAGCATTTAGCTTTCATAGAAGGAATGGATAAAAGTCCTTTTGTTTATTTTACTTGACCTTACAACAGATGACCATCTGGATAACTACTGTGCATGGTGCCAAAAAAGCTGTTAACCCCTAAAAGAAATAAATAAATGTAATTAAAATGAAAATCTGCCAAGAGTGTTTAATCATAGGTCTCAGAGTCAAATCTACAAATACAGGTCAAATATTGATTGTCAAGAAGCTTATCTTGCATGATTGTCTTGTGCTAGGAGGGAGAACACCCCCACTGCTTGATGCTCCACACTCACTTTATACTCAGTACAATTTATGATCAGTTTTATGTAACTATTGCCTGACTGAGGGGGTGGGGTGGATTCTTTTCTGTCAATGCTGTGTTGTGGACAGATGATATAAACAGTAATTCAATCTCTGGGCTTATTTTGCTCATCAAGACAGTTCAACTTTCATGATTTCAGTTGGAATTGCAACTCCTTGAAACCATTGAAAACCAGGCTATAATCCAAATGGACCTTCTCTGCTTTGCTGAAAGAATAAAACAAGTCAAAGGGGTTGGTTCAGGGACGAGCTGCAGTTCTACAAAACTTTAGTACTGCAGATGAAGGACTAGATGGACTTGAAAATCTCAAAGGTCTTTTCCAATCTAGGTGATTCTGTGAGTCTGTGAAGTGCTGTAAAATTCTAAAATGTATTAAAAGTCCATTCATCTTGTTGGTTTTTGCAATTTTATTTGTACTATCCAGTTTTTCCTGTTCATTCTCTTCTGGGAATGAAAATAGCAATTGCTATTTAAGTCCTCTTTGAGCACTGTTTATTCCTGCATTTTTTGTATCTGAGTTGGAAAATGCAATTTTTCAGTAAAAAACCTAGTTGTTCAGAGCAGCTTTCACATGAAGAAAAAAAGTGAATATGAAATAAAAATTACTTTAATCAATATTGAGCACATTTAACAGTTGAGTAGGGGAAAATAAAGCCTAGTTTAATTCAGTCTAAAGCTTTTATTCTTTTCTCAACGATACAAGCAACATAACCAGTAAGATCAAATATGTAGCTAAAGCTTGAATGTTCTGATCTTCCCCCAATCTTAAGGTGACTAGATACACTAGATACACATTTAATGGAGTAATCTCTAAAAAAGTAAAGATAGATCACGCATGAAACAAACTTGTCTTTATTTTACTTTCACTGTCTAATAATCGCAGAATACCTGGTGGGAAGGAATCTCAAGGATCCTTTGTTCCAGCCTTTCTCCCTGAAAGGATGGTCTAGACAAGACATCCAGCACCTGTCTGGCTGAATCTTAAAAGAGACCAACATCAAGGCACTCATCACTCCCTTGGGAGATTATTCCAATGGCTGATTGCTGTCTTTGTGTAAATTTTCCCTCTTGTGACCTACCAGATTCTCTCCAGGAGTAGCTCTCAGGGCTCCCTCTCAGGCCACCAAGTGGATGCCTCAGTGTCCCTTAACAGAGTAATTTTTGCCCTATCTGTTGTGTGCTGCTGCTGCAGTTTTCCTTTGCAGACCTTGCCTGTGTGTGTCTGCAGCTACAAAACTTTGTGTCTGTTTTCACTTGCAATGCTGGAGGGTACAGACAAAGCAGAGTCCTAATTCTGTGGGTAACACATTTCTCTACCCCTCCTAATCTAAGAAAAAACCTCAAGACTGAGAAAAAAATCCCCCTAAGACATTGGCAGTTGCCATGAAAACTGTTGCCCCTATTTCTTCAGTGGCAGGGAGCTCAAAGGTTGCTTTGTGAAAACACAGTGGAACTTTTGAAAGGTGTTTAATTTCACTGAATGGCACCTCAGATTTTCTTAAAATAGATGTCCCTTATGAAGTCCTAAGCTTGTCCAAACCAATACCAAATGAGGTAGCCAGGGTATCTAGTCACCTTAGGATTCGGGGAAGATCAGAACATTCAAGTTTTAGCTACATATTTGATCTTACTGGTTATGTTGCTTGTATTTTTGAGAAAAGAATAAAAGCTTTAGACTGCATTAAACTAGGCTTTATTTGCCCCTACTCAACTGTTAAATGTGTTCAATATTGATTAAAGTAATTTTTATTTCATATTCAATTTTTTTCTTCATGTGAAAGCTGTTCTGAAAATGAGCAGTGAAGCCAAGCTGTTAGAAACAAACCTGCATTTTCCAGCAAATCCATGAGTAGAGGAAGATTTTGTGAAAATCTTACTCCCTGAAAAGCAAATTCTTTTGGTTCACAAGTTTGAAGTTATTCCTGATATTTCTCCTCACAATATCTCAGATTGTTACTTCTGATTCCATACATTTTATCATTTGGGTACTTGTCATGCATAACTGGAGGGTGGTGGTAAAAAACCCAAGCAGTTTTAATCAAGGTAGGATTATAATTTTCTGCAACACCTGTTCCAGCCAGATGCCTCTGTTGAATGTGATTCTCTGAGTTCTCACAAATTGCACAATGAAATAGTTCTAAAATGAATGGCCAATACATTGTAGTTTTGCCAGAATAAGTACTGAATAACAAAACCGTGAAATTTTTGAAATATACACTGAGGCTACTGCAGAAAAATAAGAGGAAAATCTTGATAATGAAAAATAAAACACTCATTCTGGAAGTCTGAAAATCTTGTTTGTTCTAAGATGTTAGAGAAGCTGTTCTCACCACTGAGGACTTTCTAGAGAAAGGATTATCACTATAACTGAGTCCTGCTACTGTCTGATTTTTTTAGTGATTTTTAATTCTTTCTTCCTGCAACTTTCTTCCTAGAGGTATGAGTTCCATTATTTTTGTATCTCCATAAGTATCTCTGTATCTGGAGAGTAGCAACAGCATATCTGGGCAAAAGTAAGGATGAAAAGCAGCAGCCATTGGAGAGAGCAGGGAGTAGGGTAGATTCTTCTAAAATCTTAGATTTGTGTGATGAAATAATGTCATTCTTATATTTTGTGCCCCCTGTGTAGTTCCAGATAGAATACTCTCTCCTATTTTTTTTTCCATCTCATGGATCCCCAGGTTTCAGTTTTCCTTTGAGAGACACACTAAAATATCATAGTAGATTTACCATGGCATTCTGAAGAAATTGTGAAGTGCTGCAGAAAAATAGCTATAAAGATTGGTTATTTGCTTCAGATACTGGAAAGTTCAGGCATTTAGATCTCGTGATTTGAAGTCCCAACAAAAACTCTGGTGTTATTTCTTGATACAGAAGGGATCTAGGAGAATCATCTTCATCCCTTGCTGAAAAAAATAAACCAGACTTGTCTGAACCTTCTCTGTAAAGGGTCAGGAAATTTTAAAAGCACAATGTGATCCTTTTGTGAGTGTTGCAATATGTGTTATTTTCATCAGGTTCTGAACTGTATCCTGGAGAATAATTCCTCTTAGAAGGGTGTGAATTTGCAAAAGGTAACACTTATTTAACATTTAAAGATCCACTGTCTCAATCTGTGTATGCAGTTTGCTTGCTCTCCAAATTGTTCTAAACAAGACTCAGCTCTCCTCCAAACAAGGGATGGAGCACTGTAAAATCAGTTGCATGGGTATTTTAAAATAAATACAATTTTACTTTTCAAGTGTCGTTTAAGTTTATTCAAACTGCAGCCAAATTTGCATACGAAGTCGTGCAAGAAATGAGGCAAACTGTAGTACATCTGTATGTAGTAAATCCTACAGAAACTCAGTTTATACAGACTAAATTTCATATCTGATTCAAAGTTCCTTTATAATCTTTCAGTTCCTATTATAATCATAAATGTGCTAAATCTGCGCAAACCATCTTCTTTTTTGAACTTTTGCAATCTTTGCATTCTGATTGCTTGAGTTGTACTAGAAACAATGAGGCAATGGAAAACAGCTCTGAAGGATTCAATCCTTCTGACAAAAATTAAAAAAACCTTCCTTAGATCAAATCTTGAAGATTATTTAGAAAAGAGTACTGTAAGCATCAAAAGTAATGAAAACCACAGCAAAACTATGTGTTTCAAACTTTGTTATGAATTATAGATTTCTAGTTTCTGTTGTCATAATTTAATTTGATACTTTTTATTTTGAAACATTTGGAATTAGCATGTTTAAAAAATATAAATATCATTCTGGACACAACAAAAACTGAAGTAGGAATTATCAGGTGACAGGACAGATATTACTGATAGTTTGGAAATATTCCAGTCTCTGGTACCTGCTACACAGAGAATGACATTGTGCAGCCTGAATAAAAGCAGGGATTTTAAAAGAAGAGGCTAGACTTAATCTTATGTAAATCTGATGGAGGTAGCACAGGGTGTGTAGTCAAGCGACTGCAGCAAATGAATATTGTGGACACCTTTCAATAGATCTTGATGATAAATGTTTTCATTTACCGATTCACTTGTAATTTGCGTGGTAGTACTTTTGCCAAATGTAAAGATGCCTGAAATTAGTGGGATATTAATACCATCCTCTGAGGCTTGTAATGGAAGAAAGATCTCGGGCACCGTATTGAAATTCTGAGCAGTAGCAAGGCACTTTTCATACAGGAGTCGCTTAGTCGTAACGAGAAATTGCAGCAGGGAGGAATGAAATGAAGGTAAACAGACAGCTAGTACCTGATGCTCTGAGCAAATACAGTGTGTAACCAGGAGCTTGGCTCTGCAGTGGTACAGCTCAGGAGGCAGGGAAAGCATCGCTGAGCTTTCTGTAGGAAGCGGAGCACAGCGCTTTGTTACTCTTGTCACAATCTACTCAGGTGAAGTGAGCTGAGAGGAGCAGGTGCAGCAGGGTGATGGGCCAAGCAACGAGGCTGTGCCTTGAATACATCATGAGGCTTTGAGCAGCTGCCTTTGAGAAACAGCCCTTTCAACAGATACTTTGAAAGCATTTCTTTCAGAGGCTGCACTGCACAGCTGCCCTTGCTCCCATTTTTGCAGTACAATCAAGAACACATCTTACTGTTGACAGTAGAAATGCCTAAAAACTAAAAATTACTATATATGTATATAGTCACTGCAAGCCCTGTAAGTGTACGTAGTGTAGATTGTATCTATCCATCTACCATAAAAGGTTTTTATTTCTCCTCAGTTTTTAAAATTTACCAGAGGAATATTTGGAAGATCAATAATGTCCTAGTTTCCCACAGTTTATGCAAGTTTCTTACTCTACAAAATTAAGCAATAAGACCAGATTGTGAATCCTTTCGCTGAGAATAATTTTCTTATTAGGGGTCTGTCTCTGTTCAGGGAAATCCTGCTGGGCACACTTAAGCCCCACTGACTTCAAACTCAGCACATACTCAAAAGTTTTCTCAGGCAGGAGTCAAAACTGGCTCTAACATAACATCTAATTTCTTACTAGTATAAAAAATAGTTCACAATCCATCTGAAGTTTTCAGTGGCAATTATTTTACTTTTTGCACTTCTTACAGAAAACCTTAGAGAGCTTGCAAGATCAAGCCCCTTTAGCTATACCATTCTCCTTAGGTCTCTGTTCCTCACAGAGATCAAGGAAGCCTGCTTTAAAGAGATTTTGAAAGGTACAACTGCAGTGACATATCTCCTGATATGAAGATATGTTTTCCTACCTAATCTCTTATTACTGTGAAAATTGAAAATACAATACACATTTTTTCCCCAGCCTAGGAAGGTATGATTTTATTGGTTTAACCCCACTGAAAGTGAAATGTTTCATATGAAGGTAGTAATTTACGTGATTTAATAGTTCTGACTTCATGATTAATAATGGGTTTTGGTTTGTAGCTCTGCCTTTTGTAAATGAGAGACAGATACTTTTTTTTTTTTCTTTTTACAGATGCAATTTATTCTCTATATTATACAAAGTACTTTTGGGGAGCAAAATTTTCTCCATATTTTCTTTTCTTGTCTCATTTTGTAAACTAATATGAGGTTAACAAAGATGTTCACAAATTCCCATTTCTAATTATACAGTTACTAGAATCATTAATTTCCTGTGAGACTAATGAGCTAACAATGCATTGAAATTTCTTCCATTAAATATTTGTATTGGTGTTTCTGTAGTCTGAGTAAATTCTATTTGGCATCTTTACAAAACAAACCTGCTCCAAAGTAGAAATTATATAGGGCTTTGTTTTGTTTTAAGAACTGCTTTGATTTTTTTCTTGTTACTATTAAGCCTGTCTGATTTATAGAAGATTAATGAAATTTAATAGTAGTTTTAATAATCTACCTTCTTTCATTGCTGTTATAGCCTGGAAATGTCTATTCAGTGAAAGATTACAGTGTGGTTTTTTTTCTTGAACAGAAATAGTTAAATATGTATTTTATGGCTCTATTAGGAATTGGAAAGATCAGGCTGATGTGTGCAATGGGCCAGGTAAAAATTCAGTTTACCTCCAAAGCAAAGGATTTCTACTTGTTAATATGAAAACTGTTGTTTTTGAAACATGTCAGTCCAAAAGCTTTAGAATAGCTGTGCAACTCTTACTGAAAGACTAACAGAGCCAGGAATTCCATGAATCCCCTTGGTATGAATGACAGGTTTTGCACATATGTAAGTGACACAGAAACAGATCACAAAGTATGAATGGCTCCTGGCACCTTCTCTTTATACTTGGTTTGTCTGTTGGCAAGTGCAGCCAGGGAGGTGCTTCACAGACGGGCTAATGTGACTGAAAATGTGGGTTTTTTTCCAACACCAATGGTTTGCCAATTAAAATACTGTCTCCCTACATATTTTTATACTTTTATATACTTTTACTGTCACAGCTACAAAGCCTTTATGTGTTTAGATATGTGTTAACTCCTTTGATTTTTGTAAGAAAATTATCAAATTAGAGCAGAAAGTACTTTTGAAAATTCCTCATTATTTTCCAACCTGACTTCTTGTGGAAACTATGCAAAGACAAACTCACTTTTTCTATGGATGAGGCCTTTACTTTTGAACTTAATGAAGGGTTTCCTACATTTTTAGCAGAGTGATTGCAGAGTCAAAGGTAATGACGTTCTTACTAATTTTTTGTAATATATGGCCAAGCAGATTAGGCAGACCATGTCAGTTTCTTGTCTGAAGAAAAGTTTTCTAGCAAAAAGTAGCACAGACATGGTGAAAAAGATTTCAATCAGACCTAGCCCCTTGAATAGGAAATTCAATCAAAGTCAAGTTACTAATGCATGTAAAATGTTGTTTCATTTCTTCTAGAGTTGATGAACTCTTTGATTTGCTTTTTCAAAGGGATATATTATACAAGGGTGATTTTTATTAATATCTTCTCTCCAGAACTATAGCAGAATTCATAACAACACTCAGGACCTACTGAAAGAGCAGAAGAAAAAATTATCTTCATAAGAAAGCAAATAAGTACAAATGATAGTACCTTTGCAAATATGTCCTTACTGCTTATGAATTCAGAACATATCCAAATTCTGACTATTTGTTGATTTTATACAATTTTGCATAGGTTCAAAATGGCATTACACTGACTAATTATCTTTAATCAGTACTGTAGCTTTAGTTCTGTCATTTGCCATGTAAATATCATTAATCTTGTCATCAGCCTAACAACTTTTTTCTTCAGCTACAGAAGGTCACAACTTCAGTTGAAATTGATTCTAATCTTGATTTGAAAGTCTAATATTTCATATGTATAGAATAGATGTTAGACAAAAAAAGATCTCTAGCCTTTGGCTTTTACTATACACCATTTTGACATTTTGATTTAAGAATCCTAAAAGTAATGTTTTCCCTAAATTTCTTGAAAGACATATTACTAAAAAGATGCTTGACTTGATGGTTCAGCTCCATACAAACTACTATAACAACTCTGTTTTCATTTAATTACACAGTGAAGAAGAAAGTAATCCCCTTGCATCTTTTCAGCTGCCAGCAGTAACGACTTGGCCACCACCTGGGAAATTGCAAATACAAAGTTCTCTCTTTAGTCTGCCTGAAGATGCTTTATTATCAATGCCCAAGGGAGCACTGGGGGTGAATTCCCATAAATTTTGATACGAACATAGTGGCAGGAAAAAGACCTGTGTTTGTCCTACCGTGTACAGTACATTTCAGTGGTCATTGTATTAAGTTTTGGCAGGTCAATTTACTGTCAGGTTTGCTTGATTTTTCAGAACAAGTAGTTACAGTACTTGAAGAAAGAAAAGACTAAATGAAGTTGTTGCTCCATCTTTGCCAAAGTACTAAGTAGATTAAATTACAGTAATTTCACGAATACAAGCCACACTGACTATAAGCCGCATCTCTGGGTGTTGGCAAACATTTCGTTCTTTGTCCATAAATAAGCTGCACCTATTATAAGCCGCTCTGTTGTTCGCAGCGAGGACCCGCGTGCAACAAAGTTGCCAAATAGTAACAGAACCGTGGCATGGCGGGGTTTACTGGCTCAGCTAAGGCTGTGCAGGCTCGGCCTGCTCAGGGCTGCCGACGGGGCCAGGTGGCCCAGCTTGGTGGGACCGCTCAGGGCCGGCCCCCGCCTCTGGGCTCGCTCGCTCCGGCCCGGCGCTTCCCCATGGTGGCAGGCAGGGACGGAGCCCGCTGGCACCCGCGGCAGCAGTTGCGGGCGGGGACGGAGCCCCCCCGTTCCTACAGTGATGGTGGCGGGCAGGGATAGAGCCTGCCTGCTCCTGCCACGGCAGGCGGGGGCAGGAGCCCCCCGCTTACCCCACGGGCCGCGGGGATGGCAGCACGGAGCCCCCGCCTCCTCCCCGAGCTGTGGGGATGTCAGCACAGAGCCCCCCGCTTCTCCCCCACCTGAAGGAGGGAGCTCCCCTGCCTCCCTCCCCCTCCCCATGCTGCCGGTGCTGAGATGGCCCCACCCACCGTGAAACACAGTAATCAATTTGTAACAATTGCGAAATCCTGGGTTTTACTGGCAGGTGCTCGGCTTGGCACCCTGGCTGGCACTTCTGGGGTTGTAAATGTCAGAAAATTATTCACATATTAGCTGCTCCTGAGTGTAAGCCGCATTTCTGGGGTGGGAGCAAAATTTTAGTCAAAATCGTGCGGCTTGTATTTGTGAAATTACTGTAAATTGCCATATATAGTGTTAAACTGACATTAGATTTATTCTTAGCTAAAAGACCAAGGAGAATAGGATGCTTGAAGTGAAAACTCCAAATAAAAAAATATATTATTCTCACTTTCATAAAATTAATTTAATTCCTTCTGTCTTTATATAGAAATATGTATCTATGCAGCAGCAAGCACAACATCAGCTAATATTTGTGTGACCTTCAATATTATGGTAATTTATTTAAATGTTCTTTGTTAATTAAAATATTTCACATAAAAGGCATCTAACTTACTTTTACCAATTAATAATATCTTTGAAATTTTGGAGTGATCAATTATCATAATCAACAAACACTACGGAAATAAAATAACAAATGAGTCTGAAATGCCAAGTGGTCTGTTTTTGGCTTGTTTTTTACTTCTAATTTAAAGGAATAACTATTTTTAAAATGAAAACAAATGCATGAGTTGTTCAGTTCCGCATCAAATAATAATAGGCTGTTTAATAACAAGGAAAGTAATATTTTCAAAAATTTTACTCATTACAAACTTCATAAAGTGTATGCAATACTGTTATGGTTAGGAACGGTATTCTCCAGTTTAGCACTCCCACTAAAAAGACCACCTCTCACTCCCATCTCCAGCTCCAATCGGAGACACAAAAAACACGGATCAAGGGTTGAGATAAGAAAGATTTACTTGAAATAGCAATGACAAAAGAAAAAGAAGAGTAACAGTAACAATATTGATAACAAGAGGTATAAAGCAAAAATAAAATCCCAGACTGTTCCACCCAGAAGGAACACCTTTCCCTGTGGAAGCCAGAGCCCCTTCCCTCCCACACCTGCAATGATATCAGGTGGTACATCTGGTAACATCTGGACCTTGGTCGTGCCCATTAAACCATTCCCTCTTCCAACCACTGCAAAAAATTAACCCTGTCCAGGCCGAAATCAGACAGGAGCATAGTTTGTGATTAGGTGAATGTTCTGTCTTTACAGCTGTGAAAGAACTCTCCAAGATTAGTGAGGTAACTCAAATGCAAATGAAGCTTCTTGAATAAAGCTTCTTGATTGATTGTCTCAAATAAGGGAAAAAAAAAACGAACCAGAAATATTTGTCTATTCAATATGTTCTTCAAGAGTGAACAACTGCTGCAAGCTAAAGATGACAATATGATGAATAGATGAAAAAGACCGGAAAATATTGTGTTGCCTTAAGATATCCAGTGTTTTCCAATAGTTAGACAACTTGTTGTACAGTCATTAGTATATTATTTTCATAAGAACATCCCAAATACTTCAAAACCAAGTTTTGAAAAAATTTAAGGGCCTCAATTTTTTATTGGCAATGTTTTTTGACAGTTACTTTTTAAGTTATATTCAGCAGACAGGATAAAAGCCATTCGCTATTTGTTTTCTTTGTCCATTCTGTCACAGTCATGGAGCACATTCCAGAACAAGAGAAGACTGCAATAATAGTCCACTGATGAACAACTACAACAACCTGGTTAGAAGTCTGCAAATGAGTTCGAAATCTGGATACTCTAGTTAATTATAAGCAAAACCTAATAATGATGTGCCCAACCATGTGCTCTAGATAGCATGGGATAGGAAAATGGACTATATTTTCCTTGGAAAACTGGGACAGTTTTACTTTGGTGAGCCTTCCTTCCTTCCTTCCTTCCTTCCTTCCTTCCTTCCTTCCTTCCTTCCTTCCTTCCTTCCTTCCTTCCTTCCTTCCTTCCTTCCTTCCTTCCTTCCTTCCTTCCTTCCTTCCTTCCTTCCTTCCTTCCTTCCTTCCTTCCTTCCTCCTTTTTTTCCCTCCTAAAACTGTAGCTCTTCAAAAAATAGAACTCAAAATTTAATACATAACAGAATCTCTACATTTTTTTCTCTGTTAGTGCCAGCCATCAGCATTTTTTCCTTACTGTTTTTCAGGTGGAATGTAAATGTAAACATAATCCCTCCAAGGAACTACAGTAATTTCACAATTATAAACCGCACCATTTTGACTAAAATTTTGGTCCGAACCCAAAGTGCGGCTTATAATCAGGTGCGGCTTATATATGGACAAAGAACGAAAAGTTACTGTTTTAGTTTGGAGGACAGGTGTCTGCTAAGAAAGGCAGGAACTTCTCTTTGAAATGGCGAATGTAAACCCTCTCCTTCCAAATTATTATAATTTTGAAATCAAGGGGCTTTCAGGCAAAGATATGGGAATTAGGAATAACAGTTCTTTTCTAGGGAAATTAAAATAGAAATACAGTACTACAAAGAAACAAACTCCAAACCCTGACAAAGTCAGAGTACAACCTGACACCCTGTCAGGCAGGGTGCTGGTAGCAGTCCCATTAAATGGTGGCTGCATCCTCTTGCAGTGACAGATGTGGTTCAGTTGAAGCAGTGCTCCTGTAGAAGGTGCAGTTTCCCTCTGGGGGTCCAGTGGTGATGTGGAGGAATCCGGTTTTCCTCTGGAGTCCAGTGGAGAAAGGGGCTACCTTAGTGTCCCAAAACCTCTGTTTTTATTTTAGTAAGAAATGTTGGGCTCTTCGCTCTGGTTGGAGCAACTTCCAATGGGATGCAGTAATTTTATCAGTCCCACAGTGGGACTCAATGGCCATTAGCAGAAAATGGCTCGCTGGATGAAGGATGGGTTGTGAAAAGATAAAGAACAATGCCCTGCCTGGTTTCAATGGATGGCCCATTAGCAGAATATCTGCCACGGAGATAAGGATCACTGTCCCCACCCTCAACAGATGGTGATAGAATAGATACCTTTTATCACACTCTGTATTGTAACGTGTGGCTTATAATCCGGTGCGCCTTATGTATGGACAAAGAACAAAAAGTTACTGAAACCCAGAAGTACGGCTTATACTCAGTGCGCCTTATAATCGTGAAATTACTGTAAGTTTTCTTAGTGAGAATGTTTGGGAGATCTTACATTTGTACTTGTAAACTGTAGATGCTGATGAAGATTTTCAAGGCAATACTGAGACTGGTGAATTTATATAATATGTTTGTGTTTCTTTTAAAGTATATGCAGAGTGACAGATTTAAAGAAAAATATATATAAAATGGAATTTGTTCAGTATTATAAATGTGTTTTTGCTATATTTTTGTTTTTGAAAAGTTGTAATGTTAAATTTATAACTCAGAATAGAACAACCACCCAGGTTCCACTCTATATGAGGTATATGACCTTTTGTGTTTATAGTTAGGTGATAACAAGGAAGCAGAGCTGACATGACCACGACTGATAAAATTAAGCCTTTTTCAAACACCTGCAAAATTTGAAAAACTTTTTTTAAATGGCAGGAATTTTAGAATCGTAAGGATGTATGCAAAGAATGCACAGTGAGCATGACATTGCAGCTACTTCATAGTCAAAAGGTTCAGACTAGTAGCCATTGTAGGTTAATCCTTACATTAAATAAGAAAGAAATAAAATCTTATCAAATAAGCAAAGCCACCAAAGATATGACTGCCTTACACTCAGTTTGATTCTTGAAATTAAATATTGTGGCTCAGGATCCTTTAGCTTTAAACATAGGTTTCTGTGGGTGATCAGTGAGGGCTGAATGCTTTGATCATGTTCTCTTCACTGTGCCTACTCTTCATGTCAGAGATGAAGGGCAGGGAATTGTTACATTTTGGCAGTTCTGTGTCACCCCAAGTTGCTCCTATTCAGGGAAATGTCCTGATGGGATGTTTAAGCTGACTTCTACCCTCATTTACATCAACACAAAAAATACCAGTGATTCTGGTGCCAGAGTCCTTCTCTCCCTCAGAAAGAAAATCAAACAGCGTGACTGAACTCGGAAGACTGAACAAGCAGCTCCATCTGAATAAAGAAGGACAAAAAGGGAAGAGAAAGTAGCTGATGCAAAAGCATGTTTTTGTATTTGTGCTTTGCACTTTGGCTCCAGTGGATCCAGATATTTCTCTGAGACTGAGTTGGGAAAAATCACCTCTGTGTCATGTGTCCTATAAAAGGCTCAGCAAAGCCTTCCATTGCTCTGAAAAAGAAATGTAGCATTTTAAATTAAGTAACTGTTTTTCAGCTGAAAGGAGGGCCAAGGCATCCAGACATTTTTTCTGGTTCTCAAATATTTTTTGTAGATGGTTATTTTTATATATATATGTATTTAATAACTTAAATGTATTTAATGGTTTTTTTAAAATGTAAGGATATGTGACTTTATATGTTTATTGTTATATTATTTTAATTTTTTGTTTTATTTATATATATACATAATTTTATGTATCTTTTTATGTGTTTACATTTATATTTACTTCTTCCTTTACATAAAAACAACAATAAAAATAACATTCTAATTGGATTATATTCAGAAGTTACAATGTTCAAATACTAATGAAAAGGTTATTTCTTGTGCCCTGCTCCTGCAGATATTAAACCTTACCTTCTTAAGATGAGAACACTCAGAATCTTATATGATCATCAAAAAAAGTTTAACTGAGTTGAAGAGAAAAATGTATGAAAGAAAAAGCATATTGAAAGTGTTGTTTTTTGCTGGCTTGGTTTAATTTTTATTTTTAACTTCAGAAAAAAATATCTGCATAGTACATTTTTTTGGTTCTTTTTATCTGCTGACTGAAAGTGACAGAAAACTTTCCAAGTAATTAGAAAATATTTATTTTTCAAATGCAATAAATGTATATTACCATTTTTTACTTCTGGGAGGTTATTGCTGGTTTCATAACACCTGGTATATTTGGAAGACCAATGTAAAATGTAACCCACGTGCAGCCATTCACCTGTGTTCTCTGTGGTGACCAACATGACAACCGGGCTGAGTTCCTCAGCTACCTGCTTCCCTCCTCTCAGTGCACCCATTACACAACTGATGAAAAGGAGTAGGGGACATACGAGCTTTGATTTTCAGTGCCAGTTTACTCAATCTGGCATTCAATATCCAAAATATATTGGAAGGATTCAAAGTCTGGACTTTCACCAGTGCTGCTGCTGTTATCATGCAGAACTCATGCTGTCAGCTCTGCAGCTCATGTCTTTTCTGAAGCTACTTCTCTTTCTCCTTTAACAGGTTTCTTCTGTAAATGAGGGGAAAAAGACAAATTGCCCTTGGGAAGGTGCAAACCATAAAGTCTGGCTTTCTTGAAGACTTTTTCAAGATGCCAAGTCTATGTTTGAAAATTATGTATATAAGAGTTGTTTCATGCTATGATGAGAACATCCCAAAAAGAAATTTGTGGTTGTTATAGCTCAACTTTGTTGCAGATACTGGGAATAAGTTTGGAAATAAAGAAGCAGTCAAGGTTTTCTCAACTCCTTCAACAAAACTGCTTAAAGCAGTCTACATTTCAGCTGAGGAAATAAAAACAAATAATGAAGGGCAGAGAGAGGGGAATAGAGTGAGTAGTTACTAAAGAACTATTAGTAATAGTAAGTGATGGCTTCTACCTTAGAATTGCTGACCTACCTTGGTGGGTGCCGCTCTCCACATGATGTTCCTCACTCTAACTGCACCTGGGATAGGCAGTAGTGTTGCTCAGCTTCATAGATACATGCACACCTTCTTTTATGGATTGGGTTTTTTTTCCCCCATCTAGTTTTACAAACTGAGGGTATCTGTATAATTAGGTCAAGTACCTTAACTAAGCCTTTGCACACTCTAGAAGTGAATGTAACAAGGTCTACTCAGGTATAGGTTATGTTTGCTTCATCTCCTCAGCTCTTTTGACACTCTTCTCATCAAATGCTGACAGATCTGTGTTTTCTCTATTTTAATCACATCTACAAATTTTATGTTTAGTGATAACAGTTTTATTTTACTCTAAGGTTAAATCTAAACCAAGAGGTTTCAATGATCAAGATAAATGGAGAACATCTCTGAACTTGAATGAAATATTGACCAGGCTGGTCAGTCATAAGCACAAAGGAAAAAAGAAAGAATGAGAAGAAAACTCCTTAGTATAATCTCACAATATTACTGTCTTTTCAACCTCCTTAAAAACTAACACAGTAATTATAAATCAGTTGAATTGTGATTAATAGTCAGAATTTTCCTGCT
Organism: Catharus ustulatus; assembly: GCF_009819885.2. Taxonomy (NCBI): domain Eukaryota; kingdom Metazoa; phylum Chordata; class Aves; order Passeriformes; family Turdidae; genus Catharus; species Catharus ustulatus. The sequence goes on from NC_046226.1 coordinate 28,797,273, forward strand.
GCTGTGCAGTAGAAGATGAATTTGAACCTGTAGGAATAACAATCACAATTTCAAATGTAGCATGAACAAGGATACCAATACAACAGCATCTTTGTTTTTATGAGCCATATCCCCGTGAGTATCCCATGTGGAGAAAGCTACACAGGTGCTAAAATAGTTTGCAGAAGCAGACAGTAATCACCATAGGACTGTAACAGATATCCACAATGTGAAGTCCAAAGTAGATACCAAATGCTGGGTTTAAGAATTATTATTTTTCTTGAGACAATATTTTTGAATGCTATGTTAGTAGCGACTAGTTGTAAAATTTTTATGGACAAGAGAAAGTTCTCTTCTCATGTTTTCAAACTATTTTAATTGAGTGTTGACTAATAATCATATAAATTTGATGGTTTAAAGTGCCACTAATAAAATAATAAAAGAAATACTTTGTTTGTTGCTTATTTATAAGGAAATGTGTATTTATCTTTAGCTTATGAGAGGATATAATTGTGAACACATTGTTTACCTTCCAGGCATTCGGAAAGCGAGTGAATAGCGAGAGGATGTTAGAGAAATGCTATGCAGCTTAATGACAGCCTTTATGAGGACAGGCAGATGTGATGGACAGATGGGTGGACTAACAGAACTAAATGCATTATTAGCTGCTTAGACATTTGTTGAATGTCAGCCAAAACTACTGAATCATAGTAATTGACCATTGTTAAACATGTCCCATGGGGAGAACAACTACATGCATAACAAAAACGTGCAACATTTTGGTTAAGATGCAGAGAAAATGATTGTACCAACTCATATAAACCACATTGTAAAGCGTTGAAAAAGTTTGTTTGTTTTAAAATGTCTGTGTGAGTTTCTTGATTACTCATCTACCTACTTTATATAATACTGTTTTAAAAATATTTACATACTGAGTTCCTCCTTCTACACATCAAGAAAAACAATATCTGGCATTTTTATTATGCCCTTCAGCAAATAGTCTAGAAACTGTTGAAATAAGGCTCTTATTATCTCTAACACTTAATTTATTCCTTACTGAAATGCAGCCACTACAAATGGAATGCTATATTTGTCTAAGAGTATTCAACATAGGGCTGTTTCTTATAACGTGTTAAATCATACTTATTTGTCCTCTGATATGTGCTGATGGATGAATTAAATCCCTAACTATATTTACATAATAAATAAAAATATATTTTTGTTCCTGACCCCCTTAAAATTAAACTGCACCTGACTAATATGCAGGCACTAATTGGAAATGGACTCTAGCACCTCTGAAGGAGGTCACAGTATGAGGCACACCACAACAGTGAGTAATACTTGGGAAGAAAAAAATGATCTGCCTTCTAACATGACAAGAATGATTTGCAGTTAATAATAGAGGGAGTAAAGGCCAGTCTTTTCAGTTACCCTTGGCTTCACCTAGGACAAAATAAAAAATCACTTCAGTTGCTGTGAGCTACTTGCCTTTTTCCCAATCATTATTGCTTAGTTATAACTTAGTGATAAAATCTGTCATTACTGACTTTATTGACATTAAAGTTGATTTATTTGCATGCCTGGTGAATAAGAACTGCATTATGCTGGCTTTCAGATTGCTTGCGTACTCAAGATAGTAAGTGCATCACTGACTTAATTGTCTTTTGCTGGTTCACTTGCTCTCTAATCTCAGTTTGAAAATAATATTGGGTCAAATTCAACCTTGGCATAAGTCCACTGACTTCAGTGGTAGTTCTCTAGAGAAGAATTTGATCCAGAAGAATCTGAATTGTCTATATGATAAAGCTTTTTCCCCCCAGCTATTGTATAATATGTTAGTCAGAAAACAACACAAATTTTTCCTTCTGAAAATTAAGTCATTTATTCTGGTGGTTAAGTATGGACTCATCTTCCTCTATTTTAGAGTCCTTACATTAAAAAAATTAGCATTTCTACCTAATTTTCCTGTGGTATATGTAGGAGAAAAGAGAAACTAAACACCAATTGAGAAAATACTGTTTCACTGTAAAACAAACTACAAGCAAGCAAAATTTAATTATTTACATTACCAAAGATTTCTGTAATGAGCCATTCCATGAAAAAAAAGAGGTTTTTTTTTTAAACTGTTTTTCTAACAGGTTTTTTCACTTTCTAGAGCTCTTAAAAAAGATACTTTGGTTCTTAGTAATCTATTCAGCTATTCACTACATCCACTTTCAACGTATCTAAGACAAAAACTGGAAAAATTATTTGTATTTCAAGATTTGATTTGGCATCCCATTTTTGGACTTTCAGTTAGCCCTTCTGAGATGCATCTATTCAAACTAGTCACCTTCACTTGGAATCTAGTGTTAACAAAGATGACATTGACCATAAGTATTTGAAATAACTGAACTCTCATGAGCAACTGAGAAAACATCCAGAAAACAAAACCTACAAGTTATCTACATTAAGAATATCCAGAAGCCCTTCAGGCAAACATGCAAATAGAAATTCAAGCTGAATCATAGCAGTTTTTTGAAAATCACTTGAGAATTTAGATCCAAAATATCTACTACAGTGTGTTCACGGATGGAAATGGTTACATTTTGACCTTAATTAAAATATGTACTTTCTTGAGTATTTGTAAAGAGTAAATGTGAAATTTCACATAGAAATGTGTTTAAAATGGGACACTGTTGACTGTATTTGTGGAGTGTTTGTTTAAAGTTTTTCAGTATTAATAGACAAATTCTGTCTGATGATAAAAGATAAAAATACCTCTGCATTGCAGGGACATTTACTTCATTCTATTTGCCAAAAGCATCCTCATTGAATTTCACTGGAGTTTTTACTCTTTATGAAACTAATTTCTGTCTCCTTAGTGGGTATAATAAGATGAAGTTTACTGAGATAGTGCAAAACATTTCATTAAATACTCTTGCAATAATTCATCAATAAACATATGAAGTGACTTGTCTATGAAACATCTTCTTCTGTTTCTCAGATTTTCTAGTCACAGTTAATCCCCTACCTCCCAGGACTTTAATCTATTTTTTCCTGAGTTTTAAAAAACTATTACAGTAGTTTCACGAATACAAGCCGCACGGATTATAAGCCGCACCCCCGGTGCCTCGACAATGTTGCTGTCTTTGTCAATAGATAAGCCGCACCCCGAATATTAGCCTCACTTTCGTTCGTCGCGAGAATCCGTGCGCAGCTTTCACAAATTGGCCAATTAGTAACAGGATCGCGGCATAGCGGGCTTTACTGGCTCGGGGCGGGGCCAGGCAGGCTCGGTCCGCTCATGGTTGCCGACGGGGCCGGGTGGCCCAGCTCAGCGCCACGGCTTGGCGGGGCTGGCCGGGTGGTGCTGCCGCTGCCGCCGGGCTCGCTGGCCCCCCTCTCCCGTCAGCACCGCCCCGCTGCCGCGTTCGCTCGCCCGGCTGGCAGGGCTGCCGCCGCCGCCGCCGCCGGGCTCGCCGCTCGCCCCGCGCCGCGTTCGCTCGCGCCGCGCCTCGCTCGCCCTGCGCCGCTTTCGCTCGCCCCGCCGGCAGGGCTGCTGCCGCCGCTGCCAGGCTCGCCGGCTGCCCCCTCCCTTCTGCACCGCCGCCGCGTTTCCTCGCCCTGGCCGGCACTGCAGGCCCCCGCACCGCCGGGCTCCCCCACGCTGCTGGCCCCGATTCTGCTGGGCTTCCCCCGCTGCCAGGCAGCCCCACCCGCCGGCCTTCCTGCTTCTGCCATGCTCCCCTGCACTGCTAGCCCCAGTTCTCCCGGGCTCCCCCGCCCTGCTGGCTCAGGCTCTGCCGCCCTCCCTGCCCCGCCCTGCTGGCTCAGGCTCTGCCGCCCGCTCCCCACACTGCTGGCCCCGCCTCTGCCAGGCTTTCCCACCTCTGCCGGGGCCGGCCGGGCTCCAGCTTGGCTTGGGGCTGCCGCGGGCTCTCACTTCCGTGTTGGCAGCTTTTAGAATTTTGTTAATGTATTAGCCGCCCCGGAATATTGGCCGCACTTGCGGGTTTCCACCAAAATTTTGGTCAAATTGGTGCGGCTTGTATTCGTGAAATTACTGTATCTGATTATTTTAAGAGTGCTCCCTGTGTGTCTAGACTTCACTACATTAAAAGGGTCTATGGTTGTTGACTCTAAGAGATTTTTGGTTTCTTGTTTTGTTTGGTTTATGGTGCCAAAAGAGCAGACCAAATTAATTGTATGATACAGCTGGAGGAAAACTCTGAATGTCGTTTAATTTTCTTACACCTGCAGAGAAGAACAGTGGGATATTTTTGACAGATGCTTGTACAAAGCCCAGTGATGGAGATTCCACAGTCTCCACAACAATATGTTCCACGAGTTCATTATCCTCTCAGAAAGATTTTTTAGTGCTTTGTGAAAATCTTTCTAATGTAACTGAAAGAGTTTATAATTATTTTTATGGCCTAATCACAATAACCAGTGCAATGTAACAATAGGCCATTTAGATGTATATATGTTACTCTGTAAATAAATAAATAAATAATTTCTTGGTATGACTTTTAAATCTGTTGTCTTTTTTGCTTTGTTGGGTGAAATTTGCCCTAGTGGTATGAATTATTATGAGTTGTTCAACTTGTCCATCATTTTCAATAATTTTCTGCATCATTTACATCATAAAAGTATGGTTCTAATTGTTAAATCTTCCGCTATATCTTCATGTTCTTTTGAATCATCTCTAGAGCTTTTCTAATGGCAGACCAGCAATCCACAAAAATGTGGTAACACATTTTCAATTGTCTACTTTTCTTCAATAGAAACTAAAATTTTATTTGCTTTGCATTTTTTCCCCCTAGGTACATTGAAGAATTAAATACATTGCACATTAAATACTCCTTAAATAAATTGCCCATCATGAAGCTATTCTTTTGCTTAGTGATTGATGTTGATTTAGAAGGTGTCAGTATGAATAAACTATTGTAAAGTAACCAAATCCAACATTCACCTTTGTTTATGCTGTAGTAATTTTCTTTGTTGTTTATGCAGGAGATTCTTTGTTTTTTCAATTCTTGATCTACATAACTTTCAGATTCAGATTTCAGTCTATCTTTCTATTTATCCTTTTCTTCAGGACATTAATAAGTGTGTAATAAATGTGTCAAGTACCACTACTGTTAGAAAGAATACAGGGCCAATGTCTTTATTAACCTTCTTCCATGTTGAAAATGAGCACTTGTATCCATTCTTTGTTTTCCTATCTCTGAGCCATTTTCTAATATGAAACAGAATTTTATAATTTATTCTGTGGCTCCTGTTTCCTTAATAATCTCCTGTGAAGTATTTTTTCAAAGATATCTTAAAAGTTCAATTAAATTGCTTCTATTAATGGGTAATTTTTTTTTCTATTAACTCTTTACTGTGTTTTCTGTGTCAATACAAAGCAGTTGGATGCATTCCAGAGTAAGTGAGAAAGCTGGTGCTTTCTTAATTATTTCCAGTTTAAATAGTCCTAGTTTAGTCAGGTGGGAAGGTTCAGATTCTGGTGTCCTTCATTATTTTGAGAAAGATAGGTATTGGAAGCATTTTTACTGTACAAGTTAACCACTACATTTTCTTAAACGGCAAAGGACTTTTTGCCCATTTCAAGTATTAGTATAATGGAATGTGTACTATTGCCTAGGAAAATTTGATTTCAGTATCCAAACTTTTGCCATGTTTTGTCATGACAAACTTTTGTCATCCAAACTTTTCAAATTAAGTGCAATACTGAAAATATTGTTCATAACAATCTTAATCAATGTAATAAATTTTACTTACTATGGGAAATTGTTTTTGTTTGCTTGTACAGTTTTAAATTTGTGGCCGTTCTTACTCTTGCAGGGTCATTACAGTACTCACAAACTGTTGTCCAGAATTTCCTCTAACTCAGTGGTCTATCAGATTAATTACTAGTCAGCATGTCTTCAAAAGTATTTACTTTACTGTGAACAGGAAATAGTCTGCACAGTTGCGCTTCTAAAGTTTTTGAAGTTGCTTAAATGGATGATAAATAGCTTGCTAAGTACTCTGATTTCAAGAGACAGTGAGCAGAGTCAGTATGCATCTACATCAGATGAAATTATAGCTACTTAGTAGAGGCAGGAATTCAGACCCATCACTTCCACGAAACACAAAAGAAGGTAAATCTAAGGCAGCAACTCAACAGCTGGAATGTGGCTTTCAAAGGTCTCTTCAGAACACAGCACAATTTTCCTCAAGGCACTCTTTTCCGAATCTATCAAATGGAAAAGCATTTTACACCCAATACGATCAGTTCTTTTAATGTTAATTTAGGAAATAAGGTGTACTTTAAGAAGGATTTGTAATTGGTGATTCAAAGCATATAAAAGACTATATACCTTTAAATATTTTGTGCATATTTATACCCATTTTTTTATAGTATTAGTGCAAATATATAATACAAACCTCATATTTCTTTATTCTATTTATAAAAATAATTTGAAAAATTAAGGATAAACCCTCTATTTTGAGAAAATTTTCTGCAATAAAACAAGCCTCTTAAAAGTAGTAATAGTCAAATAGTTACATGTAAACCAAGTTCTTGGCTTGAAAAAAGTCAGAAGAATATGAGACAAATCTAAAATTTGGCATAATTATTTTCAACATTTCCTTAGGGGAAAAAAAAAGAAAAAAAAAAGAAAAAAAAAAACGTTGTTCCATATTGGGGAATTATATTGAAGATCAGAATGTTCTCAGCATATTATCTTTTTAAGAAGTACTGCAAAAAGTAAAAGTTATTGTGCTGATATATAGCTATCACATTTGTACTGACAACGACTGGGTGCAGATATAATATTTCCCTATGGTTATTCTCACGGAAATAAAAACCTCAATGAAAAAGAAAGAAATTTCTTATCCAACGAGAAAGGACCTACTTCTTGCATGATAATGTGTTATGTGTCCTGTATTTGTCCCTCAACTTACAAATGCATTATTAAGACTTCTATTACTGGTATTGGGAAACAACAGGAGAAGAGGAAACAAGCATGCTACTCTCATGAGCTGTATTCCTCCTCCTGCTCCAGAGCAAGACACCAGTCAGAGCTCAGGGACTTTTCACCCATCTGCCTTGCCAAGTGTATGGAGCAGATCATAGCAGTGCCTTGTTTGCTACTTTGTAGAGGCTGGATTTCATGTAATCACTGATAGCCTCTGGTGCTTTAATAATGAGTAAGACTTTGCCTTTTATACTTTTCTGTTACTGTTTGTTCATTTGTTTCTCTGGTATTTCAATTTAACAACATTTTCGTGTAACAGACTTTTTATTTTTTTAACATTTTGTTTTGTTTTGCCAGTTTCTAATATCTTTCAACTGAATTCCACACAGCAACAATGTGAGAGGATAATAGAAGTGGTTATAACCTCTCACTGATATTGTAGGATTATCTAAACAGATTTGTATAATCTTTTCTGTTCCACCAAAAATTGAATCCTTAATTTTTTTTTATCTGCTAGTGAAGTATTCTGTTGAGAAAAAGTATTTGTGCAATTCTAACTATGGAAAAAAGAAAGAAGTGCCAAGTCAAAGGTGTTTCCAATTTTTGTAGGTCTTTCCTCCGAAAAAACCTACCACTTTGATTAAATAGACCTGAGGAGGTTTGCTCAACCTTAGCTTTAGAAAGTGGGTTGAATTCAGGGCAGCTTCACAGATGATACTGAACACAATATAATTAGGCCCCAGTCTACATCTGGAGAAAATTATTCTGAAATCTGGTGCATACAATGTTGTGTGTTTTTAAGAACTTTTATTTCTGTAGTTCATCACTGAAGTCTAGGAGTACTTAATAAATATTAACAAAAATAATTTTATTACTTTGGTTGGTAGCCCTCTGAGATTAATTCTCTTTTATTACACATACCTAGAAACAGACTTACCGTTTGGTCCCAATACCTAATTTCAAGAACATCATCAAGTTTATCTTTCTTCAACAGACACTGTTAAATCAATTTTGCATTGTAAACAAGAAAATTTCTTTCTTGTTTTGTCTCTAATAGGTATTTCACCTATTCAATTTAACAGAACCTGAAAATGCAATTTCTTCCCTTCTCCTCAAGCAGGTCTTCTCTTATCTCAGGCAATGAAAATTGAATGTCAGTCCCATTTCAGTTGAAGTCAGTTTCACTTTTAAACTTGCCATAGGACAATCTCTTGGTTGTAAGTACTGTAACACAATTGAAAAGAAAGCATACTTTATTTGAAATTTTAATACTCTTTTGGCTTTAGGATTTATAAAAGAAAAGCCAAACAAAATTCCCTTCTATATAGTGAGAATGATTAGGACAAAACCAGTAAGTTAGTGGAAAGGAGAGATAAATTTTCCCTTGGTTTTTGTCTTTCAACTTAAATCATATCTATATACAAAATTTCCTTACTACAAAATAACTTATTGGACAGATGAGACTGTTTATTTGTGCTATTTTCTGTAAATACATTGTGCATAACAGAAAAAGACAAACTAGAATGGGATTTTAATTTAGTTAAGAAACTACAGAAGAGCTCCTGTGCGTTGAGGCTTTCTAAGATGACTTTTCTATCACTTAGTTAAACAACATCTGCAGAGAACATTACAAAACAGGAACTTGGCTAGTTTTCTAATAAAAATATTGCTCAACTTTTTCTTAACAAACTGGAAAAAGAACTAGTTGCTTTTGGAAATAGAAAAAATAATCTTTGACTCAAAATCCTTTATCCCACCATGGGTGATATCCATGGTGATTCATCATGATTAATTAAAGATTTTTTATGTACTTATTATTTTTACAGAGACATGCTTTCATTTATAATTCTGTACTGGCAGTTTCATAACTCATTCATCCACCAGAGATTGCAATGCTGCTTTCACAGCTGAAAGGTGCCATACAAATATGAGTAATTTATACGAATAAAATGGCTCGAGGCATATTACGGTTTCACACAGACACATGGTAAAAACCACCAGGTACAGAAAGAATTTCGATACATACAGTGTTTCAGACAGATTCTAATTTAAAATTCTGTAGGGAAGATATTGGCAGAATTAATCAATTTCTAGCTATATTCTCTCCTTCCCTTGAAGACATTACTATATTCTGGCAGGATTTCATGTAACTCCTTCTGGAACAGAGGATGACTTGGCCTCTAAGATCACTGTTAAACATGGACTGCAACAGTTTTCTGGAAGTTGAAATGTGCTGGTAGAATGGCAAACAAACACACAGAAGCTTCTAAGCCACTGTTTCTCTCTCTGATCAGTTTTCTTTCCAATTAATTTGCAAAAGAAAATGGCTGTACTGCTAATTCTTTTCTAGAATGGAGTAAAGTCTATCATCCACTTCCACTTGAAAATTCTTTGCCTCCATGTGCAGGAATCCTCACAAGCATTATGGCAGTGTGAGTATCTTACAACAGGAATCAGTCTCACAAATGGAAAAGAAGTTAAGTATTACAATGTTACTCAACTCTCGATGCTTAATAGACAGATCAAAAAGATGAACAGACAATTACATATATATAGCTAAAATGTGATGTTCTTATGCATCCAATAAATATGGATTAAAGGCAAGAATGAGATATTTAAAGTACATCTACACTAGTCAGGTACAGCAAAAGTCAGAGTTAAAAATATTAATGCCTAGGTAGTGTAAATATCTATAATTTAGCAGACAAAGCTAAAAGGTCAAGTGCTTGGGAACAGAAGACAGATAGCTGTAAATGGCTTGATATTTTTGCTCTACTGCTCTAATGATTTTTTTCCATAATATTTCACTACATATTTTTAGTTTTGAATGACTGCACATATTTATGTGTAGTAATAATACAGTAAGTCCTCTCTAAGTGGTAATCTATATGAGGTCATGAAAGAGGAATTAAAGTTACATGAAACTTTAGTTATAGCTAACTTTTACCAATTTGCCTCATTTATACACTTATTTCAGCAGTGTTTATATACTTTTTACAAGAATCGGCAACAGAATAAAATATGAGTAAAAGTTACACATTTTACCCAAGAATACTCAGGAGAATCAACAAAATAACACATATGCTACACAATTTAAATGTCCCTTTAATATTTGCTTAATTTGAGTTTTTTCCAAGCCATTAAATTTTTTCCCCTCTGCTGTGTTAAAATCATCTGTGAAATTCAAATTTGACAGTCTAAAATATGAATCTGATACATCCAAAGGCTCTGTTGCATCCTCTCTCAGAATAATCTGTCTGGTCTCATATCAACGTCCATTTCTTCTCATGCTGCAATAGAGAAGATTGAGTGTGCACCTTGGTACTTTCTAGCTGAAGGAACAGATGTTGGAAGTCTGAATTTTAATTTGCCAGAACTACAACACTCCATTAAAGTAGAAAGAGCTATTTTGAGTCAAGAAATACTCTACTGTAGTGGGGTACACCTTCTTTAATGACCACTAGCAGTAAATTAGGCAGAAAATTCGGTAATACTAACTTTTAAATCTGTACTAATTTTGTCTTTCAATAGATAAGATTTAATCAAGTATAACTCATCTTATTTGGGCATTAAGTCATATAGTACTAGTCATACAGTCATTCATGATGAAAAGTATAGGGAGCTTCTTCAGTGTTTTACGTGCATTCTACCAGAATTTATGTTTTTCAGCATTTTACCTCAATAGTTCTTTTAAAACTTTCAGAGAAACATCAGGTAGGAGAGAGAACTGATCCCTGTGGAACTTTGTCAAATGAGAAACATCTGAAGCTGGAGTTTTCTTGGCATACTTTTCGGGTACCTTCCTCAGGAAAGCTCTAAATCATCTAAGCAAATCACCTGATTCCTTGGTATTCCTGTCAGGTGGAAAAAAGGTGATTTTAGTGTTGAGAGAATTAATGTTGCACAAAAGCTGTGAAAGACAAGAACGGATGTCTGCCCATCATCATTTATCAAGTCTACTGAGGCTGTTTCCTTCCCCTCTCCAAACATAAGAATAGAGGCTTCCAAGTGTTAAACATTTGTATCTGATAGATGAATTTCCTGTTGGATAGGTTTTATTTAAATGTTTTCTTCATATCAGTGTAGCTGGGCTAGCAATAACATGCAGAAAGGGTTATTGTCCCACCTCTGTATTCTTTCCATTTTTGCCAACATTGAACAGGAGCTTCAGAGTAATTTGTTGTGAAAACTAACAGCAATTATTAGCTGTAGAAATCTATCCTACAAATCAACAATGATGCCCATATAATTCTTCTACAGAAATCCCTGTACTGTTTACTTACATACTATAACCAGCAAGAAAAAAATGCAAAATCTCTTGAGCAATAAACTATTTTTCAGAATATATATTGCAGAGAATTTGTTTGAGAACTGAGAAAAGAAATTCTGCAGTGTTTTGCTTCATCACACTTTAAAATTGGGAGTAGCAGACCTCATCTCTCGTAGATTAAAGTAGCTTCTGGTCTGATTGATTCCAGTTTAAACTCTTTTCTTTTATTGGAGTTTTAGCAATCCCTGTTGCTTGTGAATACATGATGCCACATGGTTGGCTATTTTTTGTTTCTCTGACACATTATCATGAAAATTTCTACTAGTGCCTCCCAACCAGATTAGTTTTCTGATGTACAGTTCTCATCCTAGTTACTGTTCAGACACATATCTTTTTTGACTAAGGGGTTTTGTACTTGTGGCGTTTTAATATTCAGTATGTCTGATTGGGAACTGATGGAACAAAAATGTAGCATAGTGTCCCAGTAACGAATAAAAGCACAGACTGATCAATAACATAATGGGAAAGAAGTGGTAAAACAGCGAGCATAAGTTTGTGTCAATATGGCACCATATAAAAAAATAGCTCCCAGAGGTATTTTTCCCCCCAAAATAGTCAAGATTGAGGTGGTGCAGGTCGAGTCCCTTGTGCCTTCTTAAAGAAACCACAACTGTTCAGTAGCAGTATAACAGATGTTCAAAAGAATTGCTAACTCTCTAAATGTAGGTGTGGGCAGATGCACCATTTCTACTACACATAACTTTGGGGGAGAGGGAGTTTTAAAGAAAATCAATAATGAGTAGATCTGTATACAAATTACTCCTCTAATTGTATTTAAAAGGTAGATTAAGATTCCTTGCTTCAGTGACTGTGGTTGAGATAAATAAGACAAGTGATGAGAGGAGGTATTAGTGTAACCATGCATGATGGACTTGGCAAGTATTGGTAGATCAATGTGAGGCAAAATAAGTGGCAGCATAAGAGAGAAGCTTGTGCCAAAGACTCAGTCCTCCTCTTGGTGTTTTTCACCAAGGCCATAGGAAATGCAGTGTCATTTAGATAGAGGAAAAGTAAAATAAATAGATAGGTCTAAAGGACATAAGGAAATTCTGTTTCCACATTAACCAATATATCAGTGAAGTGATGTGTTACAGCATAACTTTTGTAACCCTTTCAAGAACTTCACTGGCATTGCCACAGATGGACGCTCTCTGTGAAGAAACACTTTACAGGACTGGAATAGTTCTTCCAGGCACAATGGCATATTGATGACAAGATGCAAAACGTTGTTACTGATGGGGAATACTTTGCTTCAGGATGACCTCAGAAAGAGGAGTCAGGGGTGTGTGGAAGAATGTTTGTTTTCCTCAAGAATGTGACCACAAAAATTCTCACTTTGTCTTCCTGATTTACTCCCACAATAATCTTGTATTAATATTGGAATTGTTGTAATTCTATTAGTGTTTATTTTAAAAGGACAGGAACTTTGAAAATCACCTGTATTAGTACCAGAATTTTAAAAGCCTTGAAAACTTGTTTGCCTTTTCATATCTTTTAAAAAACCATCATATGTCATGTGAAGTAACAGTGTGCAATTGAAGGAATTAATAAAGAGGTGGAAATTTTTTAATTCTCCTGCTTTCTGGAATGCCCAAATGATATTTCTGTGATTTTCTTGTTTTTATTTTCTACTGCATGATTTCATTCTCAGTTGCATCTCAGCTTGGGAAGATACATAGTCTATAGATCACTGTGAATATGTATAGAAATCCAAGACATAGTTCCTTTACCTAAGCATGTACTATATGCCATCAATACACAAAAGTAACAGCATCTTGGGCTTATCTGGATTGATTCTTGCACAGCTCTCTACTGGTGGTCTCTCATAAAATTGATAACAAAAAATGAAAGGAGTTTTGCAGTGTCACATCAGGTACTTCAGCAGTCTCTTTTGAGGCAATTTTATCAGGAGCTCTCAGAAGCTTCTGGAAGCTGGTTTGTAACTCTCTTACATCATTACACTCCATTCCCTGGCTTATTGTCACTTGCTGGGAAGTTTGAAAGCATGTAGCTTCCCCCATGGAGGCATAACTACTGTGGAGATGGAACCACCAAACACTCATGAGATTTGCCAGTCCTCTTTTCTACTCCCTCTGCCACTGGCTCACATCACAATTTGTCTCTGGTTTGCTAAGAACAAAATGTAGCTTGTCTTTAGCTCTCCTTCTTCCCACTGTGTCAAATGCATTGAGCAAGTTAAGTCATGGTACATTTGGAGCAAGCCATAGAACTGTAAAAACAAGTCAGGGTTAGGTGATATAGAGCAAAGTCCAGAAAATACAGATATAACTAGACATAACATTTCTTCAGAGAACATGAAAACTTCCTTCACCCCAAATCATCCTTATTTTGCAATGTTACAGCTAATACTATATGACACCTAGCACAGTAATTTAAGCTACATTTAGAGTCATGAGCTTGCAGCCACATTTTACTGCTGAAGCTGTATATAATCACCCTGCTATCTGTATGTGCACACATGCACTCCTTCCCTCTGTGTCTAGCTTCCTCTGGTTCAATATTGTCTTATTCTTTACAGAAGGTTTTACATAAACATAAGCTGAGGACATGTTTTCCATCAGCCACTGCTATTTGCCATCTAGACAAAGAAGATAACATTTTCATTCTCATTTGCTTAGGGCTGGTCATCATATTTCTGCTTTAGAAAGTACATCTGCTCTCCTCTAAATTAATGCCATCAATGTACTAAACAATGCAGCTCCGTGTCTGATATATTGTGAGACAAAACAGAACAAAGCAGAGACAAAAATAAAGCATCTCTGTGAGTTACAGGGGACAATCAATTAGATTCATCATCTGTTTTACATTCTAGTCACTGCTTTAAAAAGAGAGGAGTGCATAATACCATGGCAACAGTTGGAACTGCAGTTCTTTATGGTATATAATCATTATGGATTCTTCAGCATTCCCTGAAAATTGATATAAAAAGTCACAGGCGTTGTACTACCTACTATGCTGATTAAATGACAAGTTTGTAATTTACAAGTGCCTTATTGCCATGGGAAGGCAATCATACAACCCCGTTTTCTAACTCAAGGGTTTTTGAAACATGCTGCATGATTTCTAGTTGGGCTGCAAGCTAAGATTAAATTGGAAAGGATAGCATGTAGATTTTTGAACATGGTGTTGACATTTACTAGCCAATCAAATATTGCAACTTTCCTACATGACAGCAGATGTTGACCTTTCAAGCTTTTCCTATCTGCTTTCACGCATTACCTGCAGAAATTAACATTAACTCGCTTCTTGCTCCTTGCTGCTATTAATGTCATCTGGGAATTGAGAATCATGAATTCATTTATTACACAGAATGGAGACTTGTTTTATACTCTAAGCACAGAAGGGCTGCTCCTGGGAGCTGGTATTTTTGGAAGCTGCTTCAACTACCTTTGTGGTTGAGGGATAGCTGGGAGCTATGGTGTAGAAAATGTCACTGGAAACAAGAGCAGAAAGAGACAGTGGAGGACAGATTCAAGGAGAAACCTGGGGGCCAAATACTTGCAAATAGAATTGCATACAAAGAGCTTGAAGTCTAAAATGAATCACTTAAAGCTATTCTAATGGAGTGCAAAAAGAGATGCAAGGTACCAATGTCTCTTTGACTTGTTAACCAAACTATGAAAATGTAAGTCAGCATAATACACAGCCTGGTAACAAGAAGCTTCAGGGGGTTACACAGCACTGCCTGAGGCTCCCTGGTATTATACTCTGAGGGAAATATTAACTTTGGTAGAGATGTCTCCTGCAATCTGAATAAGATTTTGATAGAATTTCAGCCAATCATAGAATCAGGTGTTTAAAAAGAAAGAAAATAAAAGAAGCATTTTCTGTCTCATCCTTTTGTTATGTTAGGAGGAAAAGCTTCTTTTGAGTACCTACAAAAACATTATCATCACAAAGGAAAAGCTAATGTGTACAATTATAACAGCATTCCTGCAAGCATCAACTTGTTCATATTTTTTTTGTTGTATATGTAACTTGCCAGTGCAATGGGTCACTATACTTCAAGTAATTATGTTTCATGTATGCATATTTCTAATATTATACCAATCCACTTCAAAGAGGTATCTCATCAAGCAACAAATATTTGCAAGCAACAAATATTTGAATTCCAGTCAATATTCCAAATAAACTAGGAAAACCTGCAGTCATAATTGGATAGAAACTTCTTGGTCATGGGCCCTGATCATCACAGAAGGTTTCAACGACCCTGATCTCCTGTAAGGACTTAGAACCAATAAGACTGCTTTGAAGACAAAGCAGACAAGGCAGATCCAGTACACCATACGATGCTAAAGCTCAGGATCCTGAGATGAGGGAACCAGACAAATAGCAGGATCATAATCCTGAAATTCAGGACAGCAGAATTTGGCCTATTCAGAGACCTACTTTGAAGAATGCCACAGAATGCAGTTTTGCAGAGAAGACAGGTTTAGAGAAACAGATTGATTTGCCACTGCTCATCTGCCCCAAGCTCAAGAATGGCCCATTGCAGTGATCAGAAAGTCAAGAAAGATGATAGGATGCCTGGACAGATGAAAATGCCGAAAAAATCAGGATGCATGAAAATGGATGCACTTAGTGGAAATAGAGTGAGGTATACGGAAATATTTCCTGAGTGTGCAGGGATGGGGCTGGGAAAGCAAAAGCCCACCATGAGTAAAGGCTTGATAACAATGTGAAGGGCAACTGGAAGGGTTTACATAGGTAATTCAGCAGTTAAAGAAGATAAAGAAAAAAATGGATCCACTGCTGAATTAGGCAAATGATCTGGTGAGATCTGATATGGAAGATGCCTTCCTCATGGATGCCTTTACTGGTAAGAGCTGCCTTCAGGAATCCCAGATCTCTGAGAAAGTCTTGAGCAAGGAAAGCTTATGCTTTGCAGATGAGCATCAGATAAGTGAATATTTAAAGGAACTGAACATAAAAAAGCCTGTGGGGAATGATGGGATGCACTAACGAGCATTGAGAGAACTTGATGATGTAATTTCCAGGTGATTCTTGGTCATCATGAAAAAGTTCTGTCAGAAGGTAGAGGTTCCTGGGGACTGTGAGAAAGGGAAAGAAGAGGGAACCACAGCTACAGACCAGCTTGTATAACCTTGATCCCTGGGAAGGTGATGGAGCAAATCCTTTTGAAAGCCACAAACAAATGAAGGACAGGAACATCATTAGGAGTAGGCAGCATTGACTTACAAAGAAATAATTCTTGACCTTCCTGATATCCTGTGATAACTTGTCAGTGGACAGAAGAGCAGCAGAGGTTTATCTTAACTTTAGCAGAGTTTTAACACTGTCTCTCAAAACAACCTCATTGACAAACTGATGAAGAGTGGTTTAGACAAATGAGCAATGAAGTGGGTTGAAAAATGGTTGAACTGGCACGACAAATGGCTGCAGAACAAAGTCCAGCAGAAACACAGTCACTAATGGCTTACCTCAAGGTTTTACTCTGGTATCAAAATCTTTTAACAACTTCATTAATGACACGGATGATGGAACAGAGTGCACCCTCTGCAGGTTTGCAGGTGATGCAAAATGGAGAGGACTGAAACACTA
The DNA here is from genome assembly GCF_009819885.2 of Catharus ustulatus. Taxonomy (NCBI): domain Eukaryota; kingdom Metazoa; phylum Chordata; class Aves; order Passeriformes; family Turdidae; genus Catharus; species Catharus ustulatus. Next base: position 28,814,112 of record NC_046226.1, read on the forward strand.
GATGGGGGTGCTGCTGTTCAGAGAGACCTTGAAAGGACAATGAATGGGCCAACAGGAGCAGTTTGGAGTCTGGAAATCAAGTTTGCAGAAAAGGAACTGCATCCTGTGCTCTCCTGGATTAAATTAACTACCCAGACCTAGCAGGGCAGTTTATTCCCCCCTCCTCAGAATTGATGAGACCAAATATGGAGAATTGTATTCAGTTCTGGGCTCTACAGTAAAACACAGATGTTGACATACTGAAACAAGTATGAAGGTGATTATACTCTGCAGTAGGTTGCTGAGAAAGCTTGATGGTTCTATATTTCTTGAAACTTTTGAAACCTAACTGGATATGATCCTGAGCAATCTGCTCTATTTGGCCCTCCACTGAGCAGGATGACTGGACTAAGCAATGGTCTCCAGAGGCCCCTAACCTATTATGTGATTCTGTGAAAAATCAGTTAACAGATTAAGAGATTGAGTCAAAGTCCAAGGCTTCTCATCAGAGTTCTCTCAATTGGTTTTCCTCAGAGTAGTAAGTAAAAACCCAGGAGACAGTCTGGTCCTAGCAACAGGTAACCATTACTAAGCTGTATTTATGTCCAGTCCTACTTTACACCTGTCTGAGTGGTATTCCTTTCTGCTAGCACTTAATATATTCTCCACATCAGTGGAGGGTGTACACTGTTGCTACCACTACAAAAATATAAAAACTTAAGAAACACATGAGCACTTCATCTTCTTTTTACTAGTAGCTCAGAAATTTATAAGAAATTAATAATCCTTAATACCAGGTAGAGATGGTTTAACTTGGAGGTTGGAATTTCCCACCCCAATAGTTATTTGTCAAGCCCCAATTGGATCTATAAAACCTGTTTGACCCTACTATTACAGAAGAGCAATAATATGTTCATTGTCAAATTTTGGAGTCTGAACTTCAGTGTGCTCTGCAGGGGCCTGATTGATAGCGATTGCATTGGTAATTGAGTTCTTATTTCCTGTAGGAGCTATCACTGACAACAGGTTAGAATTTCAAGAAGGGGGGAGCTACATTAATAATTAGTTGTAATATTTATTCTTATGTCAAAGATTTATAGACATGATATAAAAGTGCTTGCTTCAGGGTAAAAGTGAATTAAGCAGGTGAAAGAGGAACAAGCTGCCTTCCTTTGTGCCACAGGTTTTCCCACAATTGTACTTATGCAACTTTCTTCTGAAACAGTTGGGAAAAGTTAGTGGACAGTTCATTTCCGAGGAGGCTGATAGTCTTCCAGTGTTCCCTGGATTAGTGGTTTGGTGTCTCAGACATCAGCAGTATGAGGAACAACAATGATATATAAAATGAGACACAAATTTAATCTAATTATATTACTACTGATCAGTTATTTGAGGCAAATATAAGGCTGGACTATGTTACAGTGTAAAATAAAAAGACTCACTTGTCCGTTAAGAAACACTAATCTCCATTTAATTTGCCATTCATGACTAATTCCTCCCAGCAGGAAAGAAAGTGAGATGTGATATGGTTTAATTTTAGTCTTCAGGCTGTCCATTCTCAAACAAAATCAGAGCTTACTTTCCAGTTTTCAAGTGAGAGAGAATAGTCTGAGTACTAACATGTATTGCATGTTGGTACCCAGACTATTTTGATATTATTAATAATGGCTAAGATCATTTTTAAGGTGAGAAAGAAGCATTCATGTTCACTGGATGCAGCTGCTGTTTATGTGGCCCCTCCCAAAAGTCTCTAAAACATTTCCTCAATGTACATTTATCTACTTTAGACACTTGCATAATGGAAAGACAATATAGATGATATCCATGCCATTAAATATTGCCATATTGACCTTCCAGAAACACTGAGTTGAGTTAGTAGGACTCAGCAGCTATTTTCTGCCTCCTGGAGGTCAAAAGTCAACAACAAGAGCAGTGAATTTTTAAGATACTGAGACAGATTAACTTGCTGACACTTGTAAATAGCTGACTGATACAGTAGCTAAGGAAAAAGCTGGCTGTAGAAGGCTGAAACTGTCTTTGATTTTGTGGGCGTCTAACCAGTGCATGAAAAGGGTCTTCCTGAAATTAAGCAGAAATTCTAGCAGAGGGATCAGTAAAAAATTTCAGTTCTCTCTTATCACACCAGTCACCTCCCTCTCTAAAGTCACCCCGCAGGGGACACCGCTAAGGAGCTGACAGTTTTATAAGAAGAAATTAAAGAATGAAGACTCCAAAAAGCTGAGAGGAATACCAGACTATTCTAAATTACCCTAATCTAGTTTTCAAATATGGTTTTGCTTCAGTTGGAATGGGATTGCCTGACAAAATAATTGTTGAAAAGCATCTCTTGAAAGTTACAACTTGTCTCAATAGACCAAAAATAGCCCCACTCTAAATGCTTTTGGGCAAGAATGGTCATACACAGACTCTCAGTGCCTGTGACCATCTGGCATGTGATGACAACAGTCCTTCTAAAGGCAGAAGAACTGAAAAAGACCTCTGCTCAAACCTGCCAAGGCCTCCACAATCACAGCTGAATTCTGTTGCCAAGTGAAGTTTTCGCTTTTTCTGCTTGAATGCACTGACTAATCAATCTTTGACTTTATGGTTAGTTTACAGTCTGCAGGATGTAGACACCCTCCTGCATAGTTCAAGAAAACTGTCTGCATTAGTGAATGATTTCCAAGAGAATGAAGAAAAACATTTCAAGTGGTTGCAAGCACCTGTTTGATTTGTGAACATTAGACTGCTAGTAGTTGTCTCACATATTTCTTGGGCATATTTCTTCTCCCCTCCTCAGTCAGTGTTTTTGCTCCAGTCATTTCTGCTCCCATTCATTCTCCCCCGGTGGTTTGCTGCTATACCTCAGGAAAATGACAACAAACATACGTGTTAGAACTCTGGTGGGACCTTTGTAACGATGTGACAAGACAGGCCTAGCTTGACAGCTCATTTGAAGCTGGATGTAATTGTCAAAACATTCAGTCTAGAAGTCAACAAGTCTTGAAGGAAATGAATGACTTAAATCTGCAGTTTTAGAAAGGTTTATATTATGTCCTAGCAAAGGAATCTAATCCACGTTTATAATCTCTCATTTAGCCCGCAACCCAAATTTGTTATAAAGTTAACCAAATTGGACTGTTATAGCATCCTATTCTTTCTCAGAATTGTACACTAATTTGCTTGCCCCATATAAATTTTTATTTCTGTCCAAACCTTGTTATGAAATTGTTTATCAACACAGCATTTTGTTACTGCTGCAAGTTTGTTTCATTTCTACTTTGAATTCATCACAGTTTACTGATGCAAACCCCAAAGATAGCCTGAACTGAAAATGTAATGAGCCACACTCTGAACCATTTATCAGTTTAGGACATGTAAGAATACATTTTACATGGCATATATAAGCATCACAACATATGAGCCAATTAATCTATAAGCAACCAGTAGTTGCAGTAACAAAATCATAAACATTGTTGAAGATTTTCTTTCTTATTCTTCAACAACTAAAGGTGATAGGTTTCCATAACAAATTAAGTTGAATTTAAAAATGAACCCAGATGTAAAGAAATCTATCCATAGTGCCCAGAGATGGCTATTGATATAAGAGCAACAATTAAATCATTGACTAGAATTCAATAATTCAGACTATTAGGGTCTGATTGCTTAGGGTTTAATTAGTAATAGCTAATGGTTTTGTTTTTTCTAGACAACTAGATATTCTAGATCACAAAATCCTATGGAAAACTGAAATAATACCTCACATTGTTCGACACTGTTGAACTTCATTTGTCTTAGGAAGGTAAGCAAGTTGTGTTCTGCTGTCCATATTTATGTCAGCTGATGGTACACTGCAAAAAGAATATGTATTATTACCAAGTGAGCATGAACGAGAAAAGACTTGGCATATGCAAAAACCTGTAGTGAAGCATTAAAAAAAAAGATATGAGAGACACTCTAAAATTTTCTTGTAGTTTTCAGTAAGTGTGCAGTTGAACTGTCGTCCATCTGCTGCAATGCTGTTTACAGCATACATATGTCATTTATTCTTGATTATGCTTTTAAAGGTAGCATATCTTCTCACATGTTATTTTATTATGAAGCTTGCAGTGTGTCTGGACTTGTTAGAGAGAAAATTTAAGTCACATAACGATTTAAAAGGTTTTATAAGTATACACTTTTCTCTCTCCAGAATTCAGATCCTGTTTCTGTTTCTCTGACTAGCCTTTATATTGTGATATTGAGAAATTTTTCACTGTCTTGCTTTTTAAAATTTTATATATTTTGTTTCTCTTTTTTTTTTCATTCACTTTTTAGTGTCTATGATGATAACAGTTCTGGGCACTGCAGAAATTCAGCAGCATCATAACTGTTATATAGCCTAAGAATAAGAAAGGAAAAGAAGCTCTTTGTGTTCCTGGCTGATTACAACTATGTTTAACTTCATGAAATATACTATCTAATATACGAAAGGTCAAATTTGTGGAGGTTTTATTTTTTTAATGGATTGAGATGCAAGGACTAGATCTGGAAATAATAATGCACTTTTACCTATCTTTCCTGACAAAGATTATCACTGCTTTAAATTTGAGTGCATAAAAAGAGAACCTTATGTTTTACATAAACATGACAGTTACATGGCATTATTCTCCAAATGTAAACACAGTTGAGTTGAGCAAAATTTTCATAAAACAATGAACTAGTCCACCAAATTTTCTAAAACACTGATAAATCCTAAGATTTCTTCCAACCTTTTGAACCTGTATGTAGGAAAAGGAATGAGGAATTTATGGGGTATTGCTTCATGGGATTTGTTTCTCAAGAAGATTTTTCTAAGAATGAAATTAGCAAAAATGGAGAGTTATGAAATTTTAAAGGTACTAAAAGTAAGAGTAAATAATAGTAATAATTATAATTGATAAATTGCTTTTTAAAATGGATTTTGGATAATTCTATCAGTTTTATGAATTGTAAGTTATTGTGTTTGTTGAGCCTTAAGGGCTGCAGTCTGTATTTTCCTGTAGTTCTCACTATTCATTTTCCAAAGCGATAAATATTTATTTTGATATTTTAGACAACCCCATTATTGTTCATCAATGCAGTGACTCTCAGTTACTCCTTTTAAAATTAAAATATTATAAAATAATAAAGTTTTTCTATACTGCAATTTATCATGAAAGAGGTTTTATTTGTAAAAACCTCAAAGATACAGTCCAGAATCAGTAAAAAACCGCCAGTTAATTATGGAATAGATAGCTAGGAGCTGTTCTTGATCACATTATGATGGTAATTTAGGTGTTTCTATACTCTTGTATACTAACATGACCTTATACTAATTTAGAGGTAAAATTGTGTGTTCATTTCATGTTTTAGTGGAAAGCTGGCAATATTAGAGCCACTAGCCTTTGTCAAGACATATACGGCTGACATTTAAAAATACAGCCATCATCTTGAGTTTGTGGAAAACAGAATTTTTTAGAATTATGGAAATTCTTTCATTGAGTTAGAAATCAATGGTATTTCTGAATATTTGGGGTTTTAAGATTTTTTTTCTTTGTTTAAACATTTATTTTTATCACATTTACATAAAAGCTTTCTCTTGATAAAGTATAAATACCCATCATTCAAACTCTGTCTCTGAGAAATGTTAACTAAACCCCTGTTTTTCATGTAATATTCAAATTACATTAACTATGAAGAAAAGATTTGGCATGGCATGAGAAAATTAAGCAGCAGTAGATGTTAGGTTTATTAAAATTAAACAAAACAATGCTTATCTATGAAGTACTCTTACAATTTAGCTTTCAAGAGACTTGTAATTCCCAAATATACTTATAAATGGTTTTATTAAAAAAAAATAAAAGTATAGCAATAGAAACATTTGTTAGCACTTAGTGCAGTGCAATGATAGGTTTCAGTTTTTCCTGCATCAACATTATCTTGATGACTACAGAAGGAAAAAAATAAATAATTGCATTCCTGTCCAGTTTGGAAGAGAGCCAAAGCACTTCTGCTCCTTGAGTCATTGATCTCATCAATAGATTCAGACTGCCCAGAGGAGCAGATTCTATTCACTGTGCCAGGAAATGGTTTTTGTAAGTTAACTGTTGGGTTGGTAAAACTTCTGTCTCTTGCAAGATAAACTAGAGAGGTATTTATCTTAGAAATAACAATGACTATACTTAAATATAAATACAACTGCAATTTTTTTGCAAAATAAAGATTGCGTTTAGTACTATTCTGTTAAAAAAATTTCTTTGCTTTGCTAAAAAGGTCTTCCCTTTTATCATAAAGATGCAGAACTTTATTATAAAGACTAAACTATGAAACTGAAACATTTTTCCTTTTTCTTTATCACTTTGATGGAATTTATTAGAATACTTTAATTACTATTGTTTCTTACTTTGACATTTCTCTTCTAAGCATCTATATATTCAGGAGTTAAAGAATCTGACTCTCACAAAACCAAAATCTTCAAAGGAGTGCAATTCTTGGAAATATGTTTTATTGCTTTCCAGAAAAGAGTAAATTTGGATATCTCAAACAATTTTCTGATTTTCTGTTTATCACCTTTTTCATTTTAAAAATAAGACTATGATAAAATTCCTTTAATAAAATATTTTGTGATCTGAAGGTAGAAAATTTTATATCAAAGTATATTTTGCTTACATTTAATTGAGAATATAGTCATATTTAATATTGGTCTGCTCTCATGTTTGGCATTGAATTGACTCCTAGATGTCCATGTTCTGATACACTTATGTTTAGCACTGCCCAGTTCAGAAGTGTACCGACAAAATTTGAGATGTGGCTTGCCAAATATTTTGTCTGTAGAGAATGAAAATCAGGGTAACTAAATTGTTATGAACTGTTAGAAATTGCTGTTTGACTCTCTAGGGATTTAAAAGATATGGGAGATAGGAAAAAGAAAAAATATTTTGAAATCTTTAGTTTCACACCTTTCATGTGCATCCATGATAGGAAAGATTGAAATGGTTTTAGAACATTGTCATTTCAGACACAAACATGGATGAGACAGCAGCTCTAAATCCTAGAACAGAGGAAGATATGGAACAATTATTCAGGAACTTTATCCTGTAAAGTGTCAGATGGTTACAGAGTGGTGTAAGTTTGAAGTGACCATGGGAGTTCATCTTGTCTGAAGCACCTGATCAAGCAAACTCAGCTAGACCAGGCTGCCCAGTACCTTGCCCATGGGATTTTTTAATATCTTCAATATTAGGAAAATATTTATTGATTGTTTTATTCTGTTAGAAACAATACAGAGACCATTCTGTTTAGAGTTTTGTCCTGAGATCCAGCTGAAATTGTTAGATGTGTTAGAGCTCACAAAATTTGAGATAAGCTTCTGTAAGACTCAGCAACACATGATTTTAGTAAAGACAGCACTGTGTGGTTAAATTTTAATTAGGGTACTTTTATGAATGACTTAAGCGAAGATGTGTTTAGGAAGTGTCTGAAAATATTTCATAAAAAAGTTTTTATTGGTTTTCAGTTCTCCATGTTGCTATTCCATTGTTCAATTGCTACTTTTCTGAGATTGCAGTTTTAATTTTTTACCAGACTTATAATTTAAAATAAAATAATAAAATTATATCTTACATGTTAAAAGAGATGTTGGTTTGGTTTTCAATGTGCAGTTACTTTTCTCTAGTAGAGTAAGAGATGGTTTAACAAAAAGTTGATTCAAGACACTTACGGTAGAGCTTAGCCAGGCAATAGGAAGTCCAGCAGATTCATTGCAGGAACCCAGCAAATATCTACAGGATCAAAGATTTTTTCATTTCTACTACATTCAGCAAGTATATGTTGCGATGAATATAGTACAGTTCCTGATCTTCCTGATAAATAACCATGTCCATGCTAAAGAATAGCAGGAATTCTTTTATTACCTTCAATTTTATGATGAATTGAAAGGGTGAGGGATAAAGAAAATGTATGTTCCTCAGTATAAATCTGGCAAATTATCAAAAGTTAAGATGGGTGATAATATTATAGGATTGATATTTAAAACTTCATAGAAGTAAAATAACACCTTAATATTACTATTAGCCTGATCTAAGGGCAATTTAATTCAGGATATTTAAGACTGTAAGACTGAGTAGTCATCTCCCTTTCCTTTTGTGTCAGTTTAACTTCTGAATTTCATACACACAGTCAAACTCGATCTACATTTGTATTTTGGGGCATAATTTGATTTACCATTTCTCCTGTTTTTACACAAAAGGTGCTAATGACATGTACAAAATTGAATACATATTCAAAGAGCCAAAGAAGAGATCTGAAGAATCCCTATTTGGCTGCAGCATGCAGGGCATATCTATCTCTGTTAGAAAAATGTCATTTCCCATATGAGCTGTGCTAATGTAGTACTTGTCATCCTAAGCTGCTTTTTGCTGTGCAGTTGGTCAGCCTATTGCACCTGCAAACTTTCCCTATAACCATCAAAAGACCAGTTTATGTCATAGCATTTGCAGAGCTCTCATCATCCAATCAAACTAAAAATACTAAAAAAACAGTTTTTCTTGCAATATTACAGCACCCCTGCTTCTGCCCCAGATGGAGATGAAGCTGAAGTGTGATTTAAAAGATGGCAAAGAAAATGCGTGACAGACAGAAATGACAAGGCTTTGTCTACAGCTGGTGAGACAATGAGGTGAAAAACCTTCCCATTGTCCCCAAGCAATATGTGCTGGGTTAGCTATGCTATATTATTTCAACATACTTGTTGAGCTCAATTGGATAATAAGCAGAGAATTCTCACACCATTTGTATATGTGTATTAACCTCTCAAAATACATGCATGTGTAATTTTTTCCCCAATGATTCGGACATCTGTGAAACTAGGAGGCCAAATGTAGCAGTAGAAAATGACTCTGTCATCCAGGTTGCAATGGTAGTACTGGGGCAAGAGTTTGGTTTCCTTCAGTTTAAAAGAACATAAAGCTATACCAATAAAGTTCTGGATATATGACAGAAAAATTCTAATTAGATGTCAGGGGAAGAAAATGCAATGAGAGTGGTCAGTGATTGGAACAAGTATACAGTTGTTAAAGACATCAAAAAATCTGATCTACTTCACACCTGCTCTGAGTTGCAGGTTGAAGAAGAAAACCTGAGATCCCTCCCAGACTAAATGTTTGTTTGTATCTGTGATTCCATGCAAATAGATTGCATGAAGTTCTTATGTATTTGTTGGATAAATAATTTCTGATAACATCAGGCAAAATATCTAGGAAAAATTTCTTGATGTTGTTTTGCCATATAATTTAGAAAACCGTTCTGTTTCAGTGAAGAGTTGTCTGCAGCTGTCTCAGTCCTAAAAGAGTAAAAAAGATTTTCATGCGTAAACTGGAAAATGCCACTTCTTCTTAAATATGGTGACATAGAAATGTTTAAACATTCAATTTTTTCTTTCTTGAACCGTTGTGTTTCATGTCATCCTCAGGGAAAAGAAATGGTTTGTCTGATTTTTCTTAGTAAACTGGCATCACAGTCAGCTAATTCCCTCCAATACACTCTTTCAATTTTTAACCTACCATCTGTTCAGTCTTACTTGCAGCCCCCTAAACTATTGAAAGGGATCAAAAGCCATTTGTTATTTTTCTGTTGTTCTCGGCATTTATTTATATTTCAAACAACTTTCACAAAACAAATATTACAAAATATTGATCTTAGAATACCATGGAAAGCTATCTAATGTTAGAGTAATCCAGTTTATAACACTGACTTGTGTAGACAATACTGTATGCAATGGCAATGAATGATGAAATGAAAGGACCAAAAAAATCTGGTTTCACTGCTTAGAGGTATTTATCTTCCATGTAAGCACGTTTTTCACCACACAGAGTTCCAGTGTAAGCCAAAGACACAGCTATTAAGAAATGGATAAAAGCACTGACATTGTGGTGAGTGCTTGTTATCAACCACCTTCTCAACAGGATGCAAAGGATGAAGGCTGGAAGCCAGAGGACTTCTGCTCCTGACTTGTGCACAGGAGATTTCAACCATCCAGGCATCACAGATGCCATCCACAAGTCAACACAGGGTAGTATAAGGATGCCAGGAGGATTCTGTGTTACACTGAGTATTTCATAACTCTGAGATGGGCCAACCACCCAAACTGGCTGGCTAGCACTCACCAGACAAAGCTAACATTAAAATAAAGTTAGCATTATGCTTATCTTCCTTAAAAGAAAAATAGAAAATCCAGAATTCCAGGGTTTCAGTCTCAATAAAAATTGTAGAATAAGTATTTCTATCACTTTCAAACATATGGCTACAGCCAAAATGTATCAGCAAGAAATGAATGTATCAAAGTTAAACCAAACTGATTTCCATCAATTTGAAATCACTCATTTTGAAGATAAGTGGAAAACAGCCATTATAATGTTCCTTGAAATGTTTTTCTGTAGGACTTTATTTCTCATTTCTATTCCCTCTTAAGCTGAAGAAACATGGGCTGGATGAATTTATGATTAAACTATTTAAAAAATCACCTGAACCACTAAATTGATAAAATATTCATCAATGGATTAATAATCAGCTAGCGACTAGTGAGAAGCAGGGTGAGACACAGATGACATTATTGCCAACATTTTTCCATAGCTTCACAAAACCAAAATTCTCACAGAGAAAATTTGCATATTTACAGACTTCTTTTCTAATCTTCTTCAAAATAAAATATTTATATGCACTAAGGATGTGAAAAAGATCTTTGAGGCAATTTTCAACATTTTTGGGTTCTTAATTCTATGAGATTTTTGTCGTATGACAATTTTAATATGACACATTGTAAATCTTGAATACAGTTATGAAACATCTTTTAAAAATAAAAGGATATAAAAATATACCGTTAAAGAGGTTGTCCTCTATAAGATTTTAGTTGTTTTTTTCATGGTCATATATTTCACTTGTTTAATATTTTAGGAGATTCAACACACCAATTGACAACATAAAATCCAATATAAATTAAAATAATTATGTAGAATGCTTGGAGAAAACATTCCTCTGGATTTTGCATTATTTCATCATGGGATAACCTAATAATTTGAAACAGACAGTAGTGTTGACAAAAGATACCTTAATCTAAATGGAGCTTTGAGTACTCTTCAGAAATTCTCAGTGTGATTTGATATTCACTTAAAAATACATAACTATCTAAGTAGGGATAGTTTCTTCCCACATGATTTGTAGAGTACTTAGTTTCAATAAGTATCTCAAGACAAATAACCTTTCCTGGATATCTTCAAGATAAACACCTTAGTTCCTTTGAAAGTAGCACTTTGTTGCTGATTACAAACAAAGATGACAAAATTTGCAATAGATTAATGTATCAAAGAAGGAAGTCTGTTCTTAGGCAAAGTTTTATCCTCGCGATTAACCGTGTGGCAATCCAAATCTTAATGGGAAGAAAGCCTACACGTCCAGGTCCTGAAAATGCTAACTCTGTTAGGACGAGGAGCAAGTCTCAATCTGGAGCACATCACAGACACACACAGGATTTTCTTCTACCTCTCCAAGAGCATATGGTTGTACACGGTCTCATCAATGCAGCAACTCCCTCTTCTCTTGCTCAAACACTGGGGCAAGGGAAATTGAACAAAATGGGCCAATAACAACAAGAACAACAAAAAAAGGATTTTATTTTCTTCTTCAAGGGAATAGAGAAAAAGTGCTTATAAATATGATCCCAAGAGAAATAAAACAATCCTGAACTGAGTTTCTGATGTCTCTTCATATTACTGCTATCCCAGGAATCATACAGGTTATGTGGCTTCCACTATAAAAGGGAATACTGTGTACCTCTGGTACAGTTCTATCATTGCATTTGATTCATTTCTACATCACAGTGAAAAGAGAAGGTGAAATTTGGCTAGAAACAGCTAAGATGGAACTTCATTTCAGCATTTTGCCATACTCCTGATGTTCTTTCATCTTAGAACCATTTCCAAAGTCTCCAGGAGGAAAAGAAAGCCATATTTTCATCTTCCCTTAAAACTAAATCAAACCAAATCAAACTTTTGAATTAGTTGAGTGAAAATCCACTAAGAGAAAATTTGTCCTGTAATTTTCTCTCTATACAGCACAGAACCTCCAATATGACAATATCAAAATTTAAATGGATGATAGCCATTGGAATACAAGTTTTGTAGGGATTCTGACCCAGACTGCTATATTGTTTTTGAATATATTACATGGCAAAATTAGTACAATGAAATTAATATCACAGCTTTGTATATGAAAGATTGTCCTGCTTTTGGCTGGAACAGAGCTAATTTCTTCTAAATGGCTGGTCTAATGCTGTGTTTTGGATTCAGTATGAAAATAATGGTGGCCATACACTGACTTTTTAGTCAGATTTCTATCTGACTTGTCTCTTCTGTCTTGGTTTTCTTCCATGTATTTAGTTTTTCTAGGATACCAGAATTAACTAAGTATTTTTTTTTCAAAATAAATTTGATCTCTTGTGAATCAATGAAAAATACTTTAAAGTTCTATTTATTCCTTTCTATGCTTTGTCTACTTTATTTCCTGTGTATCATGAAAAAGTTGAGACAGCATTTTGAAAGATCATTTAACTACAGCTTTATTTGGTGAAATTCTTTGTAGCATTTGCCTGGAGAAGGATCTTGAATCTCCTGGGACTACTTGTTAAAATTCTCCCAACAACCTCAAGAAAGTTTTGGATGTAGTTTTTTCTTTCTGACAGAGTCTACTGGGAGTCTTGGGTGAGAGAAGTACTGATAAATTGTACTAAAGAGCAAAACTGAACCTGGAGGTTCATAATGGCCTTCTTTGTCTTGGGGATTAACTGGATTGTAAAAATGTCAAATATTTCAAAAATATAGCCTTCTGAGAAGAGAGTCCTTGGTGTCTTCTACCAACTCCATTCACAATATTCCAACTGAATATTTTTACTTATTATAATAATCATAAATAAATATGAATTTTAGAAAAGTAGACTGCCTTCTGCTTTCTACCACCTATTTTAATGAACAATACATAGTTTTTAAATGAATCAATTTTCTTTTAGTCCTTCGTTTTCATGAATGAATTTGAAAGAGAAAATATTCAAAATGCTTCATTGAGATTTGGATGAGCATTCTGCATGCATATATTTTACCTAACACTGGAGGATTTTTTTTTTGCTTTTTAATAAATATTTTAAATGAATGTATTTTTAAATTTTTAAACATTGTATTTTCATTATAATATTTGATATAGCCAAATATATTTCAGTCCTGTTTTCTGACAGGTATTTCCCACTTTTTAAACTATATTAACTTTCAGTTTATTTGTTTAGAGGCTAAATGAGTAGTTCGGGCAAATAAATGTACATACAGTAATTTCACGATTATAAGCCGCACCATTTTGACTAAAATTTTGGTCCGAACCCAAAGTGCGGCTTATAATCAGGTGCGGCTTATATATGGACAAAGAACGAAAAGTTGCTGTTTTAGTTTGGAGGACAGGTGCCTGCTGAGAAAGGCAGGAGTTTCTCTTTGAAATGGAGAATGCAAACCCCCTCCCTCCAAATTATTAGAATTTTGAAATCAAGGGGCTTTCAGGCAAAAATATGGGAATTAGGAATAACAGTTCTTTTCTAGGGAAATTAAAATAGAAATACAGTACTACAAAGAAACAAACTCCAAACCCTGACACAGTCAGAATACAACCTGACACCGTCAGGCAGGGTGTTGGTAGCAGTCCCATTAAATGGTGATTGCAGTCCCCTTGCAGTGACAGATGTGGTTCAGTTGGAGCAGTGCTCCTGCAGAAGGTGCAGTTTCCCTCTGGAGGTCCAGTGGTGATGTGGAGAAATCCGGTTTTCCTCTGGAGTCCAGTGGAGAAAGGGGCTACCTTATTGTCCCAAAGCCTCTGTTTTTATCTTGGTAAGAAATGTTGGGCTCTTCCCCCTGGCTGGAGCAACTTCCAGTGGGATGCAGTAATTTTATCAGTCACGCAGTGGGACTCAATGGCCATTAGCAGACAATGACTGGCTGGAGGAAGGATGGGTTGTGAAAAGATAAAGAACAATGCCCTGCCTGGTTTCAATGGATGGCCCATTAGCAAATTATCTGCCATTGAGATAAGGATCACTGTCCCCACCCTCAACAGATGGTGATAGAACAGATACCTTTTATCACACTCTCTATTGTAACATGCGGCTTATAATCAGGTGCGGTTTATGTATGGACAAAAACCAAAAAGTTGCTGAAACCCAGAAGTGCGGCTTATAATCAGTGCGGCTTATAATCGTGAAATTACTGTAATTTGTTTTTCTATGTGACAAAAAGTTATTATACAAAGGACCTTTTGGGGAAAGAAAAATTCCATCATAATTCTTGCTTCCCTCTTTTCAGTTTCAAATGTTGTTATAAACTGAAAACAGTTGAATCTCACTACAGTGACAGGTGTCTTGGGTTGGGTCACATGAACCCTGGATACAAACAATCTGTACATGTATAACATTTTCCTAAAGATTCTGTTATTGCCTGCTCATTGCTCTTAAAACTGTGTGTATCCTGGCTACAGTTTTGTCTCAACATCCATTCAGATGAAGCATCAGGACATCGTACCCCTGCCATTTCTGTACTAGTTGAAGACATTTCACACATGTACAGTGTCTCTCGCAAAGTCTTCAAAGAAATTTTGCTGTGAGCTATGTCAGACCAGGATAAGAGTAAAGAGCTGATTTAGGGTCTAATCTCTGTGTGTCTTGGTATATGCATCAGGGCTGGGTTTTGCTGTGCTTCAGCAAAGCCGCTTGCGCTATACCCATCCTGCTGACTTCATACCTTAATATGTGAAACCCATAAGGAGCATAGAAGGACTCTGCAAAGTTTTAGTCCTTAAGCTTCCCGCTGAATGAGATACAGAAGCTATAAATTGCTTCAGGTTTGACATGGTAAAAACGAAATTAGTCCTCTGCCATGTCTGCACCTAATTCTGTGTGGTTTTAACAATGAGTTTTTAGTTCTATCCCTGCAGTTAATGAAAATAAGCATCTTTATAACTAATTTTTCAAACATAGATTTTGAGCAAATGATTACTTCATTTAGACTTTTTGGACTATATGTAAATGTTATTTTCAATTTCAGCATTGTGTAGGGGATATTTTTTGAAAGAAAACTCTTCCTGTTCTAAGGCTTTTCAGGAATGGTGGAGGAAGGAGTGCAGTGGTTACTAATTCCTCATTAACTGGAGTACACCTGGTAAAGCTCAGACATAAGACAATTTTTTCAATGTCTTACTCCTCTGTTGAAAGCCCTTCATGAACAAATAAAAGTTCCAAACTGACATAACCAACACAAAACCCCCAAAAGAAAAACATAAATAGGAAAAATACAAATGTGACTTTAGAAATGCCCACCCCAATTTCCAGCCAATACTTTCTTCCATAATACAGCTTCTTCTGTCCTCTCTTTCTCTTTCACTATATGTCACATATAGAAATATAAGCATAAACCCACAGAAATATAAGCAATAAGAAGGAGAATGTTTTTGGTTATGTTTAGTAGTTGTACAGCTAAAACAGTTGTAGACTGATGCTTAAATTTTTTCCGGAATCAACAAAGTTGCAATGCCTGCTACAAAATCCTCTGCAATCTGTCCAGAATCAACAGAGAAAAATGGAGCTATTTCATAACTTTTTAGGTTCCAAATGCCCAAATACATGTTTTAAAAGCCTTGCAAGATTACATTGTTACCGTCTGAACATTATAGAAGAATATACACGGGAAAAGTTTACTAAAATAAATTTACCTCTTGACTAGTCTTAAACTCTATTTTGGTGTCAAGTACTTTTAGGGTTAACCAGGGGTAATTTTATTTCATGATGGCAAAGGAGGTGACAGTAGTAAGATCAAATTTGAAGGGAGATAAAAGAATCTTATGACTAATCTCAAAGAGAAAAATAATCTTAAAACCCCAACATGTTTAATGTGGGTATGGAAGCCTATTTGAAACACTTGGTATACTTTCATAATTGAGAATATAGAGAAAAAAAAAATTAATTATCCTAGGAACTTTTTTTCCAATATTATGATCTTGCTTCTCAAAAATATGTAAAAGTTTGATAAGGCTTTCCTTATACTTATTTTCAGAAATGTTAACTTATTTCTTTGTATCTTTCCATGACTCTGTCTAAGGCAGCCAGGAGGACATTATATTTCAACAGCTTCTGCCTGAATAGTTTGTAGACATTAAAGACTTTGACTCATATATATAGAATGAATTAATTTGAGACAGCTGAAACAGTTTCCATTCCTGCAGTCTGCCTCCCTATCTCCTGCCAGGCATATTAATGTAAAGTATATTAAAGTTAGTGCTGGTTTATGTTAGCATAACAGTCTGTAAACTACGATGGTTCATCATCAGCCATGCCTTTCACAGCCTGCTCAGGCAGCCCTGCTGTGGGAGTGTAAATTTATGGCAGAGCAGAGAGATGGAGAAATGAAGATGGCAACCACTGCAGCTAGACAAATTTAAGCCAATGCTATAAATGACTCAGCATCTGCAGCAAGAACAGAACTCATCCTAAACTTCATTGCAGCTGGTTTGTACAGTTCAGCAAACACAAATGATAACCACTTTAGTTTTTCTCCTGGACACTACAGGAATAGCTGAATTCAGCATTATTGCAGTGCAAATGGTAGTTCACGCTCTTGAACCTTACTTAGCTCTGTTCTAATGACATGCTTTTTTTTTTTTTTTATTTTTTTTTTAATAGTAGACAAATTAAATTTCATCTCCATTCAGAAATAAACCTTTCAGGTAAAAAAAACTTCATAGAGTGTTAATATAAACTTGAGACAACAATAAAGGAGAATGGCAAACCATTAACAAACAACATAATAAAAACAACTAAATTTTCAGAGCATTTAGTAAAATACAGAAATACCTGGGTATTATAATAAGGAGTGCCCCTTCCTAGGGGTAAAGTTGAAATGCTGCTTTTAGCATTACTACAAGAATATACAATTTGTTTAATCAATTTTCTCAAAAAGCTTTGAAGGAGTAAAAAACAAAAGGCAATTGGACATTTCTATATGCATATATAGAAAAATGGTTCAACAGTATAATTTTTGGAACTCTTGAAGATAATGAATCGTCCATGAAAGATACTTGCCAAAACTAACATTTTAGTATTTTTGAGTGATAAAACAGCACAGGCATCTCTAACAATTAACATATTTTAAGAAAATTCAAATTAAAAGAATATGATTTTTTTTACTTGTCATGTCTAAAGTAACCATGACAAAACCCAAATCTGTGTCCTAATGGTGTCACACAAATCTGTGACAGCATTATCAAATATAGGCAAATAAGTAAACTGTATACCGTAATGTTTGCCCATTGTAAGAAATTTTAGAATACACAGTGTGATATTCATATGGAATGTCATATTATTATTTCTATTGTTATTATCATCATCATCATTATTATCACCATCAACAACATTATTATCTTTTTTATTATTATAATTATTAATATAATAAAAATCATAGACCTAAGTAGTAGTGATGGAAGATTTAATGTCTTTTAGTTAGATTTGACAAACTTGATTTCTTCCTGCAGCTAAGGAAAATATGAGATTTTTTCTTCTTAGAAAATAAAAAAACCCCTAGCTGGATTACTATTTATGATTTTATTTTATATTTTTCATTTTATTGAAACAGCTATGTGCTTAAGTGCAAGTAACTTTAAAACATCAGATTTATTTTATTTAAGAGGTGAAAATAAATCTTATAAATAAAATAAATATTTGCTATGTAACACCAAAATCCACATTTTTATGTATCTGTCCCTTTCCATGGAAAACAAAAGCTCTAGAGACCTACTAATTAAATACACATCTATGTAAACAAGACATTATTAGTCCACCACTATGCAGATAAAAAAGATATTTTCTTCAATCTCCAGACAGGATTATCATGACTGTATGGGGTGTTACTTTGTTTAATGATGTTATTTCAAAGCTATAGGTAAACATGGTTGAGGCTCAATGTTCTTGCACAGCAGTCTAGGGACATAGAGATCCTCTTCAATCTAGTGATTTGTAGGATTATTCCCTGATAGTTAAGATTAGATTCACTCTGAACACTTCCTTTCAAACTTTCATGGCAATATGGGAACACCATATGGGTTTTATAGAGGAAAAAACTAATTATATATCCTGCTGAAAAGATGCACCAGGTCTGCTGGAGGAATTTCCTGACTCAGCCAGCCAGCCTGCAACTGCACATCACCACCCACACAAGACACTTTTCCCTCAAATCTGCCAGGTGACTTGTACAGGAACCCTCTGACTTATCTCAGTCTAAAATCACACAGTCTAATGAGCAGGGTTTTGCTATTCATTTTGACAGACAAATATAACTGAGCATTTTCTAAACAGTTTACTAGGTAGATTGGAGGTGATGAAAACCCCCTAGTTGACAATGTGAGCATTGAGAAATCTTTCACTGACACAGCTGCAGTGGAAAGACGGCATCTGATCAAGCCTTGAGTTTAAGAAAAAGGTGCCATACCAAACAAAACACTTTTTCCTTATTCTTTACAGGAAGGAGCAACCTCTGTTCAGTATTAGATAAAGATATGCAGAAATTTGACAAAATGAAATTTGCATCCATAAGTTGTGAGTTTAGGATTTCACCAGTAACAGCATAAGGTTTTAAAGCTGGAAGACACCATAATGTCCTCCAGTCTACTGTCCTGTAGAAAATATATCTTAACAGTTATAAACTGAGGGAAGCAATTCTGTAAAATTCAGATAACATTTGGAAAGCTGGATTGCACACTGTTGAAAATGATCACTTGGTTTTATGAGGTATCTGGGAAACAGGCAAGTGAAAAACTTACTTTAAATTCTTTTTTCTTTTCAATAAGTATTGAATATAACAAGGTTAAATATATTCTGAATTTTCACATTTCTTCAATGGTCTGCTTTCCCAGAAAGTCCAAAAATGTGCAGACATTTGCAATGTTCATAAATAAAAAAGTTTTTAACAGTTCTACTGACACTTCATCATCAAAACAGAGAGGTTATTGCTGAATATTAACCTGCTTAATTGTGTACATTTTAGCTCTTGTATCACATAGACTATTGTATGTGAAGGATCCTGCTGTTCCTAGATCTCCATACTGTGCAAAATAAGGAAGGTTAATGATTAAAATTTACTGGCAAATGTAGATTGAAACAGATCTTTAATACAGTGTTCATGCAGGTTTTCTTGTGTGAAAGAAAATGTTGTGGGAATTGGGTCTGAGTAGAAGAATTAATGTTCCTTGGTCTTGTAGGAAATGACAGGAAAGTGTTTGAGATGATGGCAAAAATGGGTAGAGTGCCATTTTTGGCACAGAGCATACCACCTGTAGTATGACAAACTCTCCTGGTGTTGAAAACTGTAGACTGAATATCTGTGTTTGAACAACTACCTTACAGTTTTTCCACTTCACTTGATTACAGCATGACTGATCAAAGCAGTGCAGAAAATAAATAGCCAGTCATCATCAAATTCAAGCTTTTGATAAAGACTGATTTTTTTTTTTAAATTTTTTTTCTTGGCTTTGGATGTAAACTTGGTTTTAGCAAAACAAATTTAACAAGTGGAGTAGACTAGCCACCGTTTTCAGCTCCTGAAATCAGTGTAGAGGCCTAGACGTATGCAAGCTGTTCTGTCTGAAGCATATGGCCTGGTGTGCCGCTTTTACAGATCCAGCATATTTTGCATTTTTTACAACATGACATATGGGTTGTGTTTCAATTTTATTTTAAAGCCTTGGAGTTCTAAGGAAATCTCTGCTTCTTCTGTCACCCACAACTGGGGAATGAGAGATGGGAGATTAGAAATTCCTGTGGCTCCTGGAAGAACAAGATTATTGTACCACCAAACAATGGGCACTCTCCTGCAAGTGTGAATGCAACTGAGGGCTGAATGCTGCCTTCACACAGGGTCCGCCGCTGCAAGTATCCTTTGACCTTCATGTTGAGTGGTGCCCAATAGCTCGACTGAAATTATCTCCAGGTTCTTCAAAAGATGAATTTTATACCATGAACACAAATAATCTGAGTCTGAAATCATAAATATTGCCAGATACTGCTGTAACATCAGGTATATACAAGCCAGTGTCTGTTCCCATGTAGTTTCACAATGCTACCAGGATACAACTGATCTTTATGGCCCATATAATATGAATCTGAGCAATAAGGGAATAAAATTAACTAATTCATAATGAAAATACATATGAAAATATATATAATGGATCACCTAGGGCATTGCTACAATTTTATATGAAATGTTACCGAAATCTAGCTTTGCTGTGGCCTAAGAAGTCTCTATGGAGTGAATCTAAACTACTTTGCTTAACTAAATAATTTCCATTCCTCTAAAACCAGGATTCAACAAAATAAAACTAATTTGAAGTCATCATGGTCAAATAAAACATCTGAAAGGAGTGTGTGCATCTTTGAAGCAAAGGCAAATGCTGAATATGGTTTGCACAGAACTTTGGAGATAGAAATCACTTTTGAAGCTGAGCATAATTCTAGTTTTGGTATGAGGTTGTAATTAAGTCCTTCTAAAATCATTCCTATAGAATTCACCTTTCAGGTTCTGAAGGTTCACCAAATGGAACATTTCTGCTTCTGCCTGAAAAACTTGATATTCAGTACACATTCTGCTTATATTGTTAATAAAAATATGTTTGAGAGAAATAAAAAATTGATAGAACTATGGGTTTTTGACATATCACACCTTCTCCAGGTTCTACATCCTGGTTTTCTTCTTTGGGTTGCTTCTGATCAGTTAAACAGCGGAAAACAGCTGAGAAATGAATTGCCAAAGGCTTAAATGTCATGATATTGCACAATAAAGTATGCTTTTCACTCTTTCAATGAACTGACTTCAGCTGGTATAAATACACTTGAACCGTTTTTACAGGTGTAGACTGGCTGAAGGAAGACTACTTCACACAAAGCAGGAGTTGTTCTTGAAAAGTACATCTGCTGTTACAATGTCTTAAATAATATTTACTGCCTGTCTACTGGTCCGTATGCACAAATAATCAGTATCACTTAAAATAGCAAATCCTTTTAGAAATTTGACTGGATTTTTGAGTCTTGTGGAACTGGAGAATAGTATGGATCAGGGACAGGGAGATACATCCCTTCCCTCTCAGTTGTTCAGTCCTACACTATCTGCTCATCATGTCTCTGTTCTCATCAACCACTTTGTGGACTCATGATGCAAGGACATTCTCCCTGAATGTCATAAAGGCATGTATTGCCAGAAGGGAGAGAACTCAGGAATATAATTTTGTAGTATAGTGACCTGGAGCTTTAAAAACCGCTAGAGAATGCAGCCCTGAACAGATTTCATTCAGTTATTCATTCATACATCAGCTTTCATACTAAAACCTAACACCTACTCTGCTTCAGCACAGCACTGTGAGAAAGTTTAAAAGAAATACACAAAAAAAGTTAAAAATAAGATTGTAGCCCTTATGAAAAAACCAAACCATTGAATCTTCTGTCACTTTTGAGCTTTACCACTCTTTTGAAAGACTATTCTTCAAGGAAAAAAAAAATCCATAAATAAAATTTTTTGTTTCAGTACAGTTTTGATGTTTGTTATCAAAAATATTGAAATTGTGAAAACTTCACTCTTTGCAGACATGATGAAAACTAGAGAAGTGCTAGTGTGTTGTACTTTATGTGAGGCATCAAGACGTTGGAGGACCTTTCTGAGACCTGGCAAGCTCACTTCTGCCCACTTTCATATTCATGTTTTCTAAGTCTCCATTAAAGGACATTTTAAAAGTTAAGCTCTGGGAGAGATTCACCCCAGATTTTACATGAAGATTCTTATGTCCTAAATGCATCAAAACCGAAAGAAAAATCTTACTGTGCTTTCATTCTGTGTGAAATTGGTAGTTTGTAACTCAGAAGTGTGTTCAGGAAGTGTTTCTACCAGAATTCTGGATAACACAGCGGCAAACAAATTAGGAGTTTCGAAGGGAAAAACGAACTCCTGTAAAATACTTGAGAAAAGTAGGACGAAAAAAAAGTAATGGTATAGTGAGTTAGTGAAAATACTATTTTATCCTGCCTACACTGTTAAAATGTCTACAGACCTGAATTCTCATGCTATAATGCTCAGTTAGGCATTTCATGTGTTTCTGTTTGACAGCTGATTCCTGTATCTTCTGAGCCTTAATGTTCTTTTAATGCTTGTTTTCAAACACTTGTGTTTCTGCTACTGTAGTTCAGCACCTCAAATATGGAATAAGCACTAGAATGATGAAATAGAGCTAGAAACTTTATTTTCAGAGAAAAAAAATTCAAGAACTGTGGGAAAATTGCACTTTTAGGTGGGACAGTAGCACTCAATGAACTCAAATTTATCCAAAGTGGACCAGAAAATAAAACCTCCAAAATTAGTAGGTATTTGTAAAAAGACAGATTTTATTTCTCAAAATATATCCTATTAAAATTTATTTTAGCATTTTTAAAGCTGTGAAACTTTAAATTTTCATATAGCGCTTGAGATTTTCCTCAACAGAATGCAACTAGATAAAAGCAGGGGGGCAAGAAAAGGGAAAAATTTCATTTTCCAAGTCAAATGAATATTAAGTTGACACAAAATTTATAATTTAATCTTATTTTGTTGAATTGCTCATATCCTTACCCGCAAATTTCTGTTTCAGTTTCACCTCAAAAGATTCTAACTTTTTCAGTTTTTATTCAAGCCGCAATTCACAAGACTGCAATTGTAAGGTGTGATTCCCCAATTTGTCATCTTCTGTATGTCTCTCTGGGAAAACATTATTTTTACACCAGAAAACATCAACATATGGGGAATAAAACAGAGAGTACAATGGACCTGATAAAGGAACCTGGTCAAGCAGAAACCGTGGCAGAAACAGATAAATGATCCCTGGGTAAGAGGTGACCAAGAAACATGTTGTGAAAGTTTGCGACATGATAATGTTACCAGATAATGCGATGTCATGAAGAATGTGTAACCAATGGAAAATTGTTACCAAAACCAGAACCCTATATAAGTACCATACATATTTAAAACCCTATAAAAATGCCTTATATACTCAGCTTCTGATCCAAACTTGGAAGTCCCCGTCTTTCAATTGCCAATATCAATATTCTGGTGTTTGAAAGCAAAGACAACACTACATGCTTATTTCACAGTGCTGCTAAGTTTTAAAAAAAGGTTCGTAAATGATTTTGTGTTTTCTAAGGATTTCTGATTGAGAGGTGAGGAAGAGTTATTTTTCAGTGCATTGAACAGTTTCTCTGGAAGATGTATTCACTCACTGGCTTAAGATAAAACACTGGTAAGTACTACTTCACCTACAAAAGCAATCAATTTCTGTGTGAGTTCTGAATTCAGCCTCTGCCAGGCTCAACCTCAGTGATTTTGTTGACTTTTAACAGTAAAGTAGTCATGGCACAGGAAAAGACTTACAAAAACCTGTGTCTTGCAAGCCAGGAGGCAGTAAGACAAAAATGAATTGTAAGACAGGTGTTTCCTGTTACAGTAGGGCTGACACTCTAATTGTTATGAATGTGAGTAATTTCACATCAATAAATAATCAGTGAAAATGGATAATGTTTATGTTTTGTTGGAGCCATCTGGTGCAGCCATAAAATAAAGACAAAATTGAAGAGGACAAGAAAGCATGAGTTTTGTTTCTTAGAATCTTTATATGTTATTTTAAATTGCATTTAAATCTGATGGTTTTGCAGTTGGAATAGACGCATGGGTTAATGCTCATTGATATGCATTGATGACTCTCCCTCTTTTTGTTTGCCTCCAAAATTCAGAAACAGATTTCCACAATTGTTGAGATCCACATCTTGTACAACATGAAATCTATCTCCTTCTTGCCTTGCAGAAGCTTAAGTCAAGAAAAATGGTGTTAAAATTTCTAACTGTAGGAAAAAAACCATTACACTCACAGGTAAATGTACTAGCATTCACATGTAAGAAAGAGCTAAATAAATTCCTTTGTATGGAAAACAAGAAACGAATATTTTATTTTGTTTATTATAGTATTTTCACTTTGAAGAGTAAAAATGAGAAAACAAAAAAATACTAATACTGAGAAATTAATAAAGTCTTATACATAAATCATTCACACAGTTTTGTCTATACTAAATTATGTGTGGGGAAGGAGGTGCTATTTATTGTGCAGAAAATGTTGAAACTGTTTGAAATAAAGCCTTATTTAAGACTAGACAGTACCTCTTTTGCTAGGTCATAGTAATACCTAGCAGAGCAATAACAGAGCGCTCAGCTGTCTACTGTTGGCACCATCTGGTCTCGACTGCAGGTCCTTCTTTCTCCTGTCCCAGTTAAAAATTTTGTCTGGAACAAAGTAGAACAGCATCAACAAGAAAAACTAAAAGAAATTTACAGGGAAACTCTTGGAATAGTTATTAGGTATCTCTATTACTTGGCCTGAATCAGGCAAAATAAAAATTAAAGTCTTGATTTACTGCACATCAAAGATTGATTGCTAACTGTCTTAACCATTGGTTCTACTCTTCACCCAAACAAGATTCCAAACCTCAACAATCCCACTGTTTTCATCCTCAGGCAAGTGCAGGAACAAAACATTTGTCTTAGTCTTTCCTTCCTGGTTCTTTGGCAATGTCTTGCCTCTCTGTGCTACCCATGGTTGGCAGGTTGGGCACTGAGAACATAGGACAGCTGTTTTTAATTCCTTCTCTTGGCACCATAGACTGAATCTATACTCATAAATTAAACATTCCCAGGACCATTCTCATCACTGAGGCCAGCTGGAATAGAGCATCTCACATCCACACTGCTGCACTCTTTCCCCTTCTACAAGGGTGACATCATCCAAACTGCCTAATAGGACTAGTCCTTGGTCTATTGTAACTCCCAACTGTGTGTGATAATTCTCTGGGAGAGTCATACTTGACCCAGAGGCAGAACTGTACCAGAGACTTTTCAGATGATTATGTTTCAAAGGTCCAGCATGCTCCTTTCATGATCCTAGAGCAAATGCAGTAATATTCACTGCCAGAAATAAATTGGAATTGCAAAGAAAGTCTTTTTTAGTCCTTTGTAAGTATATTGAGCTTTACAACAGTCTAGTAGGAATTAGACTGCGAACATAGTGTTACTGAAATCCACTCTTTAAGAGAGAAATTTTTATTTAAAGAAGTTTGGCAAAGTGACAAGAAATTGAAAAGAAGGTCCTAAGAGTGTTTGTTTAAATTGGCATGCCATTAGTAGGTGTCCTACAGTTGTAAGTTCACATGTTAAAAACTTTCCTGAAAGGCTCAGTTTTCAAGCAAAATTTACACTTCCATTTTTGCACCTGCATCTTGGTTTATGAGTGCATATCTGGATATTTGTGACTGTGATGAGTTCATTGTTTGTGAAAATTATGTAGTAGAGACTTATAATACCAAATTTTAGTATATTTTGCTCCCCTCAAGATTGAGAGTTTCTGTGATCCATTAGTTTCAGCTAGCTGTGCAATTTCACAGCTTGTGCACAAAAATGGAAAATATTAATTAGCAATTTTCTCATTGTTTGTTTAAGAGAAAGTGTTAAAAACTAGTTGAAATTGGTTCCTATAACTCCCTGTATTTACTCCAATGTGTAGAGGAAAATTGCTGGTAGTGTTAGAAAGTATTAAAAATATTAAATATAGATATCTAGCCTTGGGGAGTGTAAATTAGCATGTTTTTAATTGATTGCAATATTCAGGAAAACATTCCTCAAAGAAAATTAATTTTAGAGCAGCATATTTTGACAAGCACATGTGCCAATTTGAAAACCTGTGATCAACTTTAAATAGATTTTAAAGACAACAAAGAACTGTTTCTAATGCTATAGGGAACGAACCCTGTATTTTAAGCATGCTTTCTGTGGGATTGATTCACACAGTATATAGAAATCACCACAACCTTTCAACCTTTTAAAATAGAATTCTGAGGGGCATATTTTAATCTCAGCTGTACTGGTGTGAATATAATTCCTTTGACTATAGCTGAGTTACTCCTAATAAGTGTCAGTGTAATTGAGAACAGAATTGAACACACAAAGCCCTGGTCTGAAAGAAAATGCCAATTGGCTTAAAACAGAGAACACTAAGGGACCCCAAACACTGAGAGGAATTTTCGAATGTTTATTAATGCTATGGTGTTTTTCCATTCTCTCTACCTTTTGTATTTCAGAAGTCTCTTTAATTGACACAGGTGGATTTCCATCCATTTTTTTATGCTTATGATAATCTTGAATATAGTACATAGAGATGGATGATATGAATGAGAAAACTGATACTTGGTGAAGCTGCTGACTTATTTTGCTCTTATTTAATAAGAAAAGACATAAGAATTCCTTAGAATTTATTCAATAACACATACAGACTACTGTAGTCTTTAATTTCTTAAGGAGGTATGACTTATAAATAGGTATAGTGAGCATCTACTAGAGCTTCAAGGAACTTTCCTGCAGTCTGGACTTAGATGTATATGCTCCTGAAAATGCTGCTTTGCTTGCCATTTCATGTTAAGGTCTCTTACAACCCCTTTGATGGCTTTTATGAATCTCAGTAGACCTTCCCTTGCATTGTACGTGGGAGAGACACTGCTTGTCTTAATACTTGGCAATGTAAAGAATTCTATTTGCAGTTAATAAAATCTAAATAAAATCAGAGTCAATGTTGCATCCTGAAAAATGGAAGTCCAAGAAAATTATTCTTTCCTTCTGTATCAGTCCTTGAAAACTTTGAGAGATGTGAGCATGAATAGACACAAGTGCAAAAGAATCTCTCATGCCACAAGGTAGTCTTAATCTAATTTAAATGGAATCTCATTTTCTCTAACAGTATGGTCTGAATGTTCAATCAAACTATGTGAAATGATTCAGATTTTTTCAATGTTCCTAAATGTGCTATGTCTTCCTCAGTATGATTCCAAACCATGAAATGACTGTGTTTTTTGTTTTCAAGGTTGGAATAAATGGAGTTACACCATCAATGATACTGAGTTCATTATACCTATTTTGTAGAACAGCTGTATGAAGGATAAATCAAGAAAAAAAATATTCTTTATGTGCATGATATCATAAAAATTCATTTCCAGTTTTCACATAGAATAAACAAGGAACAGTTACAAGTTGATTTAAATACATGTATCAAGAGCATAGGACTAAATAAATGATGTATAACAATTTTAGTGCTAAAATTTGTCTACTTTGTCAACTTCTTTCCTTCCTATTTTTAAGCAGGGCCAATAAATAAAGGCGTTTTATCAATTTGCTCAAAATGTAGGTATTATGTATTTGCTAAGAACTGGCAGTGTGTCTGATATCAAGATAAGAAAGATGTCTCATTCCTCATGAATACTCAATCTTCACTTGACAATGTTTCACACAGCAACTCTACCTCTAAATTGGAGAGACACAGACCACCAAGTGAAAAAGTAATTGGATGTATGGTTTCATTCAAGAGATGCTACCAGTTGCTTGATATCTGAATGAAGACCAGTGATGATTGGTGTTCCTCAAGGAATGCTGGTGCTGGGACCAGAGCTATTTAACATCTTCACTTTTGGTAAAATGAGCAATTGGATTAATTTCACTCAGAAAGTTTGCTGATGATACCAAGCTGTATGGTGCAGTCAACAAACTAGAGGGAAGAGATGTCATCTGGAGGGATCTTGACACACTTGACAGGACCTGTGTGATCCTCATGAACAACAGGGACATCGACAGGCACCTCCACCTGGGTCAGGGCAATCCCAAGCACAAACACAGTCTGGGTGGAGAACGGATTGAGAGAAGACTTGCAGCAAGGACTTGGGTTGTTGTTGGATGAGTAGCTTGGCATGTCCCAGCCATGTGCACTGAGAGCCCAGAGGCCTCGGGGTGTATCTTGTGTCTTGGGATGTACCAAAATCCGTGTGGCCAGCAGGAAAGAAAGGTGGTTCTCTCACTCTGATCTCATGGGCCTCCAACCTAGAGTACTGTGTCTAGCTCTGGACTTGATGGGGACATGTTGGAGTGGGTCTAGCTGTGGACCACAAAGATGATCTGAGGGTTGGAGCTTCTCTTCTGTGAAGACCAGACAGAAATTCATGGATGTTCAAGCCTGGAGAAGAACAGGCTTGAAGGGGACCTTATCACAGCCTTCCAGTGCCTAAAGGCGGCTTCAAGAGACCTAAAGAGGGACTTTTTACAAGGGCCTGCTGTGACAGGACAAGAATTAGCAACTTTAAACTGAAAATGGGTATATTTATATAAGACATTAGAAAGAAATTCTTTACTGTGAGGGTGATGAGGCACTGGAACAAGTTATCCAAAGATGCTGTGGCTGCCCTATGCCTGAAAATGTTTGAGACCAGGCTGAATGGGGCTCTGAGCAACCTGGTCTGGTGAAAGGTATCCTTGCCCATGGCCGAGAGGTTGGAACTAGATGATCTTTAAGATCCCTTCTAACTGAAACCATTCTGTGAATTCACGGTGATTAGTACGTCTAAAAGAAACAGGATAAACTGAAAAGTCAAAGTGAATGCGGTGGTTCAAGCAAGCAAGGGAAGAAAAGGAAAAGTCAGAGCAGAATGAGGAGCTGTAGTAAAGACCTTGGAAAGTTTGGCTTGTTATTCCTTGCTGACACTGGACCCATGATAAGTGAGGAAGACACACATCTAATTCAAGGTGACACAGCTGGTGTGATCTAGGTGAAATGTTCCTTCTCGTTGATCAAAAATCAGCTTATCTGCTCTTTTAATACACGTAAAAATGAAGCTTTGCTTCTTCCAACCAAACCATTCTATGATTCTTGAAATTCTGCAGAAGACAAATCCAAATGTTTCAGTTGAAGTGAAAAAATTAATTAAAAAAATTCTAAATGTTTGCAATTAATTACTCACTACTCATCTTGATGTAGTCAATAGTCTAGTCAACTATATCTTTTCATATGTTATCTTCTTTTCTTCAGAGGGATCAAAGACAATTCAGTAAGATAAGCACATATTAAGAGACATCTTGACCTTGTTCCTGAAAGCTTCATTTAATGAAAAGTACCAATAACCTTTTCTGATTAATATATCCTTGTAATAAATACTACATAAATTACATTCTGAGTTATAAAAGAACAATTTCTATCCTCATTTGAAATTCAGAAAACACACAGATTATGCTTTCAGGTGGCAAAAGCTCCAGGGTTTCCTGGCTGTCTTTTGTGTTACACAGACTTGTAGAGTGCTAAGGGCTGACAGATGCTTATCAAACATTCATGTAAACACTGCTATCAAAGCTGTGTTTTCTGGTACTGGCTCCATACAAGAGGGTCAGCATGAAAACATAATTAAAGGAAGGACAAAGCTAGAAATGTCATGGCACCAGTCTTTGCTGTATTAGAGGACTCACATAGTGTTCTTTCTAGCAAAGAATAAAAATGCTAGATAAACAACAAAAGATACAGAAATCAAGGACTAAAAACTGGAATTTTTTAGAGTTACCACATATTTTAGAGCAAAAAATATATGGGATAAAGAGTAACGAAAGGGAAAATTCTTTTGGCACTGAATTCCCATTTAGGGCTTATTGAGACACTTATTGTTAAAAGAACAAAATGACTCACGCACTGCAGAGGTAACCACTATCATATTCACTATTAGCACAAACTGTAGTGCCACTCAAGGAGCAAAATCTTCTGCTAATTAGGGTCAAGTAAAACAACTAGCTTCTATTCTCAGATACAAACAGTCTGAGGAGTCTGCTGGTAATCCAGACATTTGAGGTCATCTACGAAAAACATTCGTCTTGCTACCAAAAGTCCAGGTTCTTAATTTTCTTTCTGTGTAGAAAACTTATCAGTTCCAGACTTTTGATATGAAACCAGAAGAAATATGGTGCAAAAATGGTTCAGGGCATAGGAATACCATATAAAATATTCTTGTGATCCTAGAAGCACTGACATCTATTTTATAAAAATATACTTCAGTCTTCAGGTTTCATACCTTTGTAGTTAAAGTAATTCTGAAGTTAATTGGAATAATCATTAATAACTGGACTCACTAGGAAGTGAAAATGACCAGAGTTCATTTAATGTAAAAAGTATTTTTGAAATTGATACCTGAACTCCTTTCTTATGTAACCTTGGATAAAATTGTTTTTATCAGTTTTTGAGAGAAGGTAGAGCTCAGAGTTAGGATATGAATGGAAATACGGTAGAGAAAAGAGCACTGACCGTGTTTTGATTTTATCCTTTTAATTTCTTCCTTACAAACTAATATGTTATCTTTTTATTTGCTAGTTCTCTTTGTTTTGATTTTTTTAAATCTTGCATAATTATATTCTACAACTAAAATTTTATGAAGGTACACCCTTGAAGTCACCTATGAAGGTTGCTTATGTTACTCAAAGTGAACAGAGACTTCTGGAGCTACAGTTCTATCAATACTTATGTAAATGAAAAACAACTTGTAATTTTCTACTTAGTATTCAAAAAGAGGAAAGAGTGTATCTCAGTGTGATCAGAAGCAAATAAATTGAAGATGAATGTCACCTAAAGACTAAAAAGTGGCGCATATATGAATACCTGTTCCATTCTGATGCACCATTAATATGAAAAATTGTTGCTGTGGCAGCAGATATGCAGTTAATAAGTCATGAAGAGCAGATCATATAACAAATCACCTGCTTCATAAGTATTGACTCCCAACACTCTGAGACTTTTTTCGTTTTTTGCTTTCTTTTATTTTTCATTAGTGTTTCTTCTTTTTCTTTTTTTTTTTTTTTTTTAATATGGTGGTGAAAATTAGGGGCTTATGTTTTGAGTTGTGTTGCCTGTATTTGTTACCAGTACCTATAAATGTAAACATGTACTAGTACCAACACATGAAGAAGACTTCAAAGATGAACAAGCTTGCGTTAGTCTCTTTACTTCTTTACTTCTTTACTTTATAATAGCATTGAAACAACTTCTATTCTCCCAAGTGGTTGAAATGTTGTAAGTCACAGAAGAGTGGCTCTCAGCAGCAGCAGTAGGGAATACAACTGCAGCTCTGTATTTTTTCAAATACTGCTGTGCATCACATGGAACACATTCACTTTCATGTTGTTACCTGGTCGTCTGCCATCCACTGCTACATCTTCTACAGCAACACAAATCTGACTTTACAAGCAGCTATAATAGTTTTCTTAATCCTTCTCAGTCTGAAAAACTGAAACCAAGGAGAAAATAACTAACTACTCATGCAAATAATGCTTTAGATGGTGTCCAAATATAATATGTTACCTTGCTCTCTAACGAGTGAACCTAGCTACTGCAATCATGGTGCTTTTAAGGAGGGAAAGGCATCAGTGATGACCTCATAGCTGGGCTGATGACCAAATTAAAAATCTGTTTTATTTTCTGTACAGAGTGCAATTAATATATACATACATTGACTATTTTAACTTAGTGATATTTAGTTGAAATTACTGCATTCATTGCAACTCCAAATATCTAGAGATAAAAAAGTAAACTTGCAAATTGAAATATCTTCTAAAATTACATTAACTATATATGTAGAAACACATCTAAATGGAAAGATGTGCATTTACTTTGAGAAAAAGGGCATTCAAAACAACACATAAGAGTAATCGTATGTAGTAGAAAAGTTGTAAAAGAAAAAATAGGTAAAGTAAGAATGTATTGTTTAGTTTACCACTGTGCCAAGGTTTATATTTTTAGAGAATAGGATAAACGCATCTACAATGAAGGATGAAGGCTGCAAAATTATTCCAATAGTAGAAAACCCCAAAAACCCTACCACCCCCCGCTCAACTTTTCTGACTATGCAAAATTGATTCAGACACAAAGGAGATCATTATAGCCTCAATATCTGTCAGTTGTTCTCTCCTGTGGATGCAACATTCATGGGATGACTATGTATAATTTACACATAAGCTATGACATTGATCTATGAGTCAAACAAAAAATCACTACTGAATGATGTGTATATGCAGAAAAGAAGCAAAAATAGAGTTGCAAATATCAAAACCAATAAGAATATTTCTTTTTTCTACTCATTTCCCTTCTCATCTTCCTTGTTTTTCTGCTCTTCATAATGGGGATTTATTAACTGTGAAAGAATATCAAGTAAAACCAGTTATTGTGCAATTATGTTTATTTAAACTTATTTTTTTTAATATTGAAAAGCAATTTTTATATTTCAAGAATTACAGACATAAGTTTCTTGGGAATTGTTAAATTATTACAGATAGATATGAAAATATTCATTAAATCATATAAAAATACATCAAATTAAGTGATAATCTAGTTGATTCTTAGATTAATGTAAAACCATAGATGTACACACAGTGGACAGTGCCTCTTCTGTAGAAATTTCCCACTAATCTTAGATACTAAGTTCTTCAGAACAGATTCTGGTCTGTTACCTAAACATACAGCTATGAAGAAAATACTATGAGAGTCTAGAAAAGAAATATGGAAAAAATTATGAGGAAACATGGAAGAGTGGAGCTGTTTAATCTAAAGAAAGGGTTAAGAAGGGATCTGATGAGGTGTGGTCTTTATTTTAGAAGCTGAGAGAAGTCAATGGATTACAGTAATTTCACGACCATTAGGCACACCGGACTATAAGGCGCACCCCCCAGGAGTCGGTAAAATTCGCAACTTTGTAGATCATATAAGGCACACTGGACTATAGGGCGCACTTTTTTTTTGCAACAAGGCTCCACCCCCAGCTCCCCCCACACGGTTGCTGGCCGAGGCCCCGCCTCAACCTGGCAACCATGGGCCCCCGGGCCCGCCCGGACCCAACAGGGGCGGTGCCACGGGCCCCCAGACCCGCCTCCACCCGGCTGCTGCGGCACTGCCGGCTCCCCCACAGCTCACGACTCACACTTCCAGGGTGGCAAATGTCGCAACTTTGTACATCAGATAAGGCGCACCGGACTATAAGGCGCACTTCCAGGTTCAGGGGAAAATTTTAGACAAAAGGGTGCACCTTATAATCTTGAAATTACTGTACCTCTACTAAAATAGCGTCCAACTCTAGGTCATCACATTTTCTGGATACTTTGCAGCAGAACATATTATTATGAATATTCAAATAATTGTCAAGGATACCTGGACATTAGTTTCTCAAAAAAACCCAAAACCCAACAAAAATCTTCACTGTCTTTTTTTGCTTTCTCTCATCAGATGAAATAAACACTTCAACTGAAGTTGGTATGTGAACATACCAATAGGTGGTACTGCTTGGACTGAAAAAGAGAAAAGAGAATATATGTGTAATAATATGTAATTCTGAGTGTCTAAAACCAGTAAAAAAACCTAGTAATATTATATGTTTCAGTAGTGATTTTATTCCTAGTTTAGGTCTTCTTCAGAAAATGAGACAAGTAGTGAAATAGAGCTCCTAATTAATAAAACCTGGGTGTTTTCTCTGTTCTGGTTAGGTCTTATGTCAAGTTGAAATCAACCAAATTCTCACCTTAGTCCCATGATTTATGATGCATTAATCGACTCTACTCAAGATCTTAGTGAGGCACAACTTTTAAAAAGTCAATCCATTCCCCTTGATTTTGTCTGGACCCTTTCTGCTGATCTTGCAAGAAAGAATTTTCAAACACAGAAAATTTAATTGAACAGTTCTCTTCAAAAGATGAAACCTGAAGCTGCCTCTACCTGCTCTGTTGCCACAGTTGACCACAGTGAGAATAGACAGTAGGTCCTGTCCCTTTTGTAAGCTTATGAGGACCTGGTTTGGTAATCTAGATGAAACAAACTGGTTACTAAAAGATTGGGTTTGCCATTTCATCAGGCCCTTAACAGAATGGGAACAATAAAACAAACATTTTGATTATACTTTCTGCTTTTTATGCATCATCTTTTTCACACTGAAAGCAAAGAAGCTGCCACGGTCCTTTTAGCAGGATCCATTGGTGTTCCATCAGCTATTCATGAGATTTATGCAAAAAAGGGGCAAATCATTTCAATGTCATTGTGTGTGAATCAATTACAGAGAAGTCTAAACACAACCAAATATACGTGATGACAGACAAGAGGACGTATTGCTGTATGAGTGCTCACCATCCATCATGTGTTAAAGTACACTTTTGATAATGGTTTGTGCAAAATGGTCGAGTGTGTCACGAACTGAGCAAGTGTATATGCTGACATTAGTAAAACTGCTGCACTGCTTTACTTCTCTCCATACAGATAATTCCAAAAAGCAGATTTCTCATAATATTTTTTATTGTAGAGTGGCATTTCATTACGTGTATACATTGTATTGATTAGCAAGTGTAGCTTTTTTCTATGTGTGTATCCTGAGGAGTCTACTGTTTAAATAGAATTAACTTCGAGGGGAAAATATTAATTTTTCAAGCAAGACAATGCTGTTAAAAAAAGCCTCTTTTAATTAAAAAGCTTACATCAGAAGAATGACTGTGTGAAGTCAATGCTTCCTTGTGATATTGGAAACAGACACAAGCAATCTTTTTCTTTTTTAATAGCAGTGTTCCTTTATCCCACTGAAAGAGACAAATGAGTTCCACCCAGCTACTGAAGAGTTTCAGAATTTTATTGAAGATCCTCAAAACAGAGGTTGTCTTTGTTCTGTGTATGTACAAAGGTCTGATCAAAAGCTCAGGGAGCCAGTGGGAGCCTTTTCTACCATGTGTCCTATGGCCCTTTTCTTAAAAGATGAGGTTTATTGCCATCTTCTCAGTTTTCTTTACATATAACTGTGCAGTGCTCTGCATAGCTAGTGCTTTTCTTGTGGTTACTAGCAAAATATGGTCCAAATTGGTTAAGGACAATTTTATTGGCATAGTACATATTCCTGTTAACATTTTATGCAACGTGGATTTTGAAATTTCTATTATAACCTTAATTTTTTTTTTTTTTAATCAGAGTTTCAACCATCCTTGACACTACTTTTTTTTTCAAGACTTAATTTCAAAGCTGTTCTGAAATTTTGACATGAATTTTGATAAGCCAAGGAAATTAAAAAATAGAGTAGCAGTGAGTAAGAGGAAGCAAACCAACATTTTTGCCTTGCCATAAGACACTGCAATAATTCAAAAGTTTCGATGCACACAGTCCTTGAAGGATGTTAAAACCCCTCCCCTGCCAAAAGGGAGGAAATGAATGCAAATGCTTATCAAACAAAAAGAAGATTGCAAAGTGATTTAATTGCAATAAGCAGTCAATTGGAGTACAAGCAGTCATATGAGCAACTTCCTTGTAAACAGCAATTAAACCCTGTACAGAAATGCAGACTAAGAACCAGTTACTGGAAGTGGAAACCACAGAAGTTAAAAGCATATTAGGCACACTTGTATGATTTTTTAAAAAGGGAGAATGAAAAACCACTGGAGCAAGTTACCAAGAAAAGTGTCAGCTTCTTCTGGTTTTGCTAAATTCATGGTTATACCTGGTTGCATTCCTAGCAAGTACAATTTATTCAAAAAGTGGTGATGACGATTTAGTCAAACTTTTGCCATAGAGTTCAATGTAGACATACAGTAATTTCACGATTATAAGCCGCACTGAGTATAAGATGCACTTCCAGGTGTCAGCAACTTTTCATTCTTTGTCCATACATAAGCCACACCTGAATATAAGCCGCACGTTACAATACAGAGTGTGATAAAAGGTATCTATTCTATCACCATCTGTTGAGGGTGGGGGCAGTGATCCTTATCTCCGTGGGAGATATTCTGCTAATGGGCCATCCATTGAAACCAGGTAGGGTATTGTTCTTTATCTTTTCACAACCCAACCTTCCTCCAGCGAGTCATTTTCTGCTAATGGCCATTGAGTCCCACTGTGTGACTGATAAAATTACTGCATCCCATTGGAAGTTGCTCCAACCAGGGGGCAGAGCCGAACATTTCTTACCAAAATAAAAACAGAGGTTTTGGGACACTAAGGTAGCCCCTTTCTCCACTGGACTCCAGAGGAAAACCGGATTTCTCCACATCACCACTGGACCTCCAGAGGGAAACTGCACCTTCTACAGGAGCACTGCTTCAACTGAATCACATCTGTCACTGCAGGAGGATGCAGCCACCAATTAAGGGGACTGCTACCAACACCCTACCTGACAGGGTGTCAGGTTGTACTCCGACTTTGTCAGGGTTTGGGGTTTGTTTCTTTGTAGTACTGTATTTCTATTTTAATTTCCCTAGAAAAGAACTGTTATTCCTAATTCCTATATCTTTGCCTGAAAGCCCCTTGATTTCAAAATTATAATAATTTGTAGGGAGTGGGTTTACATTCTCCATTTCAACGAGAAGTTCCTGCCTTTCTCAGCAGACACCTGTCCTCCAAACTAAAACAGCAACTTTTTGTTCTTTGTCCATATATAAGCCGCACCTGATTATAAGCCGCACTTTGGGTTTGGACCAAAATTTTAGTCAAAATGGCACGGCTTATAATCGTGAAATTACTGTAATTGGGTAAAATGTAGTCAGACAGATTTAATGGTGTTTTCTACATTTAAAGCTTATTAAATGGAATAGCTACTTGGGATTATACGGTATAATTTTAAAAAGACTACTGTATATTTTATCTTAACCATCCTGCAAATTTCATTAGATATTCATTTCTCAATGCGGACTGTTAGACAACTTTCAAGTAAATATGCTATTGAGAAGAAAAAGGTTATTTCAAGTTGTAGATACCACCCCTAAGTTGAAGAAAAGCATCCATTGATGAGCTAATTCAAATCTGTATGTTTGGGGATTTTGATGATAAGACGAACTTGTTTATCTAAACCAGATATTAAGGACACATAATATATACTGAGGATGATAGTTTTCTTGCCCAGAAATGCCAGACATTTGAATAATCAGTCAATATTCTTTGGCCTAGCATGTAAAGCTCTGGAATTACTTACTGGGGGAAACTTCCAGGACAGCCAGCAATCTGTCAACAGGTTGCCAGGGTAACTTTTGTGCAAACATTCATAACACTCTGTGCTTAATTTCAGCCTATTCATTTACTGCTGTTCTTTCTTTCCTTATCTTCCAATGAGAGAGATGTGAAGAACTATAAAGCTAAACCCTAGAAATAAAATAAAATTATATTTTGCAGGAAATAAACCCACAACATTTATCATTTAATTATTGATTCTTGTCAGCTTTGTCTTACTTTCTACATTTGGTAGTTTCTAAGAGAAAAAATTAAACCTCTATTAAAGAACTGTCACTGGCATCCTCTACTCTACAAGGTGCAAAGCTACTAAAGTGGCTCTTTTTCCCATGTAATACATAGCAAATATGGTTACAACTTGTGATTGTTTATTTACTTGAAAAGAGCATGGACATTTCAACCTAACTGTTCACAGTCTTTTCTTCTTTCCTGATATGGGTCATAACAGTGTAAAACTTGACATTAAAGCATAATCATCAACATCTGACTCGGTCAATGAATTATTTGATCTAGTTAATTACCAGGCATCAATATATTTGAAGCAAATTGATTGTTTTTATCCTATCAAATATGTATGCAGTCATTACCACACGAAACCAGGCTTCCAGACTTTGCACATGTCAAAAAAAATCTGCTGCGTATTTGAATATGTGCCATCGTGACTCCACACTGAAATATTTCCTTTAGAGCATTTTAAATGAAACATAATTCTTTCAGTTTTATGGTATTAGCTAGTTGTTTTACATTGATGATGATGGGCTACATCAGGATCTCTGCAGCTTCCTCCATGCAGTCTGGTTCATTTTAACGTAATGCTTATAAAATGGGTTTATATTTAATTTCTGCTCTCTGAATATTATTCTATTTAAGTCTGGCTATACTCTTCTTCAACAGCATCTGCAAAGGAACTTAATATCATCTAGCTTGACCTGTATTGTGGAGCTTCTTTTATCCTGAAGGAATGTAATTATTTAAAAAAAACCTATCCAGTAATTTGTGACAGGGTACCATCATGCACTTTTCTAAAAGACTTGCACAGCTGATAGAAATTTATTATGTATTTATGAGGAAATGTTACAGTTAGGTTGACTACATTGAAAGAAAGTGCTCTTGCCTTTCAACTAAGGAGAAAGCTTTGCAGGTTTTAACCTGGAGCAGGACTGCCCATCTGACATTCACTACTCTCAGAACCATGAACTAAAAAACTTCCCTTTCAGTAGGGTTTTTTCATTTTCTTTCTTTTAGGTCCTTGGATAAGACCTAGGAGATGAAAAGCATCTGTGCTTGAGTAGGGACTGGCCTATTTTCTCTAAGAAGTTACTATAATGCAGGAAAGTGAAACAACCAATGTGATATTTTCCACCTTTAGTTACTGCGACCATTATGAAATACAGTAATGACTATTTCAGCTGTACCTTACAATTTTCTCAGCTCTGTAAGAATATTAATATGTTCAGAAATGTACTTCAGTTCAGATGAAAAATAAGTTATTTGGGTGTTGCACTCATCCAGGAAGTGAAGCCAGAGAAACCAGAAAACTAGCTATTAGATTTGGGCCCCTGGAAATGTCTTGGATCATAAAACAAGACAGAGAGGACAGGAAGGGGACCTGGATTGTTGGAGGCTGCCTCTGGTTTGGTTGTGACTGGCGGTGTAGCTTCCCAGCAGAGGAGGCTGCAATGCTACCTGATTTCATGTCTCATTCCGTGGGACACCTATGCCAAGGTTTATTCCGTTGTTGGTTTTAGGAAGGAATCTCTGCATAGTTCTACAGTGAGTATATCTCGAGAGCAGTAAGGTATGTATAATGACATAGCTAAATAGTTTGGAGTATATATGTTTGAAACTTAACTGGAGCTGTAATACATTTTGTGGGTTGTTTGGATTGAATATCGTTCCACTGATAAATATTACTTACTCAAACTCAAGTTTACAAAAAAAAAGGATTATTTTCAGTTTATTTCCACTGAGAAGACATTTTGATTTCCATTTCAACTTTAGATTTTTTTATCTCTGAAAGAAAGGATCCCGTTAGTGTACTTGTGCAAGCTCACCTAGAAAATCAAGGAAAATATTTGAAAAATTTCTTTATCTGTACCATAGATTAGAGATGGCATATTTATTTTGTCTTTCTTTCTTTCTTCCAAATGATTTTTTTCCTCAGAGTTATTGTTGGAAATTTTGGTTTCTACCAAAATAATTTTGGTAGAAATTTTACAAATTGACATTGCTGGGCCCATGTTTTGAATGAAAACACATACAAATACGATTAACTTTATCTGATTAAAATATACATATTTTAGCTTTTTAATTTCATACATGAATATAATATTCATGTGTGCTTGACATTAAAAATATGAGAATCTATCACAAGATATGAATATACGATATACGCTCAAAGTAAAGTAGGAATTCTTATGTTGAAGCAACAATATTAAATTCTCAGAGTTTCAGCACGTAGATCTACATTTTACAACATAATAAATTTTTTTCTTTCTCAAGCAAATATTGCAACATGTTGAGGAGTGGAAGATAAGGGAAGAAAAGTCCATTTAATCACAATATTGCATTTGAGTACTGTTTTAGCTAATGCTTTGCCAATTAGTAAGGACTGAAAAATATACTGAACTTTTGTTTTCCTATTCACTATAGATTAAAGATTTCTAAACTGAGATAATCAAAATCCATGGATGCAACAGCTGAGCACAGTAATTTCACGATTACAAGTCACACCATTTTGACTAAAATTCTTGTCCGAACCCGAAGAGTGGCTTATAATCAGGTGCAGCTAATATGTTGATGAGGTTCAGAAATTTAATAACCCGGAAGTGTGAGCCCGCATGGCCCTGAGCTGATCCGAGCCTGCATGGCCCTGGCAGGGGAAAAGCGGGACCGATCCGAACCTGCATGGCCCTGAGCTGAGCCAGTAAACCCCACGGTCCCGCGATTCTGTTACTAAATGGCAACTTTGTGAAAGTTGCACGTGGATCCTCGCTGCGAATGAAAGTGCGGCTTACAATCCGGTGCGGCGTATTTATGGAGGAAAAACAAAACGTTGCTGACACCCTGGAAGTGCGGCTTATAATCGGTGCGGCTTGCAATCGTGAAATTACTGTAACAGAAAAATCAGTCTGGAGTTATGATGCTCTTTAATGTTTGTTAGAATGTTTGTTTACACTTCACTGGTGACTTAACTAAATAAGAAGCCTTCATGAAGATGTTTATTAGAAGCAGTTACTGGCACAGGCATAACTGAGATATATGAGTGTAAGTTTATTCACTTCCCTGTAAAATGTTTGTTTGAGTAAAATACATATTTAATATACTTTATAAACAACATTTAGATATATTGGTTTTAAAAAGAAGGATCATAAAACAAAATAGGATCAATAGGTTACTTCAGGTATTTATTTTATTGAAACCTTACATATTGCTTTGAAATTTCTTCATGCATTGCTTTAAAGTGTGTTAAACCAGATCCTCAACCTGCATAAATTGCGGACAGCATCTACTTGACACTTTTGATGCTTTTGGAAAGCCATTGTGAAGAACTAGAATTAGGGACAATATCCAGTGAAGCTGTTAGCAATTTCTTTGAAATTTACATTTGAATTTACATTTGCAAGTTAAATTTACAGTGTGGTTGCTCTCCCTATGGTGTTTGTTGAATTGAAAGTGATATTTTTGGCTGAGTATTGAACATAACTTAAATTCCAGCTAAAACAGACCAGCTATTCTTTGGAAATAGAAAGAAAAAAAATCATCTTTATGAAACAAATGATACAATTTGGGTGAAGAAATCATTTTGTACATTAATCAAGGACTTTCAGTTGGGGAGCTGGAGAAATGGAGAGTATCAACATGAGGTCAGAGAAGTGTTTTGTTATCTGTGTGAAAGACACCTGTCTTTGGCTAACCTACAAACTCCTAAAAAAATGTTGTTTGCACATGGTAAATATGGGTTTGTGTGTGTCTGCCAACATACTCTCTGAAGATGCCATCTGCATTGAGCATGTGGCAGCACAAGGAGAATCTTTCTGGATTCCAGGGTCCACTGAGGTTATGGGCACACAAACCACAAGCAAGAAGGCTCCCTCCTGAGCACGTAACAATGCACTTGCTGTTTCTCAGTGACAGTGGCAGAAGAAGATGTAACATATGCAAAACCCAAATGTTTCCACAAACCTGTGTACAAACTTTCATGATGTAAATGTTTTTCTAATTTAACAAACTTCTACTCATGAATGAAAACATATTTATGACACTGACTACAGCTACCTTACCTATGTTCATTGTAAGGACATTTATTTTTCAGTATTGTACCATACAACCCCAACTGAAATGGCATTAGGATTTACTGAAGGAAAGTTTCATTGATATTTCTCAGATTTACAGCAAACTAAAAGCTAGAAGAAAATAAATTGATCTAGCAAGTTTCATAAGTTATTTTTCCTTTATTAATAAGAAAACCAGATTTCTACACTAATGAGATAATTAAATATATCTTTTAAACAAAGGATATTCCAAGAAATGAATCAATATTTATAAATAATATGATCCAAGGTCCTTTTATTTTAGGTTTGTACCTCTCATGATATTTGCTTTTGATAGCTGTTTTGTTTCTTGTTGGAAATGTCAATGATGTGCAACCTGAAGTAATTATTAGGGAAAGTGATAGCATATTTGTTAGCGGTGGA
This sequence comes from Catharus ustulatus, assembly GCF_009819885.2. Classification (NCBI taxonomy): domain Eukaryota; kingdom Metazoa; phylum Chordata; class Aves; order Passeriformes; family Turdidae; genus Catharus; species Catharus ustulatus. The sequence goes on from NC_046226.1 coordinate 28,855,772, forward strand.
AATGTGAGAAGTACTGTGTCTTCTGTTTCCCCTCTCAGTTAAATGCTATTATTTTTGCCAGACATGTTGGCACATTGTTGTGAGTTCACACAGTTAGGATGATTTCCATCACCTCCATGGTGATGAAAAAGGATGCTGTGAGAAAGAAAACATTTTACATGAGAAAAGAAGCACAGAGAAATTAAACAACTTGCCTAAGGTCATGCAGGAAACTATGAAGAGAGGTATGATTCAAAGTGAAGCCTTCTGAAAATTATATGGAACACCTTAACTAGGAATCTACCTTTTTCCTGCAGCAGACTTTTTTGTCAAAATAATTGTTCTGTATAATTTGTGGTATCTGCGAAGAAAATTGTTTAATTATGACTAATTTTAGAGTAATGCGATGTCCCTCTTTTTACATTAGCTCTGTAATGACAGCTAAAATAAACACAAAATCCAATTTGTTTAAGCAGTGATGTTACACCAAATGAATCCAGTCTTTGTATTTCAATAGCTACCTAGAATACCAGCATGAACCTTCTTTGTGTGAACTCATGCTAGGACCAGGAAATATTACAAAAGTATTCCGAATGACAGTCAACCTCCTATGAATTGGTATTTACTTAGATGGAAATTAACTTCAGGAATAATAAAAAGCTAGTTGGATTTTAGGAAAACATTATTGTGAAATTCTAGTCAATTTTTATATACAAAATATTCTATATTGAGTAGACTGTTCCACAATGCAAATAATTTTCTCAAATATTGATTTAATTATATTGTTACAGCAATCAAATTTATTAAAACTTGAAAATAAAGAATCTGTCAAAAAAAAGTAATATCAGGATTTCAAAACTTAGCAACTGCTGACAAATCTCTACAGCAACTTCTTTTGGACAAGAAATTTAAAATAATTTCTAACTTGATGGAAAAGGGAACTGCTATTTAGATGATCAGATGTTACTTTCCACTTCAGCTACAAAAAGATGCTAACCTTTTCCAACAGCCTCAACATCCCTTACCCCTCTCTAGCTGGTAGTTCAATTTACAGCAATTTTCCTGGAATTTAAGAGAGAATTGTGTCTATTGATTATTTCACTTATCTCCTCAGATTTCAACCTGCCCAGCATCTACTTCTTTTCTTTACATTGTGAGGTTTTTATTTAGCCATATAGTAGCTCAGCATCTGCTATGTTTCTGTTTTTTTTTTTTTTCAAGTGCTCCTCTTCCCAAATGCATGGAGATACAAGATACAATGAGTAGTGTGGTGATTTAACCCCCTGAAGACACTTTCTCATTCCCCACTTCTACTAGGTGGGATGGAGAAGAGAACTGGAAAAATCCATGGAATAAGATAAGGACATTTTTATAATTAAAATGAAGTAAAATATTATTATAATAATTGATAATTATAAATAATAAGGATAACAATAATGAAAAGGAAGATAACAAAAAGAGGGAGAGAAATAAAATTTAAGGGTAAAAACCAGTGATACACAAAGCAAATGCTCACCACCTCCTGACTGATTCCTAACTTGTTTCCAGATAGTGATTGATGAATGTTGAGCAAATTCCCCAAGGTGATTTACTGGGTATGATGTTGTGTGATATGGAACATTCTTTCAGTCAGTTTGGGTCAGTTGTCCTGCCACACTGCTCCAGCTTCTTATGAACCTACTCACTGGCAGAGTATGGGAACCTGAAGTCCTTGACCTAGGCAGGGTAAGCATTACTTGGCAACAGTTAAAACATCGGTTTGTTGCGTTATCAACATTATTCTCATACTGATTCCAAAGGACTGCACTGTACCTACTAGGAGTAAGAAAACTGAGTTGAGAGTTCACAGTTGTACAGGAGCTGGTTATTGCTTCACACATGAACCTTGCTCAGCATTTTGAGGAATCAAGGCTTTAGTGGTTCCCTCTATCTCCACAGAAGCATATAGTTGACATTGTAGCAGGTGAGTTTATCAATTTTTCTTTTAGTATTTTAATTCAGAGAAAATGCAAGTTCCCTTTATTCTCATTTGTGAATGTCCTGTAAGAAGTAGAAACCATTATAATAGTGATTTGCAGACCATGTGAAGACCAGAAGAGTCATTCTTAATTACAACCACAAAAATCGAAACAAAAGGTCAAAAATTCATGATTACGCTTTCTAATCAGATGAAAAAGAATTTTGATGTTTTCAGCAGTTTCTTCCAAGTAATCCTATTATTTTTGATTAAGAATAAATTTTATTTTTTTTCCCATAGAAGACGTGAAGCAGAATGGTTAAGATTCTTAGTAAACTTTTCAGTTTAAATTATTCACTTACTTTAGGCACCTAATGTCTAAATAGGCTAAACTGCATATGGTAGAATAAAAATAAACTTGTTTTCAAGGTGGTTTGATTACCTATCGTACACTTTGTAATAGCAATTGTTACGCTTTTCTTTTCTTTCTATTCTGATTACTATAGGAGGATGAAGCATTTCCTGCAAGTCAGGACAGAAAGAAAGCCAAATAGCAAGCTGAAAGAGAATTGAGACAAGGATAAAGGACAGTTATTAAATTTGTGAACTCTATCAGGGGACGAGAAGATAAACTGTATGACTGACTAGAACTGTATTGGAGTCTGACATTTCATTTTTATGCAGGTCTCGATTTGATAAAGGTAGCACATTGAAGAACACTGCAATTCCACAAAAGCAGTTAGCACATTCATTGAATATCAAGATGGTTAAAGTGCTTCTCTTTTGTTGCTATCTCATGTCTTTATATGGGGCAATATAGTGCAGGGGCTCATGACTGAAGATCAGACATTCTGCTGCTATGGCAAGTTTATTACAAGATTCCTTTTTATTGCATGCAGGAACATAATATCTAGCTGACATTTTTTGTCACTCAATTTGTAGGGCTGTATTCATTTAGGATTTTTTAAAACTATTTGTACCCGAGCAAAAAAAAAAAAAAAAAAAAAAAAAAAAAAAAAAAAAAAAGAAAGAAAAAGTAAATACGTAAAGGAATGAGCTGTGAGATCACCGTTAGGCGAGTATTGAGTAAGTGCTGAAATAGAGAGCAAAAGGCTAAGATGAAATGCATTTGAGTGTGAAGAAACTACAATTGGTTGCAAAGTTAGAAACTATTTTAGGACACAGTCAGGCACCAACACCATCTGTTTGCTAAAGAAAGAGAATAAAAAGGATACGATTATTTGTCAGGCAGGAATACGGCAATATGACTTGAAGCCCTGACAGCCCTAGACTGAGGTTGTCCAGACCGTATTACTAAATTTGCCAAGTCCTTGGTATAATTAGTCTTCCCAATAATGCCTCAGATTCAGGGCATGAGGAAAACTAGTGTAGCAACCAGTAGATTGTCTGCCATAATGTGAAAACCTGGGTTCCATTTAATATTTATGAATGGGTATCTTTCTGCAAAGAATATCTTTGTTCTCTACTTTGCTAAAACTGTTGCTTGTTAGTAATTACACCAAAATACATAAATTTTGTTAAACATTTACTTACATATGGGGAAATTTCAAATTATGTAATACACGTTTTGATATTTTTCTACATTTTCTACAAGAATAGAAGTTAAGTTGGTCTTATCGTAGATCCTAGATCCTGCATAGATTAGGTGTGAAAAAGAGATGTCTCTATTGTTCCTCACTATAGTCTAAAAGCGATCATGTCTTTTAAAACACTATTAAAACTTACAATGTACCCACATAAGGTGCAGCTACACTACTGACTATTTTTATACAAAGAAGAAGGTAGGAAGTTTTGACTTTCCATGATTATAGGGTCATGTTGTGCAGCTGTACCTAATAGGCAAGGTAAATTGAATTTCTGCACTGCTATTGCAGGTTATTTTACTGTCGTGCTAAAATCCTCCACACATGTAGAGAGCAAAATGTTGGAAGGTCATTTTTCTGCATTGCAAGTGGTGATTTATGGATGCTATAGTAAGGCACAATATCACTCTTTTCTTAGCCATGAGGGAAACCTTGAAAAGTGCATAGCAACATTCTACAGTGCACACCAAACTGTTAATCCAGGGACAGATGCAACTTAAAATCTACAGCTAAAAAGAGTCATGTCAAAGCATGAAATCACTGGTGTAGATGCACACAGAATTGCATCTCAAGATAATTCACTTCCCATCATAAAATAATGAAACTCTACTTGTCACCTGAGTGGGAGATTCTGGCTATTTCTTCATCATCAAGTTATTGATCCAGCTGCTACCCTGCTCCTACTTTACACAAGTATATCACATCAGTTCTATGCTTCTTTTCAGAGCAAATCAGCTAACTCTCATTTAAACAAATGTTTCTTTAGGTGGATGTTCTCTCCAGGCATCTTGCTTGATAGGCTCTGTGTATTAATCCCAAACATCTGAATCTTTTAACTCCCCATAGTTCTTCATGCTCATCCATAGAGGTTTTGCACTTACTGCAAATCATTTGTGTCCTCCATTCCCTCAAGTAATAACTTTCTATTAATTACTCATCACAACAGAAGAACCGTAGGTACAGTAAAAAGTAAGGTTTTAAACCCAGAGGAGCACCACAAGGAGTTTGGAAGAGACCTTGGCCAAGTTGTACACAATATGGAGGCAGCCTGCCCAGTCTAGTGGTGTCCATTGGGCAATGTGGAGATCAGCCTTTATGCACCCTGTGGGCTGGGGGCCGGAGGAATCTCTCACAGTTAGTCTTAGCCTTCAGTGTGATCAAAGAGGAAATCTCTTGATCCATTCTTCACATTCTTACTACTATGATGTGGCTTCATTTAGCAAAGATTGTTTAAACAAAATAACCTATAAAATCTATAAATTAAATGGCCACTCTTATTAGGCAGCTTACTTCATTTCCTTGACATTTCTTGATACACACTTTATACAGAGACTACTATTAATTATTTTTGTTCAGCTTTTAAACCAAACTTAAAAATGCCGCAGATGATTAGCATTTTTTGTCTGTACTGCATCCAAGCAAATGCAGTGGATTTTTTCTTCTGTGTAATTTTTCAGTCTCACTCAGAGTTCATCTTGACTCTTGACAGACCAATGTGTTTGGAACTTGCTTTGCTGACTTATTAAAGTACACACAAAAAGGAATGCGTCTCTCTAAGGTTCTTCTTTCAAATAGCATTAATTTAGGGGTTTTTTTCACTGATTTGAAGTTCACAGCTTGCTGTAGTCCCCCAGAGCAAAAGGTGTTGCACATAACTCAGGATCTTACTATGTTTTATCCTACTATACTTGGAAAAAACAAATCAATACATAGGGCAGCTTAATCACTCAGATGCCCTTCTTATCTGAGTAGAGAAATAAACTGAGTGTCTTAGGTTCATTAATATTGAGAACAAACATGACTACATCATTATGTTGTACTAAATTCATCTCTGTACTGAACTCAGAAGCCTACATTTTGCCTCATATCTTGACTATGACATAAAAAGAATGAGAATCTTTCTTCTTTTCTGACAATTTCCTTCTGAGGTAGTTTGTAACATTATTTTATTTACCTTTTTATCTATATCTCCCCATTTCTTGAACTGTTGCATACACTGTTACATTAAAGCATATGGTTGAAACAGACTTATGTTTTTATTTTTGTTTTGCAGTGTTGATGGGTTGCTTGAAAAAAGTCTAATACCAGACAACAGGTCTTGCATAATTAGAAGATATTGAGATCCATGCTTATCCTATTTGCCATTTTCTCATTTGGAAGTGATATCCACCACAGTGGGAAAGGTGCTTAGGTCTAGAAATAGACCATTCATGAAACATCAACAGAAATGTGTGTGTACCAGGATTCAAAATAATTTGTTTGTCTGGACATGCATGTATATGCATTGTTTATTATCCATTAAAATAGATAAAATAGATAAGAAATTGATTTTTGTTTTGTTTTGTTTTGTTTTACTAGAATCCTATAAAATGTACACAAAAATAATGAAGAGGACTATAGCTAGATACTGACTAAAAAGACTGTTTTACAAGTAGAATGTTATTCTATAAAGCAAGGTTTTCTTTTTGCAGTTAGAACTTTTGAGAAGGCTACTATAATATAGCCTGTTTTTACATGCTATATATAGACATTTAGAATACAATATTAGAGGCAGAAAACCATAAAAGCAAACATAATGAGTTTGGCATTTGCAAAACAAATGTTCATAAAATCAGCAATTCTCCATATGTGCTACAAGAATTTAACTTGAAGAACACGTGTAGTTAGACCTCTCTAAAAACAGAGGAATGAACTTGCTAGAGTTACCTGAATAAATACATGAAAATCACTGATAATTTTGGTGGATTATTCTGCTAGATTTAATTTCATATAGAGACAGACATGTAATTCAACCAGGCATGAAAATTATTTAGGATTTTATAGCTTACTCTTCTTGAAAAAACAATGCCCAAGGACTGTTAATTAATCAGATTACATAAATACTTTGGTTTTCAAATTCTTACCAAGAAGTTGCATGCTTTTATTTTAATATACCCTATATATTAAATATTCTTGGGATAAATTTCAAAAATAGCTTGTGCATAATAGCCTTTGCCTGTATTTTGAAATTTTTCACGTGAATTGCTTGAGGAAATTGGAATGATTTCATCACATAATATTCTGATTAGACTGATGCCACATGTGTATTGAAGGCATAACCATTGAGGTCTAAAGCCATGCTTGATATTGCAGATTTAAATATATGTAAATCTGTCAAGTACAGTAGTAGCATCATAGCATGTGTGGACAAATAACTATTCTAATTGCCATCAGACACTTGAGACTTTCCCAATTCAAGCTTAAAATTGAGTGAAATATTTCCCATGAAAAATAACATTTCAGTAAAATTAGAATTTCATAGGAAATTAAGTTATTATTTCAGACATTTAAAACCTAGAGCTTGGTTTCATATTTTATAATGATAATGAATTTCAAATAAATTATAAAAGCTAAAAATGTCAAATACTGGTTATATCTGTTATGTTTATACACATTTATCATGATATTTATGTGTATTTATATGTTTATCTATTTACAATGGGATCTCTATATGAGTGATATACATTTGAAGGGGATTTTGACATTGTATCTTAATGTAAGAAAAAATTACAGTAATTTCACGAATACAAGCCGCAGCAATTTGACAAAAATTTTGGTGGAAACCCAGAAGTGCGGTTAATAGTCCAGGGCGGCTAATATGTGAATAATTTTCTGACATTTACAACCCCAGACGTGCCAGCCAGGGTGCCGAGCCAAGCACCTACCAGTAAAAGCTGGCATTCCGCGATTGTTACAGTGTTACTGTGTTGCCCTGGCTCCCTGCAGGCAGCACGGGGGGGCGGGGAGAGAGGTGGGAGAGCTCTCTTCTTCCCTCCTCTGCCACAGTCCAGGGGAGGACGGGGAGGGGGGCGCGCCGCCATTGCCGCCATTGCCGCGGCCCAGGGAGCCGACGGGGGCCCTGCGCCGCCATTGCCGCGGCCTGGGGAGGGGGGGGGAAGTGCGTGCCGCCATTGCCGCGGCCTGGGGAGCACGGGAGGGGGGTGCCGCCGTTGCCACGGCTCCGGGAGCCGCGGCCGGCCCCGAGCGGCAGCACCAGGCTGGGCCGCCCAGCCCCGTCAGCAGCCCCTAGCGGGCCGAGCCTGCACAGCCTTAGCTGAGCCAGTAAACCCCGCCCTCCCGCGGTTCTGTTACTAATTGCACGCGGGTCCTCGCTGCGAACGACAGAGCGGTTTATATTCGGGTGCAGCTTATCTATGGACAAAAACCGAAATATTAGCCAACACCCAGAGATGCGGCTTATACTCAGTGCGGCTTGTATTCGTGAATTTACTGTACATTTTAAAATCTCAGCATTTCACCCAAAAATGGAAATCTGCATTTGAAACAGGTTATAATATAGTGTTTTTCTGTGCATGGAAAATATCTGCCTGAAAAGAGAGACAAGATATACAGTAGTTTCACGAATACAAGCCGCACGGATTATAAGCCGCACTTCCGGTGCCTCGACAATGTTGCTGTCTTTGTCAATAGATAAGCCGCACCCCGAATATTAGCCGCACTTTCGTTCGTCGCGAGAATCCGTGCGCAGCTTTCACAAATTGGCCAATTAGTAACAGGATCGCGGCATAGAGGGCTTTACTGGCTCGGGGCGGGGCCAGGAAGGCTCGGCCCGCTCATGGTTGCTGACGGGGCCGGCCGGGTGGTGCTGCAGCCGCCGCCGGGCTCACTGGCCCCCCTCTCCCGTCAGCACCACCTCGCTGCTACGTTTACGTACTCGCCCTGCCGGCGGGCCAGCCACTGCCGCCGCTGGCAGGCATACCGGCCGCCTCGCCGCTGCGTTGTTTACGTAGTCGCCCTGCCGGCGGACCAGCCACTGCCGCCGCTGGCAGGCATGCCGGCCGCCTCGCCGCTGCGTTGTTTACGTAGTCGCCCTGCCGGCGGACCAGCCACTGCCGCCGCTGGCAGGCATGCCGGCCGCCTTGCCGCTGCGCTGTTTACGTAGTCGCCCTGCCGGCGGACCAGCCACTGCCGCCGCTGGCAGGCATACCGGCCGCCTCGCCGCTGCGCTGTTTACGTAGTCGCCCTGCCGGCGGACCAGCCACTGCCGCCGCTGGTAGGCATGCCGGCCGCCTCGCCGCTGCGTTGTTTACGTAGTCGCCCTGCCGGCGGACCAGCCACTGCCGCCGCTGGCAGGCATACCGGCCGCCTCGCCGCTGCGCTGTTTACGTAGTCGCCCTGCCGGCGGACCAGCCACTGCCGCCGCTGGCAGGCATACCGGCCGCCTCGCCGCTGCGCTGTTTACGTAGTCGCCCTACCAGCGGACCAGCCACTGCCGCCGCTGGCAGGCATGCCGGCCGCCTCGCCGCTGCGTTGTTTACGTAGTCGCCCTGCCGGCGGACCAGCCACTGCTGCCGCTGGTAGGCATGCCGGCCGCGTCGCCGCTGCGTTGTTTACGTAGTCGCCCTGCCGGCGGGCCAGCCACTGCCGCCGCCGCCGGGCTCGCCGGCCGCCCCCTCCTGTCTGCACCGCCGCCGCGTTTCCTCGCCCTGGCCGGCACTGCAGGCCCCCGCACCGCCGGGCTCCCCCATGCTGCTGGCCCCGATTCTGCTGGGCTTCCCCCGCTGCCAGGCAGCCCCACCCGCCGGCCTTCCTGCTTCTGCCATGCTCCCCTGCACTGCTAGCCCCAGTTCTCCCAGGTTCCCCCGCCCTACTGACCCGGCTCTGCCGCCCCCCTGCCCCGCCCTGCTGGTTCAGGCTCTGCCGCCCGCCCCCCACACTGCTGGCCCCGCCTCTGCCAGGCTTTCCCACCTCTGCCGGGGCCGGCCGGGCTCCAGCTTGGCTTGGGGCTGCCGCGGGCTCTCACTTCCGTGTTGGCAGCTTTTAGAATTTTGTTAATGTATTAGCCGCCCCGGAATATTAGCCGCACTTCCGGGTTTCCACCAAAATTTTGGTCAAATTGGTGCGGCTTGTATTCGTGAAATTACTGTACTCACAATAGGACTGGCTGTTGGACATGCAGGTAAAAGTTTGAGAAAACCTGAGTGAGATTCAACACCTAACCTAGGCTTAGAAGCCAACTAGTTTTTACTAATAATTTTATAAAGTGGACAAAAGTGTGGATGAAGTCACTGCTTCTGTATTGGATGTGATGAGGTCAGCCAGATGCTATCTGGTGGTCTCCACAAAATAATACTTTACTCTTTAATTTTTTAATTGTAATCGACTTTAGTGCACATTATAGTGTTCTTTAGTAACGGCTGAAAGAGAAATGTTCTAAAAAATAGTCTAAGCAGGAATAAGTAAGGAAAGAGAGAACTTTAAAAGAGAGCTGAAACAGTAATGAAATTCATCCTAGAAAATTATAACAATAGGACACAGAAAACAGAATCAAACAGAAATACTTTTGCTCATTTTATTTACCTTCTTTCCTTCTTTTCTTTCTCTCTCTCTCTCTCTCTTTTTTTTTTTTCTTTAATTAAAACATTTGCTTATGGAAACGAACACTATACCAAGTGATAAATTCTGTGTTTGAAATTTTCGAGAGGAAAAGACGACTGATTTTCTTTTGGACAATTTGGATTTTGTGGTATAGGGAAGAAGGATGACTCATGACAGGAGGGGGAGCGGCAAGAGGAAACAACAAACCCTATGAAAGTAACTTATTTCAAAATGGAGCTTGATCAATGGATTATGGAATGTGGTTATCTTTTCTAGCACTAGCAAGGGAATTATCTCCATGACCAAGAAAGTCCCTTTACGACCCAATGTACTCCAGTGTCTTGCATTTTAAGTTTCTTCAGGGATCAGTGTATTTTCAAGATGACGGTTGTAATTGAACCGTAAGTGGGCAAATACATTCAGTTAGAACAGGAGATAGCAATTTCTTATGGAGTCCAAGTGGTTCCCAGAGCACAGAAGTTGGAAAGTTGCATCTCAAATGATTGAATCTGTTGCATGGTTATGGTGATAATATTTGTACTTTACTTTAAACTATACTTTTTCCCCTTTATTTGCACATTTACTATGCAAAGCTCTGTTAGATTTTGCTGACTGAAACATACAGAAGATTTTTTCAATCATGGGTCCAGATTTTAATTAGGCTATTCTCTCCGAATTTAGAAACAAACTAGGGTGATGCTCTGAATCGGGACACACTTTCAGTTTTTCAAGCTGCTTCAGGAATGTGAACTCCATATAGATTGGGATTGATACTGCTTGAAAAATCTGAAAAGTAGCAATGTGAGGCACTTGTCTCATTTGGAGCTAAATGAACACTCTTTCTGACATCACATCCTAGACAGTCTGTCTCACTGCTGTCTGGAATTGAGCATGAAACCCTTCCTGTTATCCTCATATTGTGTAGAAGCTGCATCTCACATATCTGACATAAAGGCAGGTAGTTAAAATTGTTATGTTGGGAATTTGTGGAAGCATAACAGAAACATGCTCCAGCTGAATACTTTTTCTCTAAGAGTGAAATGGAAATAAAAGTAGTAATCTTTTGCTAAGACAAAACAGTTTGTCCTCAGAGAAATAGAAAATCCCATTAAAATGTTTTCGTGCTGTTAGCTGAAGTTGTAGCCAGTTTAAATCATCATCAGTGCACTTTTCATTACAGATCACTGCAATATAACTGCAAATCATTGCTACATTTTATTGGAGTGAAATTCCATAAAGAAGCATACATTAATAAACTTTTTTGTTTCATGTGAAAGTTGAATAATGGTTATGACTTGTGACATATTTGCCCTTGATGTTATATTGCAGATAAATATTTTTCTTTATTTTATTAGTGCCCCATAACTTTATCTTTTTTCTTTATAGTTAGTAGGCATTAGGCAGTGACACTAATACTGTTAAGATGTTATAGATGCACAAATAAAAAAAGTGAAGAAGGACTATTTGGATTATCTTCTTTGTTGCTGGACTTACATGATTTCAGATTTGATTGAAAATTCATTTATATATTAAACAGGAAGCAGAAGGGATGACATCAAAAGGAATAACAGGGGATTCTGATAAAAATCTTATTTCAAAATGCAGCCTATCTTCAACTGGAGGTAAACATTGAAAAGCAGCTTTACAACCAGTTTCAGGAGACCTTTAGAATCAAGTTTTCTGTTGTTATTGTGATGCATTCATTTAATATCTTCTTAGAAAGGAAGACACATATGCTAGCTCTTGTTTTCAATCTTTTTGTAAAGCTCTGTATTAATAGTTCGATTTCAAAAAAAGATTCAGATAAGATAAAATTAATTATTGGGCTGAAAACAAAGACTCCTCTACACTTCACCTGTAATTATATCACCAGACCACAAAAATATAAACAGGATGAATTTCACCTACTGATTGTTGAGTATAATTTTAGACTGAAAACCAAGATACTGCATGTATGATCCCAAAGTTTGCAAAATAATTTTCATATCTTCCATGGATAGAATTTAAATGCAGGTTTAGGTTCAAGGGAAATGTAGAAGTCGATGATTTCTTGAATATCATCCATATTTGAAATGGAAAGGACAATTTTAGAAATATGTGAAAAAACCCACAAGTTGAAATAAATATAGAAAAAGCAAATTCCAAAATATAACTAACTTTTTTAGATTACCTACCAAAGTATCTATTCCATATATAACAGTAATTTGTTCTCTTATGGTCGCAAAATCTTTTGAGCTTGCTTATTATACCTGAAAAGAATGTTGATGTTTGTATTTGCAGTGTCAAGACCAGATTTGCAATAATCTTTTTAGAACCATAGGTAGGTATTTCAGTGCATCAGCTAGTCAGATAACTTTCATTTTATTCATTGTCTTCACCTATTGTTTTATTGTTAGATATGCCAGTAAAATTCAGCAATGCAGCCTCTACCTCAATTGACTGGTAAAATACATTTCAGCTACCACTTGTCACCTATCTCTAGCCTTCACATTTTTCTTTGCAATACATAATTTTGAATTTTGAAGTGTTCTTAAAATTTTTGTATTTTTTTTTTACTTTACCTGAGGCAATATATTAATGATAAACCCCCAAAATATAATGTATACAGTTATAATTACCTTAGAAAGTGATTTTTGATGTTAAAAAATTATTGGTTTTAAGGGTTTTTTTAATAGTTTTACTTTTGGATGTGGTCTTACCTTATGGTAAGCCTTAAGGCTTCACCTCAAAGCCTTTGAAAATTTTAGTAATGTTCAAAATATAAAATCCATAAAATTTTCTAGATTTTTTTTTAATGTACTTTATGAATACTCTTTACAGATTAAGAAAAACATTAATTTTTTTATACATGACATACATAATCTTCCCCCTGTAAAATACAAACCTCTATGAAACTCAGATGAACAATAAGAGCAGTTTATGGGCATAAAGAGTACGATTGAGGTGATCAATGGTTCAAAGAAAAGAACAAAATGTTAACTGTAACAAATTAAATTATTTCAAATGTGTATTGAAAGAGGTCTGAAGGCATGGTATGTACAATGCTAGTGTCGAAAGGTATATCAAAAACCAGCAACAGCTGCCCCTTTCACACCAAATATCCATCTCATTCCAGGGGGATGTGAGGCTGTTGCCCTCCTACATCAGCACTGGCTCAGGACTCAGTGCAAAGCACCAGCTCCCAGCTCCTGCACAGGGCTCCAGTGTCTGCAGGGTACCTGCGTCTGGACAAACCAGGTTTGGGAATCGCTGCTCTGATATTTGGGCTGTAAATCTCTGTATGAATCAGTGTCCTGCTCACTGCCCCTGCTGGGTTCAGAACAGGGAGTTGACACACAAATCACGGCGGGAGGAGTTGTACCTTGTCTTTGCCAAGCAGTCACAGTCACTGTGCTTAAAGTTGATGATGGGTCCTGTTGAAGAGTAGGTACTAGACTTACAAATGGTTACTTCTAAACATCACAGTCTGCCTGGAACAGAATAATTTGAAATACCAGTGTTTCTCCCCTGAGCAAGATGCTGCAATTTTTCATTAATGGGAAAATCACATACACTGTTATAGTTAGAAGCTGTTGTCCAGTGAGAAGGTTCTAGAAGTGAACTGTAAAAAGGCCCAAAGTTTCTCATGAAGTCCAGTGTATGGGACAAGAATTTTAAGGCAACAGTAACTTCAAGTGGAGCAGAAAGAATAAAAACATTAAAAGAGAGAGATAACATTAAAAGAGGACTTAGAGAGGTGGAGCAATGGATGTGAAGGAAAGAGAAAGCTTACATTAGAGAATGATAGAGTCATGCACAGTGATGGCTCAGCAGGGGAAGAGAATAGAGAAAAAGAAGTGTTGCCAAATCACTAAAGCAAAGTTGCAATAACTATGCCTTTTAAATTGCTATTTTGTAGAGTGACGTCTCTGCTGTAGAGAGTAGCATCTATAGCTTACCTCCCCCCTGCTGATTAGGATGACTTATCTACAAAGACATATAAATCATACCTACAAAGATATAATTTTTCTTTGCTCTTCATGCCTTTGATTTCTACTTTTATCTACCTTTCATATTTTACCAAACCCAAAGGCTTTTATAGCATCATCAGTCTGCTTCCATTGGGAAGACAAATACCAAGTATTGAGAAAGGATAACAGTTTCAGTACTACCAAGAGCAGAGATATTTCATTCTGAAGACATAGATTCCTCATCCCTGGAACATTTATTTAGGAATTGTAATGCATGTTTGTTAATTGCTTTCTACTTAAGCTCACTCAAAGGAAAAGAAAAGCTATTGTAGTTCACTCCTGTTATGAATTAAGAAAAGTGTTATTGCATTTTTAAATTAAATGATTTAAAACCAAAACAGGTAGATGGAAAGGAAAGGAAAGGAAAGGAAAGGAAAGGAAAGGAAAGGAAAGGAAAGGAAAGGAAAGGAAAGGAAAGGAAAGGAAAGGAAAGGAAAGGAAAGGAAAGGAAAGGAAAGGAAAGGAAAGGAAAGGAAAGGAAAGGAAAGGAAAGGAAAGGAAAGGAAAGGAAAGGAAAGGAAAGGAAAGGAAAGGAAAGGAAAGGAAAGGAAAGGAAAGGAAAGGAAAGGAAAGGAAAGGAAAGGAAAGGAAAGGAAAGGAAAGGAAAGGAAAGGAAAGGAAAGGAAAGGAAAGGAAAGGAAAGGAAAGGAAAGGAAAGGAAAGGACAAAAGGAAAAAAAGAAAAAAGGAAAAAAGGAAAAAAGGAAAAAAAGGAAAAAAGGAAAAAAGAAAGAAAAAGAAGGAAAAGAGAAAGAAAAGGGAATAGAGTAACAATTTTCCAAACAAGATTAACCTCTTTTAGACTTATATCAATACAGGCTTAATTGGTTAAAGCTGTGACCAAAAATTGTGAAATATGGAAAATGTTCTATGTCTCAATTCTCTGTTTTTGAAAGGTTTGTTGGCTTTCACAAGATGGGTAAATATGAATAGACTGAACAGAATGCATCACAGGTGAATACTGCTGTGGAATATTTGGAAAATTGTAGCAGCACATAGGGGAATTACTGGAATCTGCAGGATATCAAAGAATTCTGCATTCTATAGTATTTCCTGTGGAGGGTGATCTCACATCACTTTAAAATCTGTATTAATTTATACAACTCATTGCCATGTTTGAAACCATTTAAATAAAGCACTATAAGAATGTGATGTCCCAGATACCACCTACTGTTCTGTGATGAAAATAACAATACAACTTATTGCAATTCTTTTACCTAAACATATAATATCTACCGTGAAAGTGTGCCATTTTATAGCACGTGCTGCACCTTTTTGCCATTATGCATTAATCTCTTTTAGATCCAAGACATGTAGTACATAAATTAATACAGAAAATGAAGCCAAGCCTGGAAGTGATGGAAGACAAATGTCACTGTTGGCTTCTATTGTAAATGATGCATTATATCTTTAGGCAGCAATAAAGGTAATGATTTCAGAATTGTGAGACTGCTAGAGTAATGTTCACAAAAATTCTTCTCATCTTAGCATCCTGAGCAAAACCCATCATAATCAAAGTTCCAATGTTATAACTTTATGAAAAAACTACCATAGGTAGAAAATACACAAAAACAATGTCACTTGTTTACTACTTCACAGCAGTTACCCAAGTGCTCTAAAAATCTATTCTGAAGAAAAAGAATCTAACACCTATTGTGTAATCTTTTTTGTGGAAATAAAGTTTCTTTTGAAATTTGTTGACTTTGATTTTTTTAGAAAACAATGAAATTAAGAGATCAAATCTTAAAATTTAACATTTCAAAAAAGAACACTTCAGATTAAATTTCAAGTATTACTTTGTATCTAGAAATTTTTTATGAAATGAAAATTGTGACTTTAAAAATTGCTTTTTTACAGAAATTTTAAAAATGCTGGCATTTAAGAAAATATTTTACTGAGATTCTATTTCTTGAACCATTTTCTCCTATATATTGTCATAATTCTATTCTACTAATTAAGACATCTTATTTACCCTTACATGTATGTTTTATCTGTCCAGTTCTTTCATTTGGAGTGGTCTATAGGTGAGCTGATTATTCAATTACAAGTTTCAGGTTTGTAAATGCCATTTTAAAAAAGTACTTTCACAGCTTGACATATTAAACTCTCCCATACATATCTGTCTCAAAAGATATGTATGCACCTCTCTCTTTACTTTCTTAAAATCCCAAAGTCTCCAAAGTTGCTTTTGAGCTGCTACTCAAACCTACAATTACATAAATCTTGGTGTTTAATCTTCCTCGTGTCAACATTTGCAGAAACACTTTTGTGCTGAAACTGTTCTGCAGAAAGATACCTCTGAGTCATAGGTTAAGCCAAGGCTTAAGAGTGTTCAAAGTTATTTCTGGAATTACCTGGGATTTTTGTGATACTGTGATCTGATCATGATCTTGAGTTAGGAGTACTGTTTGAATTTGATTAGCAGTGCTACTTGGTTGAGATAAAAGGAGGAAATCCAGCTACATGTGGAATAACCACTGGGCATCCACAACGAGTGCCTATCACAGGACACAGCTAAGTTAAAGGCAAATGCAAAAGTGGTATCTAGCAAGAGGACAAACAACAGTCAGATGGTTTCTTGTTTCAGGGTGGCTTTTTTGACTACTGTTAACTGGAGCTAGCATAGCCATGGATCCAGTGCCCATGGATCCTGCCATTAAATAGGCAGATCAGGACAGCTCCAGAAACATTCATTACATGAGATAGCTTTCTCAAAACCAACTCAGGTGTACTTGAAAGTGTACTATTTAGGTACTAAAATCAAAGTTTCCTCAGTAGAAAAGAAAAACAGCTATGGAAAGGTATTAATTTAGCAGACAACTAGTTTCTGAACATACTACTACCAGAGATCCATTTGTTCCTGCTTCTCCTCTGCACTGCCATCTGAAAAGCTCTGTCAATACTGGTTCATCAGACTTTCCTTTTGGCTTTAACCAATATAATCAATTTAAACAAGATTGCTTTAAACTGAAGTTTTGGATAATTTTTTGTATTTTTTCTAAAGTAGAGCTAGTAAGCATTTCATTGACAGATGAAACTTGTTCCAAAAGGGTACCAAGTACCTTCTTACAATAGTAATATTTCAGACTTTCCCATTTATGTTTGACAGGAACACTGCAGGCAGAGGCCAGTATTAGCCTAGTTATACTGTATCTGATGTATGGATTATTTGTTATTTCTGCTCATCACTGCAGAGGACTCCAGAGTTTGGAAACCCAATAGAATCTTGAGTGGCACAGAATTTTCTCAAATGTTTGTCACCTATTTCATAATAAATATAGTGCAGAATTTATTTCTAATTTCTGTCTTTAATAGAATAGTTTGTGTATTGCAACAGATATGTATCTGATGATTCAGTTTCCATTTTGCATTAATACATATATATAACCATGTATATGAAGTGTAATCCTATGTATGCAACAATAGTTTTTATATATCCATTTAAATATACATGTTTTTTAAAAATACTTTATGGAAACATAGGAAAAAATCCCTCATGAATTTGTCTTCAGTCTGAGACCACCCTAAATCTACTGCAATTATGACTAGGCTTATCAACTCCCTGCATTTCTCCTTTTCTGTGGTCTCTTGTGAACCTTAAATATGCACTTAGAGATGCATTTGTTTCAAGATGAATCAGAAACTTGTACATGCCTCATCATCTACAGTAACCAAGAATGCTTTATAATGCAACTGTGAACATTAGAGACGTGCAAGTGCATGCACATGCACGCTATGAGAAGGGAGAGCTTGTGCTGTGTGCAAAGCAGTGAGCACAGCAGCACGGTAAAACAGCCACACTTTTGCAGTTTGTATTCCTTCAGTGGTTTGTTGGCATAGTTTATGACAGCTATTTATATTCATTTCAAGCCTGAGGGAAGAACAAAGCTTGAAAGATGGTTGCTGGTAAGTTTTCATTCCTTAAAAAATGTAAGTAAAATGGAACATATTACTTTTTTTTCCCCCTAGTGGTCTGATAATTACATTTAATCATTCATTTTACATTGAAAATGCATAACGAATATTTAAAAAGAACTTATGATGAGCAAAAAGATAAATTATTTTTTTTCTCCTTTGAATTTATTTGGGTGTAAAAATAACAAATATTATAGTACAAGATATTTATTAGTTTAGGAGAAATTTATTACAGTACTAACAAAGTTAAAATTAGAAGTTAAGGTAAAAGCAAGGCATGCATGTGAACTTACAATCCACAGAAAACAGCATAACTGGTGAAATAAGAAAGAAAATATGAAGACTAAAAGGTTTCCATAGTGATGCACTACTATTAATTTCTCTTGAAGCACAAAAATTCTCTAGAATGGAGAACGCTCTACCAAAAATGGATGTAAATATATTACAAAGGTTTCATTCTCTGCATTTCTTTTATGATTTCCTTTTATAAGACTTCGGACCTATTAATGAAGTGTGAGACAAGGCTTTACAGTATAGTGGCTTGGCATATACAGAAAATAAAACAGCATCAGTACTAAAATAGAACATATTCATAAAGGTGAAGAAAGGGTGAAACAACCTGGAGGACCCAAGCTTTGTTAGTGAAATGCAGAAACCATTATTTTGCTTTATTACATTTTTCTTCTACTAACTACAAGAAGAATGGAGATAAAATTCAGATTTACCTCTGCACATGCCATATTTCATATTTAGCTGAAGGTATACACAGTCTTGATAATATAAGCACCAATGTTAGTGTTTCAAATAACATTAGTGTATAAATGGTGTGCTTCAAACTGTTATAATTGTGTACAGTAGCCAGATTACAGTCACATTTTCCTCATTTGTCCTATTTTTTGATTCCTTTCCCATGTCTTTCACATCCGATGTCATAGGAATTATATGGAAACATTGTCTTCCTATCTGTCTCAACTATGACATAGAATAATTAATTACCATTCAATAGCACAAAAAAAAATCCTGAAATAAAATATTTCTATGTGAAAATTTATGTATTATTTATTATTGTTAATAACAACACATTTTGTCATTTCGGTCAAATACAAAAATAATTGACATCTGTATCCTAATTTTGATAGGAATTTTTCCCCACTGGGATGTTTCTTTTTAGCATTGTTTAAAAAGATGTTTGGCAAACTCACTGGCCCACAGCTGTCATCCAGCATCATTTTAAAGAATGAAGCCACCTTAAAAGGGGAAGTTTGGAACCAAATTCTATCCTTGTATACCTCACTTTCCTGTTTGCACTTCTGAGAAGACGATTACTTTCTGCATGACATTCAGTCTAAAATTTATTCAAATTTTGCACCCACTTAATTTCATTCTTTAGCCTGTGACTGTTTTGTATTCATATAACGAATTTGTCAGGTGTGGCAATTTGGAGAACTGATCTCACTAAAGTTAGTTCGAGATGAGCCTTTAATATTCATACATGACTCTGATCCAAAATTTCCAATTAGCTAAAACATAAATATTGATACATGGTTAGCACTGAGTTTGCATTGTACTAAAGTAACAAGCAAGTACTACTCTTGCCTGTCTATTGTCTCAGCTTAATCTACTGCTCTGCATTTTCAAGCCTCTTTTGAAATGAATATCTTTGCTACTGTGTATGATGCAGTCATTGTCTGGGAATTTTTAACTTGATTGCAGTACCTTAAGAAAAATATTTATCTTAAGTCCTGGGTCCCTAGAGCCTACTACATTTTTAGTGATGTGTCACAAGGAAAAGAAGAAAAGAAAAAAGGCTGGGTTGATACTGTTTCTCTTATGATCTCTAATAGTTAACAAGTCATATAAAGAAAAGCATGTCTAGGGGTCATGCCTGAAAAAATACTTTGCAATATTTTATTCAGCTGTGATATACATTTTGGAGAGTCAAGGAATATTCTGCAAATTGGTAAATTATCAAGAACAGCAGTAACTTTCTTTTTATAAATGTGCATGAGTATTTGCAAAGCAATTCACTAATGGAGTAATAAATTTCTCAGTGTAAATATGATTTAGTAAACAAATGAGCAAAATTGCTTCCTTTGATAATTACATCAAAATTGGCATCTTTGAAAATTAAAACTGGTATAGAAAAGAGATCTGTTCAAAGCTGTTACCTCTTTAAGCCTACTCACAGCTCAAAAGCACTGACTCTTTAATAGAACATAAAATTTCCAAATTAAATGGATTCATGTCTATGTGGAAAGGACATAACAGACAAAATTATAAATATAGTTCTTTGAGTGTGATGTCAGTCTTACAGAGCAGTTCACTCCAGAGGTATACAGTGATTTCACAGGCAATCAATACAGATTTACATCGATGGTGCAGAGTAGAAATACTTTCTTAGAATTTTAAAGCAAGCTTCAGTAAATTCTATAATTCTGTTGAAATGGATGTGTTTGGATAGGCAAAAGATCAAAGAACATTTGTGTCAGAGATTATTTAAAATATATCTGATGTAAGAATAGATATACATTTTAACCAAGAGGTACTTATTTGAGCATTTGACACACTTTGTCCTTTCAATTTTTTATTTGTCAGTATGTTTTGCATCCCTGTCTTGCTTTTAGCATTCAATGAAATAGGAGTGAGAACTGAACCTTGTGTTCCACAAAATGCAGAGAATAGTTTTTGTGTCTGGTTGCACCTCTTGTTTTCTGGTAATCTGAATATCTGGGACCATGAAGCATTCTGAGTTCTGATAATAGGAATTGGCCACTGTCACTGCTGTTCTGACCCCTCTGATTTCCTGTACCTGCAGACTCCAAGAATGGTTTTCCTTTTGTTTTGTTACTGTTAACAGTTCACTCTCATGATGTGGGAGATACTTCACCCAGAGGGATGATGTCTCTCAGCTGTGCGTTATGAAAGATTGCAAAGATTGCATTCTGGTCTTCTGAAAAGTCAAAACATTCTACTGAAGCTTGATGACAATTCGATAATAGCTTGGTAATTTCCACTTGGGTTGTTCTGCACTGTCATGAAAATACTTACCCTCTGTGACTGGACCCAGCTCTGAAAATTCTCTTCCAGTTGTGATCCATGTTTTCTTTTTCTGTGCTCATCATGTTTCAAAGAATCTATTCTGGTACAATTCATGGTATATTTTCTCTCTGTGTCAGCCAAACTTTTTCACATAATGGCCAAATTTCAGAAATTTTTTTTGCATCTTGATGTACTCACATAAGAGATAACAAAATAATTTTAGGGGCAAGAATTGTTCTGGTATTCATTTTAATTTGATCTGAGCCTAAAACACAATAATCAGTTAGAGAATTTGGCCTCATAAAAGCAATGTGTTTGGTGAAATTCCGAATTTGTAATCCTTTTTTGATCTCTAATTTCTAATATGTTTAAGCAATAACAAAACTATATCAAAGAGTAATATTCTTGACCAGTCTTTTTTTTTGAGCTCTTCTTCTTGGTAATTACCATAGGTAGCCTTTTATTGAGCATCATCCTCAAATGTTTTCTAAAAATCTTTGATTATTCATTTTCTAGAAAAAATACATACTTCTCTTAATTTACGATAAAATGCATTTAGAGTCATATAATCATAAGGCTGGAAGAGATCTCCAAGATCACCAAGCACAGCCTTTGACCAAAAACTACCATGTCAACCTAAATCACAGCTCTAAATGTCATATCCAGTCATTTCCTGAACTTTTCCAGCGATTGTAACTCTACCACTTCCCTGGACAGCCTGCTCCAATACTTAACTACTCCTTCAGTGAAGAAATTTTTATTAATGTCCAGCCTGAAGTTTCCTCAGCACAACTTGAAGCCATTTGTTCTTGTCCTACCTCTAACTGTCTGGGAGACCAGCCTGAATCTCGCTACACCCTCCTTTCAGGCAGTTGTACAGAGTGATGTCTCCCCTGAGCATCCTCTTCTTCCAGCTAAACAGCTCCAGCTCCTGCAGCCCTCCTCATAAGACTTGTGCTCCAGACCCTTCACCAGCTCTGCTGCTCAGGACTGGACAGAGGATTCAAGGTGTGCCCTCACCAGTGCTGTGTACAGGGGGACTGTCCTGGTCCTGCTGGCCACACTATTGCTGATACAGGCCAGAATGCTGCTGGTGCTCTTGGCCAGCTGGACACACACATTGGATCATGTCCAGCACCCCCTGTTGACCAGCACCCTCCAGGTAGTTTACAACAGGAAGTTTTCCAACCACTTTTCCCTGTAGTGCTGGTTGGGGTTATTGTGACCCACACGCAGGACCTGGTATGTGACCCTGTTGAACTCTACACAATTGACCTCAGCCCATCAATCCATCCTGTAGGGATCCCTCTGCAGAGCCTTCCTATCCTTCAGCAGACCAACACTCCCACCCAATTCAGTGTTGTCTGCAAACTTACTGAGGGTGCACTGTGTTCCCTCATGTGGATCATCGATCAAGATATTAAACAACACTGGCTCCACAAGCCACGAAATGTATTTTAAAAGAGAAAATTTAGATGTAACATATGCATTGTGAAGTGTACAGCAGATGACACCTCATAAATAAGCATTACATTAGTCTTAGTTTTTTTTTTCAGCTCTAGAGAACCCGATTTCAGATGTTCAACATAAACTAAAATGAATTGCAACTGTCACATCTGCAATAAAAAGAAAGACATGGTTGAGAGCTTTTTGATGGGTCACTAGTTTTTACTTCTGTGAACAATCTACCTCTGATATTTCTGTCATTTTCTATGCTTTCCTTACTGTATAACTCAACAGACCTCCAGTCTCAAGAATTAGTAATCTATCCCTTTAATTACTTCTATTTCTTTTTTGTTTATATATATATATATATAAATATAAATGGTGTTCAGGATTGCCTTCAAATCAAGTTTTTTCAATACCTTCAATTTACAGTGCAAAGATATGTGTAAGCAATTTCAAAGGCATATGCCTAACTGGAGCTCTGTGAAAATTTTGTAGTTTGGAGACCTATACATCTAAACTTAATAAACACGTTACTGAATAAGTAAGGATAAATAAAAGCATTATTATGAAATTTAAAATAGTTTAAAAACCTTTGAAATTCACTTCCATGCAAATTCACCATGACATGCATTTTAAAAGAGAATTTAGATCTACCATATATGTTATGAGCTGTATAGCAGATGACACACCATAAATCAGCAACTGTCATCTCACAATACAAGTTTTATACACTCACAAATGATGTACATTATCCTTGTACTTATTCCCTTTTTCTGCAATATATTTTTATAAGATTATAATATGCAAAAATTTACAGACTACTTGCCAAACAATTCCGTATTCTTCACTTTCTATACATTATTTAAAACCATGGTTTCCACATATACAAAAAGAAAACATTAAGTTAATATCCGAAGATAAATTTCTGCAGTCCATAGGAATACTTTTATTCAGCTACTGAAGTCACTATTAATGTTGCTAGACTCCAGAATAACATTCTTTAAAATCCATATAAAAAGGATTAAATCACTGGAATGCAGAAAATCAGGCATTAAATGTAAAATGTCATTCCTCAGTGAGCCTGCTGTGCTTAGGTTTTCAGTTGACCTAAGAAGCTCAAAATATAGAGGAATGAGTTTCCATTCACTCAAATTAGAAAAAGAAAATAGTGCAAACCTTTGGAATACTGACAAAAAAAGGAAAACAAAAACCTTCAAACCACTAGTATTCTTAGACTGTATTTCTCCTTTCACTCCTGTGTTCATGTTGCATAATCAGTGTACTGGAATACTCAGTAGAGACAATTGAAGATGTGACTCTTCCATGACATGTTCACTCTGATCATCCATGGAAATTTCTGCCTCTTAAACAAAAGTGACAAGACAGGGAATGGGTCTGATTTTCAGCAGCCATATTTTGCAGACTAGTACCTCAGGACAAATGCTGTTGAGAGCAGTTGATATAACCCAGCTGACCAAAATCTGTATCTCTGTGTGTAGGGCCTCAGGAACAGAGGATCAGCTGTCCAGCTGTAGATAACTCTCCATATGTATCAGCTGACCAGCTGTCTATATGCAGATAACTCTCCAGAAGAGGAACAGTGCAACAGTATCAACCCTACTCCCACTAACTGTTCTAGATGTAGCAGTGGCCACAGCCCCAATTTACATCTTTTTTCTTTAATGAAACTCATACCTATCAGAAAATATTTTTAAATTTCTAACGGCCCACCAAGCACATTCCCGACACGTAGTAGACCCAAGCCCCTGGTCAATCTCTAGTGCAGCCTCTGCCCCAGTCACTATTTCAGGACTAACCACATGGTTTCACTGCCTTTCCATGTGACTCCTGGCCCCAGGACTACTTTCACAGCCCTATGAGCAAACACATTCCAAGGCCACCATTCCCCAGTGTCCAAAAAGGCTTATGGTATGCAATAATTCTTTTCATCACATCTGAAGCACTTTTCTTGCTGGGATTCTTTTGAGTGTTTTGCCACTCCAGCTTAGTCACTATCCTAGAATTAGGCAGACAATGCTCCCCCATAGGAATCAAACCCCTCAACCCCTTAAAGGTCTCCCTAGTAAACAAACACTGTGTAACATCACAAAGAACCAGACCTAACTCACCAAATCCTTTGACTGACACCCCAAGTTATATGAGAAGCCATACATTTTAAGCTATGTATGAAAAAGGTTACTTTTTAAATTATAAAAAATCAATATGCTAAACCATATACATTTGTACTATGATAAACTCATGAAGTAAAAAAAAAAACCCCTCTATCTGTGTAGTTAATCATAATGTGGCAATAAAACTCACATATAGTAACTGTAGTAACTGCAGAATGAAAAAAATCTGAGAGAAAAAAAATCCTCTGTCTAGGCAGTACTATCTGATATCTTTGAGATGTGTTTGGGAATAACTTTTATGGTAATAATTGAGGTAATTGGTACTTCTTACAAATGTAGAAGTAATGTATTAATTATAAGATACAAATATATTTTGTATTTATAATTAATTGGTACAGATCCCCAAAGTTCATACAGTCTTCCTTCTCTTTGACTGCTTTATAAGTGATTCTGTGGCTAGTGTGAGACACTAGGAAATGCTTCTATCACAACAATGCACTAAAACATGAACAGTTTCTGTGGAAACCTCTACAAGTCTCTAAAGTTTTCACCTTCCTATTCTCCTTGCCCTTTCTGTAGCCGTGAGACCTATTCAAGAAACCAAACATTGTTAAGTGGTCTAATACAATTATTTCAAAAATGACACAGGTATGGACTAGGGTGCTTTGACGTTTGCCAACTAACCTGAAGTGTCTCTTGACACAAATCAAAGGTTAAGGCAGATCGAAAAGAAAAAAAATTTGCATAATTTAAATGTAAACATCTCATTTACTGTTTTGGAAAGTGACAAAAAAAATCTACTACTTTGATATGCACATTTTGCCTTTGATATCAACAACTCTCATATTAAATTCCTGAAGCAGAAAGTGCTATTACAGCAATTTAGAATACATTCCTTTCATTCTGTCAAACCAGATTAAAAGGGACTAGTATGAGAGATGCCTACATTTACAATTGATCAGATAATGGTTCTGCTGTTAGGTAGTATAATTTCTGTATAATGGAAAAATTTTGCTTACATTTTTTTTTCTTGAGAAGACTGAGAGGGTAGGGTTTTTTTTATTCTCCATTTTTCCTGAATTTCCTACTCGCATCTCAAATCTTGGAGATATGCTCAAATATTTTTGCAAGGTTTGGGACAGTAAAAATAGGACAACAAAGATCAAGACAAGAATGCCTTTATCTACTTCAAGCCTCTCTGAAAATTTTTGACCAGTTGCCTTGTTAGCCTTCTGTTTTTGCACAGCGCAGTAACAGTATAACAATGTCATTTAAATTTCCTACAGAACTTCTGTAATATCTGAAAGTTCTGTGGAAGACTGATCTGTGTCAATCTGTAAAGGCCTCCACATTTAAGGGATTGGGATAGATTTCTTCCTTTATCTTCCAAGTTATTTTTAAACTACATTAGATGATTTGAATAGTGTGATGTCTATAGGTAGGTGTAATTCCATGCTTGTTTTTTTTTTTTTTTCTTTTTTTGTTTCCAGTTTTCGAAGGAGGAGAAGTCAGAAATGTCAGTTTGTAATGACTATGTAATACAGCCAGCATTTAGCTGACCTGCCTCAATATACAGTCTAAGGACTAGGCAGCGTTTTGACAAGATCTTGTCCCTTATCAGGGTTGAGAACAGGTTTTGTTTTTTCTCTGTGGAAAGAGGGCTTTTCATTTAAATCCATTGTACTGGCATTCTTTTCTCTATGTAATCTGGTGGGCCATACAAAAAGAAATGCATTGATGAAAGTGACATGTTGGCTTTACAGAGATTTCCATGCAACCTCATTTTTCTATTTCCTCACAGTATTCATACACAGAGTTTTGCACCTGATCTGACACTTACAAAGATTTAGTTACAAATTCCTACTCTGACATTTTCCTACTTAGGTATGCACTTCACTAATGACTACAAAACCACCATGTTTGACCCTAACACTCATTGGGGATAATGCCAAATATCACAAAATCAATTAGAGCTGATTTTTCAAACTTTACTTTTTTATTTTGTGCTCGCTTTGAATTCTCTTTTCCCTGCTGCATCTGAAGCTAACAACCAACTCCCTGCTGTGATAGGATTTTCACCTACTCACACAGGCAGTTGTTGGCGTGACCTTGTAACAAAAGGATTTTTTTACTTTATTAGTAATGTTATTAGCCATTTTCACCACATCAATACGCTTCCCCCAACAATTCTAAAACTGCTGATATTTAACAAGAACTAAGAAGTTGGATCTCAAGCCCTATGTGTTTACCTAAGTTTTTATTATAAATTCCTTGCCAAGATACAGCTCTATAAACCCATCATGTAAGGTAAATTAGTATTGAACCACTGAGTATATATAATGCTTGCTTCAGCCTCCTGTTAGATCTGATTCTCTCCAAAATCTCTAATGCCATCCAATTTTTTCCCCCATTTAGATAGATGATTAAATCAGATTGTATTCCAGTTTATCTAGGAAGTGCAAGCACTGTGAAACTAACTTAATCACTTTCTGCTTCAAAAATGTTCATGAGACTCTCTTAGTCTATTTGTTTTACCCCATTTAGTTCCATAAATCCTTAAAAACTTGTTTGACAGTATGTTGCTCTGACTTTGACAATTAGTGAAATATAAATCTTGATACGGTTTCAACCTCTACACTAGGAAAGGGATTGCGTTTGCAGAGCAAATATCAGATGACTACAACCACAATTGTACCTTTTTTGTGGTGATCATAGAATAAACCAACAATATGCAGTAAGACTCCAGGGAATGGAACCTAGGAGGGGATGACAGTAGTGTCAAGAAAATCTCTTGCTTTCTTTCTGGTGTGTCTGAGAACATCAACTTCTGATTATAGGCAATAGTTTTTCATTTGTCTATGCCCATGATACAAATATTTGATTGAGCATTTCATAAGCTTTATCTGAAGTATGCATGATATCTCATACACCCTCTTGATGGATTATAGGTATATTTTCCTAGATGAATGCTCCTGTTCAAGAACAGACTTCTAGGAAGTATATCTCCATATTTCCCCTTAATATCCTGGACTTAGACTCATAGCTTGGTAAGTGAGAAGGCTTTTCTGGGTACTGCAACAAACTGCAGGATTTGTTTCTATACAGATGTTAAGTTCATGCAGTGTTTGTCTCATGTATTTCATATTATGCTTGAATATGCCTCAGATGTTCTTTAGTTTTCTTTTTCCTATTTGTAATGTTATTCCT
Organism: Catharus ustulatus; assembly: GCF_009819885.2. NCBI lineage: Eukaryota > Metazoa > Chordata > Aves > Passeriformes > Turdidae > Catharus > Catharus ustulatus. The sequence goes on from NC_046226.1 coordinate 28,883,441, forward strand.
GTAGCATAAGCCTCTTTCCTTTTTTTTGTCCCTCTGAAGTCTAAAGAGACACAGTGGGTACTTCCACTAAAAAACACATCAGATTAACTAATTAACAGATTTAAAAAAAAAAATCACTCCAAAAAGTATAATCTATCACCTAGGAAAACCACTCTGTCCTTATAACTGCCACACACATTTTTCTCCTTTGACCTCACATCCTAAAGCTGTGCATTCATCTTCTCTCAGAGAAGAAGACACAAGAAAGTTTTAGTCAAGGAGATTTAAACACAACTATAATAGATGATTCTTGTTGCAAAGTAGTTCTGTGTTGTTTTGCCATGGTGTGAAATTATGCAGCATTTGCCATCTTTACAAAATAAGAGTATTCCTGACCTGAAAGCATAAATTCACACAGCTGAAGATAAGAGTATAGTAATCCAGCTGTAAAATTTGTGTGAATGCAACAGGTGCTGTGGATCAAATATACAGAGGACAATTAATACTAGGATTTCACTAGAACTGCCAATATAGGATGTCTCGTAAAAAAAAAAAATAAAAGGAAAAATGCTTCTTTAATTTTTTTTGCCACTGATAGATAGCAGTAGATGTTTAAGATAAAAATCAATCTTCATTTTTTTAGTTTGTGTTTGTATTGCAGTATGTGTCAGAATCTGCAAATTCTCAGAAAAAGAGATTTTTTTTTTATGTATTAGAAACAAGGCTATACATTGAGCACAATAAATATTTGGAATCATAGAAAAGAATGCTTGTTCTTGTAGTAGTTATTGTATTAGTACCCATGGAGAGTAGTGGCGAGGATAGAAGCACGGGTACCTACAACTTCATAATGTGCGTTTGTGATGAATGGTAGTTCTGGAAGAAAAATACTCTGAAGCAGTATGAAAATCTGGGCACCTCAGAAGGCCTAGAGGTATTTGCATTATGACATGACCTATTTTTTTGAATGGTCATCAAAATATATGAAAATATCAGATTCTGAGTTGGTAATAATTTTTTTGTTGTTGTGATAACCCACGGTTCCGACAGTCAAATTCAGTATAATCTCTTAGTATTACTTTTCTTTACCATCTAAAATATTAATACAAGTTTGACTAAATATCTCTTCTAAAGTCTGTAGAGCCCAGAGGTTATTAAGAAATCCTGGTTTTGTCTTCAGGGGTTTCAGTCTCCTTTCCATACCTGCAGATAGCTTTTGTGCACTCAGCTTTTGAAGGATAGATCTTTTTCAAAGCTGAGGGAGAGGAATGCTAATAAATCACATCTTTATGAAATATTCATTAATTCAGTGAGTTCTTTTCAAGGCTGCTGCCAAGGCAGCACAGGGTGACGAATTACATTTTACACACAGAGGAAATGGTTGACAAGATACATTGTCTATACAGAGGGTTTCCTGAATGGTCACATACAAAGCTAACCAGCAAAAGTTGTTTACACTATTAAGCAAGCACGAAAAAAAGCAGCTGTGTCTATCCTTGCCAAGTTCCCCTACCTCTTTTGTGAAGGTTTTCCCTCTTGGCTTAGGTCTACTTTGTAACAAATTTTGTTGTTATGGGGTGCTTTACTTAGAATGCCAGTGGAATGAAGTCAGATGGTAAGAGAAATTGAGCCAGCCTAGTAGTCTTTGTTATGTTTTATAAGAGGATGGACTTTAAGGTCTCTCTTCATATGTCAGCAGCCATCAGAACCACAGCACAAAAACAAACTGAATGTTCCTTCGCTGGAAAGAGAAATGGCATCTCTTGATTGCCTCTTTCATCTCTTACTGACTCTGAAAGCGCCCCTGGGTAGCAAGGACACTGGAATCAGCATGATTGTGCTCCATCTTGCCCACAGTTGTGCCCCAGCACAACATCATGATAGAGGGGACAGTGTTTTTGTGAAAGCACTCAAAGGACACATCTTTCATTACAAGGCACACAGCTTTTGACTGGCTGAGTAAAAAAGGAATGGCACAGATTTACAAAGTCTCAAAGGTAAAGGTGGCAGAAAGTAGACTTTAAAATATAGTGGAACTCTTTAGTGGAGTGTACAAAGTGTTGAAGATCTAGGTTTTGTCCTGGACATGAAAGAAGACAAGATGCAAGGCCTGTGGTTAATGAGGTTATATCTTTCTTAACTCATCTGGAAACTATGCAGATAATTGTAATGATTTCCACTTTCTGGAGAGCAAACTCCATCATCTTAAAAATCCACACCCTCGGGACTTTTACCAAGATGTTTATCCTAACTTCTGTGTGCGTGAAGATAAAGGGGGATGTTGAAAAAAGAAATATTCCCCAACTCACCACAATGTTTTTTTATTTTGTTGATACAGTTGCTATTGTTGTAGGGTTTTTTGGGGTTTTATGTCTTTGTCTTCTACTTCCAAAATACATGCACAATTTGAGAACAATATGGATGTCCTACCCTGAAAATAAAAAAGTTCCTCTAAATTTTCATATTAACTCCCTTTCATATAATCATGGAATGGTTTGGGTTGAAAAGAATCTTAAAAACCATATAGTTCCAACCCCACACCATGCTCAGGGATGCCGTTCACTAGAGCAGGTTGCTTGAAGCACCATCCATCCTGGCCTTGAACATTTTCAGGAATGGGGCATCCACATCTCTAGGCAAACAGTTCCAGTGCCTCATCACATTCTGAATAAAGAATTTGTTCCTTATAATGTAAATCTCTCTTTTGTTTTAAAACTGCTCTCCTCTGTCCTATCATTATCATGCTGTGTACTCCTCTTTCTCAAAAGCATTCTTTAGGTATTGGAAGGCTGCAATGAGGTCTTCCCTGAGTCTTCCCCTCTCCAGGCTAAACAACCCCAGCTCTCTCAGCTTGTCTGCACAGGAGAAGCACTCCAGCCCTTGGATCATCTTCATGTCCTTCCTCTGGACTTGGTCTAACTGGTCCATGTCCTTCTAATGTTGAGGATCTGTATGTAGTACTCCATGTGGAGTCTCCCGAGATCAGAGCAGAGGAGCAGAAACACTTCCAGCCTGCTGGCCACGCTGCTTTTTAGGTAGCCCAGGATACAATTGGCTTCTGGGCTGCAAGTGTGCACCTAGGTCATGTTCAGCTTTTCATCCACAAGAACCCACAAGCCCTTCTCCACAGGAGCTTCTCTCTTTGAGTTCTGCTCTCAGTCTCTACTCATGTCTGGGATTACCATGACTCAGATGCAGAGCCCTGTATTTAGACTAGTTGAACTTCACTAGGTTCTCTTGGGCTGACTTCTCAAGTTTGTCTAGGTTACCCTGGATTTCATCCTTCCCTCTGTTGTTTCAACTGCAATGCTCAGCTTTATGTCGCCTGCAACTTGCTGCTGGCGCACTCACTCTCTGTGTCACTGATGAAGATATTTCCATAGACAATGTTTGTGCTTCATTTAAAAACCTTTAAAAGGAACTCAACCCTGAGCCTCCTGTCTCAGATAAGAGGGAATAGTTGTCATATGAGGTCCTACCAGTATTTTAAAACTGGGAATGTTCTTAGCATGGTTACAAGTAGCCACTGTGTAGTTTTATATCTGGTGGCTGATGTGAAGATTTTGAATTCTGAATTAAGTTTGTGATAATAAACAGTGTATACTTGATTTGTTCCAAATAAATCTCAATTTTTACACTAAAGATCAAATCAGAATCTAATAAAAGACTTAAGTAACACCTTGAATGAATTTTAAGACTGCAATACATTTTAAAGTGTTTACCTGAGGCCAAATTCAGCTGATCATTACACATCTTGTTTGCAAATGCTTTCTGTGAAATACCTTGTTTTCAAAATTGACATGTACCTAATTGAGAAAAAAAATAAATTTTGTGATCAAATTAAAACAATTTGTTTAAGGATAAAGAGAGTGAAGTATTAATTTTTTCTTCTTTTTCATATCCATATGAGTTTCTTTTAGCCTAGGTATAACTCATTTATTTTGGAGAAAAGAAATTCAGTACCCTAAACATTTTGGATCAAGTTCTCCTGAACTTCACAATGTTGACATTCATGAGAATTAACAAGCAGAATTGAAAGACACAGCATCTACAGTAAAAGGACAAACACTTTCCTTTATATAGCAGGGACATGAGCAATGGATGTAGACAATGCTATTGAAATGCATGATAATTAATATTATGAAGAAGTAAGTCTAATGGGAAATGTTCTACAATTTGTTTTAGTTTCTACGGTCAATTTTTAACAAATTCAAATAAACTTACATTTGAATCCCTTCAGATCACCAGGGAACACACATCATTGAAATATCATTGAAGCATGTCATCTGGCTTTTCCTGCGCCCCTAATCCCCTATCCTTGAAATGTCCCCTCTATTGAGGTTATGAATAAAGAGCTTCAGGAACAAATTTGGTTATCCATATGCCTTCAATAATTTGTGGGAGATCTTTTTTCCCTTGACGCCATCTAGGCTGGACAAGCAGCCAGGAAATGTGTCCCTGAACCTTTACTACTCCCTGCTGAGTGAAGATAGCTCCTCACTGGACAAATTAAGTCTGCATGCCCTTTATCAAGTTGGCTGCATAATTCTCAAATGAAATATAAAGTTAAATAATAACTAATACTTTCATAGATTTTACAAGTTTAAAGCAGAAATTAACTATTTGACCAAATTAGATTTTCCTCCAAATTTAATTCTTTTCTGTGTTTTTTATTTTTAGTCCTATCATAAATTGCACAAGGTAATTGAGAACTTTTAATTAGGGCTTATAGTATCAGTATTCAAATACGCATATTTATTACTGACACTAAAATATTTCTCCCCTTATTCTACTTTGTGAATTGGCTACTGAAAACCTACAGTGTTGCTTTGATAATACCTTATTCACACATATTTTTGGTGTTGAGTTTATTTCTACAAATTTAAAGTTTGAGATTTTTTGCCTTAATAAGGTGAAGCTGTAACTTCACAAGAGACAGAATTACATAGCCTTTTTCCAGATGATAGCAGTATCATAATCAGCTAAAGTCATGAGGTTGCACTTCAAAAATTATTAAAAGTATGATGAAAGCTTTCCTCTTCTCTTTGAGCTCTCATGGTAAGAAATTTAAATTGGCCATGTCAGCTTCCATATCTTATTAAGAAATCCATCTCTTAAAATTTAGCATGAGTTCTCCAAATATGTACTAACTCCTGCAAACATATTGATGTTTGAAAATCTGAAATGTGGTCTAGGGAAGGCTTATTTTAGAGCAGCACCCTTAAGGCCACAGTTCATGAATTTAACAAAAAAATCAGGCTTAGTAATGATGGAAAACAGTGCATCTCTCATTTTCAATTTTATTTTATATAATGAATTTCTTGAAAAAACTCCAGGATCCAAGAGTTAACACATTTACTTCATATTCACCTGCAGACAGCAAAAACAGTGTTCCATACATTTGCTTTCTTATTGCTTTAGAAGAAGGAAGAAGGTCTAAGAATGCTATCAGGGTAAAGATTGTATTGACTACCTGCATCTCTATTAATGGCATTGGTTTTCAATTAAAATATATATGCTTTTTTTTGTTTGTTTTTTGTTCTTCAACTTTGGATAAGTAATTGGGGAATATACGCAAGAAAAAATTACATCATCTATAAAAGATTTAATCGTAAAACTGCCTTCACTAAGCATTATTATAAAAATCAGGAAGAAAGAATCAGGACTTGAGAAAAAAAACACATTTAGAAAAATAAAATGTGTTCAAGGTAACAAATGGCAATTTGTGGTGATAGCCTTTATAGGTTATGAAGTTTAATTCTTTATACTGTGTCTTCAAGAGTCTAGTAGTGGTGACTTATGTCACATCTCAGAAGTCATGTTGCTGGATTTCTATTTGGAATCTACTCTTTGGGATCACCTTAAGAGATGAATAGACACTAGCTATTAAATCCTTCCACTGTATTTTTCCCAAGGAATTACTTCTATACACATGTGAGTAAATGCACAGTAATCCAACCGACACTTTCTTGTTTCCTTTCTGAGCCATCCTCCTTTGTGTTATGAGCTCACATCAAGTATGTTAATGTTCATCCATTCTTATTTAATGTGAAAAATTTCCAGGAACTTAAACATGGGAGAGGGAGTGCAATAAGAATGGTTCTAGAATCAGTTGATATTTTTCCTTATATGAGCAAAATATTCTAAAATTGTGTCTATTTGTGTTTCTTCACCCAAAAGAAGCAGCCCATAATACAGTGTGCAGTAAAAAGGCTAAGTTATATGAACTAATGTAAATTTTCTTCTTTCAGCTCTTGAGTAACCTTGGAAGAAATATTTGAAATAAATAACCTTGAAAAATTACCTTGCAAGGCAGACTCTTTTTTTTTTTTCTTTTTTTTAGCAATGTCTAACCTAGGCTATTAAGCTGATTCACCTGTAAGCATGTTGACTTGATTCAACTTTAGCAGAGCAATAACAATGCAAATACTAGAATTTGAAGAAGGTTTTCTGACTAATCCAAGAGTAAATTTTTTTTTGGAATGACTGACTTCCTTGGAGAAAGTGAGAAATAGTCTCTCCTCTGCTGTTTGTCTTTTTCTATGAATGTTGAGTTATCTGCAAAGATAAAGGGTGAGCATGTAATACCAAGATGTGCTTAGTCACTGTTTGAAGAATTAGATTGAAGATCTATCTGCTGTGCCATGCTGCTTCCTACTTCGGTGCTCAGAGGTTTCTCTCTTTTTTTCTTTGTTGTTCCAACTCTCCTTTTGCAAAGAAATACAGAAGTCCTACATCTAGAATTTGATATCTTTTTTAGTAATTGCAGATTTCTCACAGATTTGTAGAAAAGGTATTACTAACAGAAAGGCTGCTATGTGATTCGTACTTTAAATTTGCTAAGATTGTGATGGGGAGACTAACAATTACATATTGAATATTAGGACATGATACTGCTGTGGGGTTGAAAGTTAAAGAAAACAAATCATAGACATGTTTTAGGGGTCAGCATTTTAACTTTTCGTGTTTCTTTTTTAAAGATTCATCAGTAATTTGTAATCCAGAGACTATAATCTCTGCTAGAGAATCAGGTATTCCTGAGATATTGGCTCAGAGGAAAACCATCAAACCCATCTGTTACTCATTTCTGGTATAACTTGGAGTAAGAGGACCTAGAACAGGCTGCTTCCAGTTCTGGGTCAAAGAACAGGTGGAGAGACACATCCTGTGCTGTTACCAGTGTGGATACCACCTTTATTTTTAGGGAATACATGAGAAGAAATGATCCTCTTCTCTTGACCTTGTTTTCTCAAGAGTTTTGGGAGAGATGCTCAGTCTCCCTAATGTTTCATTTAACAAGTTTGGAAAAGTAAATAAATCACTTAATTTATATTTGAAAGCCAAGATTTCCCTGAGTACTGGCTTACATCCATTGCAAACATCTGACATCTGTGACGTATAGGAAATTTCAACATGGAAAAAAACTAGACATATTACTTTCATCTCTGATTCTCACACCACACCACTAAAGTGCCCCTTTAGTACTATACCATCCCAGTCACAGTCCATCCTTTTCACACAAGCCATCATCTCAGAATCAGTCTCCAGGCTCTCCCACCAATCCCTGTTGTAGTCCCTTCTCTACTAAACTCTGCTTTCTATCAAAATAATCCAAGTAACAAAATATCCAAATATCACCAATAATGTCAGACTGAAATCTCTTGGCCTTAATTTCAGTGTTTGAAAAACATCTTTCATCATCCATTTAATCAATGCTGCCTGATTACTGTTATCTTCTAGTTTAATCACACAGGAAGAAAAACAACATCATACTCTGCAATGACCTATACACTACTAATTCTTTTAAGCTGTATGTGCAAATTGGCAAGACTCATTTTCTCCCATATAATATTCACCTTGATAGAAATGGATGATAGCAAACCACCTACAAGTTATATGGCACCTCTGATAGGAAGGGTTCAGTTTAATTCTCCAGGATTGTACCTCTGTAATGACAGTATGTCCCTCTAAGCCAACAAACTATTTAGTAACTGTCTGAGTACAAAGCCTTTGTTTTCACCCTTTCTCTACATGACCCTTCCTATCACTTTGTTGAATGTAGCATTCTAGAGACAAAAACCTTATATGAATGGCATTTTCAAGTTTGTGTCCTGAGGGTAATAGGAATTGTGCTCCAGCTGTGGAAAACTGAGTAATTAGGTTTAGTGATGGAACCATTAATACACAGTTTGGGATCATGTAACACCACAATTTTTAAAAGGGTTTGTTTGGTTTAAGGAAATTTTGGTGTAATTTTGTGAACATCTAATTACAAAAGCTAATTTTGGTTCACTAAAATCCAAGTGACAAAAACAACTTAAGGAAAATCTATATGGGTGTGAAAATGCCTTTTAAACAGGATTCGTTTCTATCTTAGTCGTATAAAATTACGTGGTGATTTTCTGTAGCTATGTGAGTTTGTCCTTGAAACCTTTATGCACTGGATAACTGTTGAAAAACAGAGATGGGAAGGAGAAAATGTATTTCTCATTACCAATGGCTGGGAGAATCAGATATTAGATGTTTTCAGTCAGGAGACAATATTGGTTATTTATAGCTTTTTATAGAATTTTTCAGCGTCTTTTGATTTTTACTATAGTTTTTTTCCCCTATTCTATTCTAATGAAGCAAATGTAAAATATTAGAAAGCAAGTAAGTATCAGCCATTGGGGTATTTCAGGATATTAAACAAATGTATATACATGCTATTGGATGAGTGTTTCTATATGTGTGTTCAAAGGGGTAGATATCTTGCATTCATCAGTCCAGCTGTATAAGCAATTCTCTGAGGACACTTGTATTAAAATTCTACTTCTGATTTTGTAAGGTTGCTGAAATTACAGAGTTAAAGATCTAGCAGAAATCTACTCATTTTCAAACTTAACAGACAATATTATTTACATTGTAACACTCCTGTGTGTTCAATTAGTATCTTATTTTAGAATCTGAGTGTGATGAGTCTTTGAACACTCCCGTAGCACTGCTGTCCTACACCACTACCATTAGCCTGCAATGCAGCAAATTGTTGACAGCTATAACAAAGCATCACATTGCTTTGTGAGCCCAGGATGCTGAAATGCTCTGTTGCTGCATAGAGAGCACATGTTTTTTCTGTTTAATACTATCACTCAAAAAAATCAGATCGGTTGGTCACCTGGAATTGTTTTCCTCAATTTGCTTTCTTAAACAATACTTACGAAGTTGCCTCACCTGAAAAGTATTTGAAGATAATGTATTTAATTGGGGGTCTATGATCCATGAATATGTGAAAAAGTAGGTGATTTCTTTGCCATGTAAGTGATCTTTTGTCACAGGGTAGCAAATACTAGCTCGATGACATGTTGCTGCATTTTTACCTCATTTCCAGTCAGCAACTGTACAAATGAAATGCAATAGTTGCTGTATATCTACTGATTTTCTTCTCTAAATTAATGTAATCTGCTCTGCTGCTGTCATTCTGTGAATACAAAGCTGTAAATTTAACTGACTGCTTTTCCACAGAAAGCTGGTTTGTTTGAGTCTCTGCTGTTTATGGGTACATAAATTGAATCTTAGTCTCATGTGCAAGCACCACTGCTTTAAAAGTTATAACCAGCACAGATTGGAATAGTGATTCACTCCCGCACTGCTAGTTTTCATGTCAGACAGCTACATATGTACCGTGGCTCGCAAAACTCTTCAAATATCACAGTAATACCCTTAAAAATAGGACACTCCAGGAGAGGCAGTTTTCCACAACATTCAATTACAGGAACTGCTAAAAACTAGAAACTAGTCTATAAACACTGTTAGTCTGAACTGATGGAGCAACAGAATTTCATTTAGCTTATGTTTGCATTGGTCTGGGTTGGTTTTTTTATTACCCCACTGTTGCAATAGTGACCTCACCTTTGTTTTCATTAATAAATCTTGGTTTTCATTTTGAAAAAACCAGAAAGTTTTAAAGTATTTATACATAAATATTCATGCTTTAGTTCTTTCTCTGGGAACATCAGAATTAATCAAGAATAGAAGATGAAGATTTGGTTTTGATGAAAAAAATGCAAATATGAAAACTCCTCTAGCTGCAGTTTCAAGTGCTCTGTCAGCTAGCACTGCTGCCTCAAGCAGCAGTCCTGACCTCCTTCTCTACCTGACAGCTTATTCTCACCCTGCTTTGCTTTCTCCCTTGGGCTACCAGAAATGTTTCTACTGCTGCTCATTGAACTAGATCAGGGAACCAATCAGAGCTAAAACTGCCTTTTTTCCCTTGATTAATTTTAACTTAGATCAGATTCTCAATTTGGTTCACCACAGGATTGAATGAGGAGGAAAAGGCATCTGGCCTGTGAGAAAGGAAGGGGGAAATGCCAATTCATGTAACATAAATAGTATTTTAAACTGTAGTTCCAAATTTATTTTACCTCATTCTTACTGTTCACATGTACAGGAATTTAAAATCTTTAGATCATAAATCCTTAATCTAACTATTTACAAAACTTTTTATTCAGTTCTTATTAGCTTTGCTAAAGAGTCTATGGGGTCTGATGGAAGTTGCTTTCTAGGTCTATATCTGAAAATATTCTTTCCATTAAAAATGAGAGTAACATTTGAACTCCTTGCTGAAATCACTCTCACTGTCTTACAGAAAAGCCTAGGAAGCATTTAAAGGTGAGATATTAGTATTCTTTCAGGATGTTAAGCAATCTAAAATAGTTTAAAATAATATATTTTGTTTATGTGGCAGAGTTTTGGTAGCAGGGGGCTTTAGAGGTGGCCTCTGTGAGAAGAGACAAGGACCTCTCCCTGTTTTGGGCACAGCCAGTTAAAGGTGGCTCCATAATGGACCCAGTGCTGGCCAAAGCTGATCCCCATGAGCTGTGCTTCTGTGATAATGTATTTAGGGCATGGCAAAAAGTGCTGTGTGGCAGCTGCCATGAGAGAGAGAAGTGACAAATGTGAGAGACCCTGCAGATCCTAAGTGTGGAAAACTGGAGAATCCTACACAGTCCACAGGGAAGGCCATAGTGAAGTACCCTGCTCTCCTGTGGCCCGTGAAGAACCACACTGCAGCCTGCAGAGAGCTTCAGCTGGAGTAGGTGAATGTGTTCATGCAGCAGGAGGATTTCTGGAAGGAGTGCTGGCCCATGGAGTCAGTTGCTAGGGCAGATTGCTTCTGGAGGACTGTAGCCCATGGAAAAGACCATGATGGAGAAGGTGAAAAGTGTAAAGAATGAGTGGCAGGGATGAAGTGTTCTGAAATTACCATACCCCCCAATTCTCCATCCCTTTTGTACTGTTTGGGACTGGGAGGAGGTAGAACAGTTGGAAATGAAGAAGTAAAATTGAACTTGGGAAGTGGAGGTGAAGAAGATGTTTTTAGTTATGATTTTGTTACTTACTGTCTTATTCTACTATTATAGGAAATAAATTAAACTAGCCTCCCTAAAGTTGTCTGTTTTGCCTGTGATGTGATCTTGCTGTCTTTACCTTGATCTGTGAGCAGTGAGGGCATGTCTTAATAATGAGGGTTAAAATTAACACCCCTTGTGAAAAGAATGAGCGAGCTCATGGGTTGTTTTTAATAACCATCATAGTTGAACCGGCTTCACACAGGGGTCCTTTTCAATTTTTGAAAATGTGGTTTTACTACTAAATGAGTTATATCAGTGCAATAATGCACGTTGCCAAAATGCACCACTACCACCTCCTTCATGCATTCAATTTTAAAACTGCTTTTGTGTATTCTTAACTACCAAAAACCTTAACTTTAAGAAGTATGTGATTAGTGCTAATGCTAATCAGCTAAACAAGTAGGAAAAAGAGGTATTATTGACTTCTCAATTACTAATAAACTTGCTTATATGTTCTGATAAATGGAGCCCTCACAGGTTGAATGGACAAGAGAGTAATTCAAATAGAGTAAAACACTCCCTCCTTAATTTAGAGGATGAGAACTGAGCTGAAACTCTTATAACAGATAAGACAGAGCTTAGCTCTTCAGCAAATGCTAATTGTCAATGCTTTCCATATTAGATACAAAAAGAAATTATAATGTTGTTCACACATCTTACAGCTTCAGAGTGTTTGCAGCTCTCTTTGTTGGAACATGTTTGTAAGGTTTCTGTTCTGCAAAGATGCTTGTAGTTAGAACAAAATGAACCAGCCCTTTCAGTCCAGTCTGGGCTGACAGAGTTTGAAAGAACTTGGGACTCATTTGCGGTCTGAAGAAATACCTAAATAGTCAGGTAACTAGCAAAATTATCATAAACTTCAGAGAAATTAGAATTGAGGAGAGTGGTTGCTAAATGTGTGATATAGAACATGTATTTGAAAATATACAATTGTTCTTTAATCACCAGGTAATTTTGTTAGTTTCTTGGTTTAACTAATTGCATCTTATTTTTCCATGTTAGCTGATAATCTTTCTTAGAAGAAGAAATGTCCAACTTGTATTACAATATTTTATAACTAGAATATATTTTATATATTAGCTATATTGCAAGACAATGAATGTTATTGATCCATGCTTCTTAATGGTAAAAATTGGTAAAAATTTCACAATAAAATTTAAAATTGCATGTACAGGGAATGTAATATACTTTGATTGTAAAAAGTCCCTTAAGAAGCCACAATGACTTCTTTAGGATCCATGAAACCTGAGTTGTAGTGAAGCAATGGCACTGAAGACTTATCCAAGAGAAAGTACAGTAGTTTCACGAATACAAGCTGCACGGATTATAAGCCGCACCCCCGGTGCCTCGACAATGTTGCTGTCTTTGTCAATAGATAAGCCGCACCCCGAATATTAGCCGCACTTTCGTTCGTCGCGAGAATCCGTGCGCAGCTTTCACAAATTGGCCAATTAGTAACAGGATCGCGGCATAGCGGGCTTTACTGGCTCGGGGCGGGGCCAGGCAGGCTCGGCCCGCTCATGGTTGCCGACGGGGCCGGGTGGCCCAGCTCAGCGCCACGGCTCGGCGGGGCTGGCCGGGTGGTGCTGCCGCCGCCGCCGGGCTCGCTGGCCCCCCCCTCCCGTCTGCACCGCCGCCGCGTTTCCTCGCCCTGGCCGGCACTGCAGGCCCCCGCACCGCCGGGCTCCCCCACGCTGCTGGCCCCGATTATGCTGGGCTTCCCCCGCTGCCAGGCAGCCCCACCCGCCGGCCTTCCTGCTTCTGCCATGCTCCCCTGCGCTGCTAGCCCCAGTTCTCCCGGGCTCCCCCGCCCTGCTGGCTCAGGCTCTGCCGCCCGCCCCCGACACTGCTGGCCCCGCCTCTGCCAGGCTTTCCCACCTCTGCCGGGGCCGGCCGGGCTCCAGCTTGGCTTGGGGCTGCCGCGGGCTCTCACTTCCGTGTTGGCAACTTTTAGAATTTTGTTAATAGATTAGCCGCCCCGGAATATTAGCCGCACTTCCGGGTTTCCACCAAAATTTTGGTCAAATTGGTGCGGCTTGTATTCGTGAAATTACTGTAATTAAAAATGTTCTTAGTGGTTTTTAATGTTTTTGTCTTTATGAAATTTAATGGGATTTTTCAACTTAAATATCTTTTTGTATTTAACAGTTCTTATTTGTCTCAGGTTTAAGAAACAACTCGTACTTTGTATTATCTGACAGATTTTCAGAAGACTGCTAGTACAGCAAGGAAAGTACGACTTCTGTATAGACAGTGAGAAAAAACTGGACACATAAGTATTTCAAAGCCTGAATTGACTTCTCTTTCCCATATCAGTTTTGGAGATTTCCCTCCTTACCCACGAAAACTGTTGTCTTAATAAATAAAATTGAGGTAAGTATAAGTTACATAAGTATAGGTATAGGTAACTATAAAAATCCTCTTTCTTATCAGAAAGAATATGACAATCATGGAAGTGATATTGAGTCTAATATGAACTTTATAAATGGGGGAGGTGAGAAAGCCAGTGCAAATCTGATGGAAGTTTGGCAGCTGTTTGGTAAGTGACCACAGTGTGTTTATTGTAAGGAACTAATAACAGTCTAATATTGTTGCCTGAAGGAAGCAGAAGGCAGGATCTTAAAAGTATTACTAGAGCATGACTCCAGTCTGATGACATAAATGAGAAACCTTTTTGAAAACTCAGTTGAGTTTTAAAATTCAGATTAATTAAGAACCCTGAGTCTAGATATTATTATAAAATATTTCTCTGTGCATTATTACTTTTCAATCTTTAAAATTATTACTTTGACAAGAGGTGTGCTAGCCCATTATGAATCTTTTTTTCCAACAAGTGAGATGTATCATTGCTTGTCTTTGGGTTTCTGTTCCTCTTTCGTAAGCTTTGGGTCTACCCAGGTCCATCTGTAGGAACTTTCTGTAATAAGACTCTCTGAGAATTCTTCCCAGTTTCCTCAGTTAAGTGTTTTCCTCATATTTATTGATATTAATGTGGTTTTGAAAACCTTACTCCAGGATATCCTCCAAAGTTTGTGTTGTCCTTCATATACTTATTTCTATCAACATAAATGATTGGAAAAAAATGGTTTCTGAACTCTGGAACTTACAGATCTATGACATACTTGAGTCTATATAGATGAGACATTATTAGGAGGTTTTTACCACTTGAGAGATTAGGAGTTATATGGTTATATCAGTGGAAAACTAGATTTTGAAGAGGCACTCATAATTAAATTGCTTCAATTGTTTCAATTTCTGGCAACTGTGCAGAAACTAAATGGACTAACAGAAGACAAACCTGTTACAGAGGCTCTTGGAGCCATGCTTTTTCATAACAAATGTTATTCAAGCATGCATAAAAGTACAAGAACATTTTTGATGCATGAAACATTTTGTAAATGTTCACTATTAGGGGAGTAAACTCATGAGACACTTTCAAGTCCTTCTCTACCAGTTAGGGTAGGATTATAATTGCAAGGGTCTGGGCAGGTACAGCTTCTTAAGAATAATATTTCATCCAATAGTTAAGACAACAGTTAAGGCTGATAAAATGTAATGAGGAGGTGCAAATTTGGGGAGTTTTATTTTATAATAAAAAATAAATCTGGGTAATGCCTTTACCAGTCTGAGTTATTATATTTTAATTAATTTTCAGAAAAAGGAATACTTTAAAACTCTGAAGGTAAGTATTCAGACTTATGTCTTCAGAACTTAGCATTTGCATGGCTTCTCAAGTAGCAGAAAGTAAGACAGCAGTCACCCCAGAATCTGTTCTTTTCTGCATGTTGTGAGTTCCTTTCTTTGGGTTACACTGACCTTTAAGATCACATGTGAAAGGGTTCTATAAATCCTATTTGTGGGTGGCTGCTAGTATAAGATCAAAAAGAAAATCAATGTCCAATATAGATTTTACTTCTGTCTGATTTCTTTGTCCAAAGAAGTGATAATTAAAGTGATGTGTGCTTTAGGTTTCTACACTAATCTGAATGCTGAAATTAGGAGAACCAATCTCTTTAGTTTTGAATGCAACCTGGTACGTTACTGTTTCTATGCTGTTTATTAATAAATCGGGCGGCAGAGCCTGAGCCAGCAGGGCGGGGCAGGGAGGGCGGCAGAGCCTGAGCCAGCATGGTGGGGGAGCCCGGGAGAACTGGGGCTAGCAGTGCAGGGGAGCATGGCAGAAGCAGGAAGGCCGACGGGTGGGGCTACCTGGCAGCGGGGGAAGCCCAGCAGAATCGGGGCCAGCAGCGTGGGGGAGCCCGGCGGTGCGGGGGCCTGCAGTGCCGGCCAGGGCGAGGAAATGCGGCGGCGGTGCAGACGGGAGGGGGCGGCCGACGAGCCTGGTGGCGGCGGCGGCAGCCCTGCCGGCGGGGCGAGCGAAAGCGGCGCTCGCGAAAGCGCCGCTCGGCGAGCGAAAGCGCCGCCGCGAGCCGCCGCCGCGAGCCGCCGCCGCGAGCCGCTGCCGCTCGCGAAAGCGGCAGCGGGGCGAGCGAAAGCGGCAGCGGGGCGGGCGGCGAGCCCGGCGGCGGCAGCCCTGCCAGCCGGGCGAGCGAACGTGGCAGCGGGGCCAAATACTCTTTTAGTGGTGCAAAAGCAGACTCATGGGTTCCCTACTTTACTAGATTAGTCTAGTAGAGTGATTGGAAGTCCCTGAAGAATTCTTCAGAAATTGATGATGAAAACATATGAAAAAAAGGAAAAAATGGCATATATGTTTATAACATAAAATTTCCTATTCCTATGCAAAATTCAAAAATTCAAGGGCAAAACCAGCAGAAACTAGAAAAAGATCTAAAACAATACTGGAGAGATAAGTGCATAGTGAGTATTTCAAAACCCAGGAGCAGGTGAATGAATAGGGAGCTGATTGGTTTTGAAATGAGAAGCACAGATGATATGACTACAAATTGCAAGGTACATAAAAATGGAATACAGTTCTAAGTGGGCAGCAGACAAACATGGTAATAGCATAGGGAAAGGAATTTTGAAAGCAAACGGTGAGCTTTCGCTTCTCTTTTTCTCATGTAAGGATACAAAACAACTATTTTCAGTTGCAGTAATAAGACCAGTAACAACTAACGTTGCTCTCTGTATAGTAAAGCAAAATACAGTAAATAGATATTTTTCTTCTTTTTGCTTTAAATGGGTGCTTTTTAAGGCTTTAGCTTTAAAAAGTAAAGACAAAAAGCCACTGTTGGCTTATTGGGTTCATTTCATAGACATGAAAATATTTCTGCAATCTCAAAGATTATTTCTGAAATGTTTTCTTCTGTAGGTTGTGGGTGATCTGATATCTTAATCCAACTGCACTTATTTAGTGTATATTGTGCTAATTACTATGCAAATTATTTTCTGGTTGTATTAACTTTGTGATTTCTTTTATTCTGAGCTTTGAATTTCAGTATGATAAGAAAATAAAAAACTTAAAGCCTTTGATCATGAAAATCTCAAACACAACAGACATGTTCTGGTCAAATATATGGAAGTTCTATAAACAACTCCAATTTGTCCTGTGGGTATAATGTAGAGACATCATTCATCTACACAATTATTGCCATTTAGTGCAAAAGTACAACTTAAATGCTTTAGAATTTAGAAGAATATTTCAAGGAGTACTTTCAGCAAATGTGATTTTCATTGCTCCATTTTCTTCAGAGAAACACAAGACTTGAATATTAATGCCACCAAAGTAATGACAAAGTTGGTTGTGATGGGAAATCTTATTAGTAAACAAAAGCTGCATCTGAAAAATATTGTCATTAAAAGCTATGTAGTAGTTAATTGAGTCTGATATGAAATTTAGGGCTGAAAAGTTAATGACTAATACAGCTATTTCACAGAGCTTGGTTACTGCAGGCTCTGTAATGATCTCTTTTGCTTCATGGCAACAATGAAATTAACCTATCCTTTGTCCTGCAGGTGTTGTGTTCTGATAATGCATATCCTTTACAAGTGTGAGCAAATTATTTGCTTTGCATACAAATTGAGCATAAGCTGAATCTATATGGATAAGAAAATGAACACTTGCTTTATTTTTGAACTTGAGAATATACATTGGAATGTAAGTCATAATTCAATAAGTTGGCATCCTGGGTGACTTAAAGAGTACAGGTAGAAATTTAGATGGTTATTTGCTTTCTGGATTTCTACTTCTATAATTCTACAAACCTAAAACCTTATTGGACATAAACCCACAGGTTAGCAAAGGTCTCTCCTTATTTCACCTTATGACTCCCAAAGAGAGTTTTAAGTAGAGTGGTCTGGAGAGCAAGTTGGGGAGGTGAGGGAATGGGGGTAAAAGGAAAATAGATAGGTTTTGATTATCAAGGTATCTACTGGATTAAAAAAGGCAGAGTACTTTTATAATTTGGATTGAGGAACATAAAAAGGAGCAAAAAAACTCCTGGCATGGTGTCAGAGAAACACTGTAAGTGTATCAAGAATGAAGCAATATGAAATAACCCAATATGGCTGGAATAAGTAATATGAGAATTCACTGTACTTAAATAAAAGTTTTTTTTTTTTTTTTTGTTCATTCAAGTAACTAAATTACTTGTGCATGTCTTATTGGCTGTATTATCAAGATATGTATTTGCAGTAGAAATTGTGAGAGTTGATTATGGTTTCACTGTGAGAATGAAATGCTGAGAAAAGTTTGAGGATGTTTTCTCTTTTCTCTTTTCCAGTTTTCCAGGATTCTAAAGGAATGTGGTATGAGAGATGACAGACTAAAAGAAGATTGATATTTTTTAACAAAATGTTGTAGTACTGTTTTAATGCAGATTACTCCAACTAGTTTCTTCCTTCTAGTATGAAAAGCAGACATGAGGAAAAGGTGGGAAGTGCCAACTATCATCTCCAGAACAATGATCACTGCAGCTGACTGAACTCTGAACGCTGCTATCAGTTGGACTGGGTAGACCAATTCAGTTTGCACGTTTAGTAACTAGATCAGCAACAGCAACATAACAATAAATTTCAGAAAGCAGCATGCTTGACTTATTATTGCAAGCTCAGCCTAAGCACCCATTTTCTGTTCATGCCATAAAAGGGATGCATAAACTTGGGTATAAACAAATATTGATTTTTTTTTCTGGATAGGGGGTAATTATCCAGGAACGAAATTTTCGAAGACTGGCTTGGAGTCAGAAAATGAGCTGGAAACCATTCCTTTATATAAGTCACCAGCTTAATGGGACAATACTGGAAAATTCTGTTTGTCAAAGTCGCTGATATATAACTGAAGAGGAAATTAGATGTTGGGTTAAGAAGCGTGTAATATTGTAACTCTTAGTCAGCTTTTCTTTATTCTGAACACTACTTTTCTGTTGTTCAGGGTTTCTTTCCCCCCATTCCCCCCCATACATTTAATAGAAAAAAATTCTTACAGGGAAGAACGGTTGTAAAAAAGTGTTTGCTTTTGGCTTAATTTCTCAATATAGAAATGATATGAAGGAACTATTTGATAATAGACCCAGTGAAAATGCTGTTACCCTTAGAAAGGTCTGAAAATTAGTAAAGAAGGACACAGAAAGCCAGAAGAACCCTCAAAAGAAAAATACTGGAAACCATTTATTTTATAATGCTAGCGTTTTTTTTTTTAAACTTCACAATTTTTATTTCAATGAATGCTTCTCACCTCTGACATATGTCCAAAACCGAAATTTTGAGGTCTATTATCAGTGCATAGAATTTAGATATCTCACAGTTATGTCTATTTGTTAGAAAGAGGGGTACATGAAAACTGAAAACAAGAAATATTACTAAAACTGACAGTGATTTTAAGAGTGTCTCAAGGTTTTCTATCGTTGTAGGACAGGTCTGGTTGATAAAGAGAGAAATTAAAATTTATTTGTATGCCCCTGTGTGTACCGAAGGGTAGGAGAAAGGAAGGGAAAGTTCATGAGGCAAGTGTCTATATCTTAGTTTAACAATTTGTATAAAAATTATAATACCTAAAATATTTCAGTATCTGATAATGAAGTTTTGTGGGAAGCTCCATTTCAAGCATCATGTGCATCACTTTTTAACAGCCTTTTTTTGGTTTTTTTTTGTCATAGAATCACAGCATCATTAAGATTGGAAGAGACCTCCAGAGGTCATCTTGCCCAGTCCCACTACTCGAAACAAGATGAACTAGAGCAGATTGAGCAATCATATGTCGAGTTGGCCCTTTACTTTCTCAATACAAGTATTGAGACTCTACACCCTCTCCAGGTAACCCATAATGGTGTTCAGCCACCTTACAGCCTTGAGCAACCTGGTCAGAAGAGCAACCCGAGTAAAAGATGTCCCAGTCCATGGCAGAGAGTTTGTCAAGATGGTCTTCAAGAGACCTCTTCCAACTCTAACTTTTTAGTGATCCTACAGGAATTATGACTTTCCTTGTATTTGTCATGATCTGCTCAACCTGAACAGGCATCGTGATGGCTCGTTCAACCCCAGGGTATAAAAGACAAATAGCAATGGACCCAAGTTTTCTTCTGCAGCAAGCAACAATGCACTTTATTGAGTGCCAACAACTTAGTTTACGATAGAGGAGAGAGAGATAAAGGAAATGCAGTAAAAGGGGATGGAGAGAGAGAAAAAGGATGGGGGAAAAACTACCAACAGATGGGGCGTCATCCTCTAGTCGTCCGCCGATAGACGGAAAGTCTCTTCAGAAAGTTATCTTTTTTATAGTTTTTTTCCAAGGCAAGTGGCCTCTGGCCAAAGGTGCGGAGATTTATGGACTATGGTGTGTGTAGATCGTTGCTCCAAGAAACAGGTGCAGAACAGAACAAATAAGCCATGCTCTGCTTGAGAGCAGTGTATCATGGAAGCAGCAAGCACTGGCAAGCACACCTGTACACAGTCCCTTGGCAAGCATCTACCTTGGCCAGACCAGAAACTCCTGTCCAGAGTGAGTGGTGGAGCCCCAGGGCCTCAGTCTCTGATGATGCTTGTGAGGCAGATCAGGGAATCTTCGGACCAACCCTTACAATATTTAACTGGAATTTCCTGCTTTTTAATTTCTGCATGTTGCCGCCTTGTCTTTTTTTTAGGTGTTGCTGAGAAGAGTCTGGCTTCCACATCTTTATTTTCTAGCATTAAGTATTGATACACATCAACAAGATCCTGCTGAACCTTTTCTTCTCCTGGCAAAAAATTCCCAGCTGTCTTTCCCAGTTCAACAGATGCTACAATCCTTGAGTCACGTTAGTTGTCCTTCACTGTGCCCTCTCCAGTACATTCATGCCTCTTGTACTGTGCAGCCTAGCCCAGGGAACAGCACTCCAGATGTCTCACCAGTGCTGAGAAGAAGGGAAGGACCAGCTATGTAAATATAATTGCTGCTACTGCTCTACCTAATACAGTCCAGGATGCTGTTGACCTTCTTAGTTGCATGGGTATGTTGGCCCTTGTGCAGATTGATTTATGAGAAGCAAAGGGAGAGAGCTAGCTTTTAGTCTGTAAATCAAGTCCTCATCAAGTAGTCTGATCTCATGCTTGGTTTTAACACCACAGTACTGACATTTCAAATGTATGCTTTATTTCTTATTCAAATGTCTAAATTCCACAATCAACCTTTGGACACTATTTTTCCACCTAACTGAGCCAAATTCTTTTCATCCATGTGGAACATTACTGAGTTCTATCAGCTATGGGTCATTTGTTTGTTTGGTTGTTTTTCTTCCTTCAAATTTGTTGATGTATGAGTTGGGAAATGCAGAAGACAATGGTCTAGTGTCATATAGAGATATTATATAACCTCCCCTTCCCCACATCTACTATAATTATTCTTATTACAGTCATGCAAATATTTAATCATCATTAATTAATTTAGCTTTAAAAAAAAAGTCTCTATTGAATTTCCATTAATATTTGTCCTTTTTAATCTGTGAAAAAGATCAGATTGAAAAATATATAGTTATTTGGGCCATTGGTTTTACCTTACTAAATCAGATGTACAGTGACGGTTTCATACCACTCTTTTGGGATCTTTGGAGTTGTTGAAAGAGAGGGAGAGACCTCATTAGCTGAGCCTTTTCCAATTATTGTTTGTAAATTATCAATAACTTGTGATTTCTAAGGTGCAAATTTATTAGTTCTTGTTTAAGTTCTGCTTAATATCTGCTCGGATGAAAAGTATTTTTTTCCTTCAATGACCAATTACTTATTTCCCAAACTCAAAATAGCTTTTACTGAAACACTTTAGTCCTCTATGTTAGCAGCTTTATTATTTGTATCTCATGGGAATACCTAAGAAGTGACCAAAGATTCATTGAGCCTTAAGTAGTCTATAGGGATTTCAGGGTATTCAAAAAAGATAAGAAGGGATGAAAAGCACTAGTCAGTGTCATGGTTTGAGCACATCTGGCAAGTAAGCCCTAAGCAACTGCTCTCTTAAAATTATGTTAACTTATAAAGTTAAATCTACTTTCTCAATGTAACAGAAAATTTAGTTTTGAAAGAGGAAGTTATAGAAAGGAAAACTGGGAGAAGTGCAGAGCTTAAATAAAGTAGAATAATCTCTGAAAAGACCCATGTGATGGCAAGGAGGCTGTGACATTACCAGTTTTCCCTAGGATTTGGGATGAGTATTGTTTTAGGGTTTTTAGAACTATAGTCGTTTTACAAGAGGAGGAAAATTTATTTGGCTGAGGGAAATGAAATTTGGATTGAATTCATAGTTATAATTGAGGTGGTTTTGGTATACTAGACATAGCTCTGCACTTTGGATGGTTTTGCTGTGTTCCCTGAGGGTCATGACATAGCCCTTCAAGGGCTATGTCAACTACCTTGACCTTTTCCTGATTGCAAGGCAATGCAACTGTAAGTTTAAGAATATTCAGCTGAATGTCTTGGAATGTGCAATTGTGCAAGCTGAAGTTGTTTGTAACAAGCTGCACTTGCTACTTTCCCTTGTGGCTTGGTTTAGGGATATTTTTATAAAGGCACCCAAGGTGCAGTTCTAGGCCTACCCAATAGTGAACAACTGTACAATTTAAAAGTAGGGTGAGATTCTTTTCTGGATTTACATCAAAACTTTAGAAAAGGATTTACTGAGTTGCAAGTTGTATTACTGGAGCCCTGCAATAGCACAGTTGATCCAATAATAAAAGACAAAAAGATGCTAAATTAACATGGCAGTCTGCCAGTTAAAAGTATTTTATTTCCTCAAGTTCTGGAGTTTCCTCCCAGGTAAGAGACTATGAAATCCTGTTATCTGGACATATAATTTTGGGACAATATTTTAAGTAGACCCACAATGTCTGTAGAATTGTCTAGTTTTAAAGTGTCTGGAAATCAGATAAATACAACAAACTTGTATCTTTCATTTGATTAGGGGGCTTCAAATCTACAAAATGGTATATAAACAGAATCATCATTATGAGCACCTCTAACTTTAAAAACTATCTATCTGTGGAAATGCAGATTTATTGAATTCATGTGAGCCTATTTGTGAGACTTTTCTCTATGGAAGAAATTTAAGTGAGCTGTCTCAATAAAACTGCTGAGATTTTGTTTCAAGGAATGTTTTCCTAATACTTTATATGCAAAAGTGCAGTAGAACGTCTAGTCCAAATTTATTTTTTCCAATCTAACAGCTGAAAGGTAAAGATTGAAAATGTCTCATTTGAAAAGTCTGATAGGAGGACAATAGATTAAAGAGAGCCTTTCATTTATCCCAACATGATGGCCTTAAGGTTTTTATTCCAGACACTGACAGTGACAGAAAATGAAGTTATAAAACACTGAATGCAAAAGAAAAACAATAAAATAAAAAAGGAGCACATACACTGGAGAATACTGTGAAAAGTTAATAATGTATTGTCAAATTCTTGGAGCTAAAATGAAGAAGTGCTTGTTGTACCACAAAGTTTTAGGTTACGTGTGAACTAAATGCAGGAATTTTAGTAACTAGGAATCTCATGAGAGGATAATATTCTTGCCAGTTCTTGATTGTATTTTTTTTAATTTTAATGACTCAGCTGTTAACTAGAGGTCCCTGAATGTAATTAATCACTTGGAAATGTGATAGAGATATATAAACAAGAAATTACTCAGCTATCTGCAACAATTGCATCTAAAATATAACCATACCATATAAACTTGTTGGGAATAACTAATCTGTACAACAAAATTCATCACAGGAGTAATTGATGGTCATCAGAACCAATATCGTTTCACTGATGATAATTCATATATTACAATACTGAATAAAGACATTTGCCATTTTCAACAAGATTGTACTGTGTGGATTTTTTGTTCATTCTTCCTCCTGCAACATTTATATCTGAGTGTTTCCAAGACCAGTGTCCTGCAACAGATGCTGCCAGCAATACTGAATACTTTCAATTAGCAGTTCTCTACTTCTCTGGTAGCTAAGCAACTGACCTGTGGTGAAGAATACATAATGATCTTGTGCTTATCCACCTTAGAGTATCAGGGAGAGCTAGACTTCAAAACATGGGTTTATTCACTCATATTGATGAATTTGGCTTAGCCTTCTGTGAATTATAACATGTATTTACTCTGTGCTTAATGTAAATAGGTCAAAAACAGAAATAAGAGGCTGTATACTTATATAGCTTTATCTTTCCCCATTCATGGAAATTACCATGCTATTAGCAAGAGAACATACAGAACTCTATAAAATCAGGGTAAATAAGGATTTGATATCATCAATATACAATGATAATTAACTGCATAACAATCATTTTGACTTGCTTTTTTAAATGATTTTGAGTAATATGGTCTTGTTAATAAGGCAGTATTTACTGAATGGGAAACTGGCACAGACTTAATCCACATAAAAGAGTGGCTATTAGTTGTCAAGGGGATGGTAGCATGAAAAGATAGCTGAGAAAAATAACCTTATCCTTTGTAAAGCCTTCCAGTACATTGAGTCTGTACCTCAGAGTTGGACAGCACTTACTGGAATCCCAGATTCTAGAAAATGCCTGAGCAGTTTTCTTCTCTCAGCTTTGTTTGATCAGGGGACTTGCTTATTTTAGCCCAATGAATCTTTCACAGTCCTGATCCATGTATTTATCACCTGTGGGAGACTGAACAATTCCAGGAGGATTGGGAGGGTCTTACATAACCCAGAAACTCTTAAAAAACCCTGGTCAAAACTCACAAAAAATCCAGAAGAAGCAGAATAAAAACATTATAGATTCCTGGGAAAACATTGCAGTGGTCTAATTAGATAAATAAGAAACAACACTTTGGTCAACAGAGGTAGTCCATGTTTCGCAAAAGCCTGAAATTTAAAGGTGGAGGTAGTTGTCAGAAATCAGTCTGGCTCAGCAGCCAATTTTGCAGAGCTTTAAAGAGTGTTTGGGTTAAAGTGTGGTTCAAAGCATTCTTCACGATAAAGAACACGTTACACTAACTGAAATGATTTGAAAAGGTCTCTAAGATGTTTGCATCAGTCCTGAAAAGTATTCAACTTTTATATAGTGCTTCAGCAGCTCTCCATTTTCAGTTAGCCTAATTCCCTAGGGAGATTTTAGGAATAGTAATCTGCTGTAAAATTAATTTAAAGGGAAGAGTAAAATGTGTGTTGTCAGAATGACTAAGGAAACTAACATTTACCTAATGTAAATCTATGAGAATGTCTGTAATAGTTCATGCTTCAGATAAGTTGCATTTATACTTCTTTTGGAATAACTTAAAAAAAAAATCACAATTATCCTACCAGTCTTTAAAATACCCTAATAATGACAGCTGTAACTGTGTAATGAGTTGATCCTGGCTGGACACCTGCTACCCAGCAAAGCTGCACCGACACTCCACTCCTCACCTGTACAGGGTAGAGAATATAAAACCAAAGGCTTGCAGGTTGAGGTAAGAACAGGAAGAAATCACTCATACAATTATAGTTACAGGCAAAATAGACTCAACTTGAGGAAATTAGTTTCAATTACTGCCAATCAAATCAGAGCAGGACAACAAGAAATAAGAGCTTGGTAAGATTTTAAAGCCACAATATTAAACATCAATCTTTTCCATGGCTTGGCTCTGAGAACCCTTCATTATCCATTTTGCATCACAACATCTTTACAGATATTTACTGTATAGTCGAAATAATCTGTCATCATGTACTGTCTTTTACTAATTTTTGTAGATATCAGAATCTATATAAATATATAAAAAACCCCAAAAAACTCCAGTGTACCTAAGTACTAAAATTCAATAATTTAAAAAAATCAAATAAATTCAGAAGTCAGAGAGTCTAAGATGGTATTCTCTACACAGTTAAATAAAAATCTCAAGTTCTTCACTTCTAAAGCAATCTGAAGTTATATGGGCTTTTAAAAATATTGAATTACTAAAATAAATCATCTGAAAAGTTATTTTCTAAGGCAAGTAATTTTCTTTACCTTAAAGCAGAATATTTAATTTGGGAACAATGATATAAAAACTTGTAAAAGATAGATAGCTCTGTATTCTATTTCAGTCTGGGACTGACAGTCCCTCTGTGATGTGAGGACAATAAATAAATCATGTGGTCTCCCTTAACAACTGCAACTCACTGCATTTGTCTCATACTCTTCCAACAGTAATGGGTATAGAATATGTTGAATTAAGAAAAAAAAAAAAAAAGGGTTGGTAAGGGTACCTAGACTGCTCCTACTGCACCTGCCTCATACAGAGAATTTTGCCTTTCTGTGAAGGAAAGTGTTACCTTGTTGAAAGAACTTTGTCTGACTCCTGGAAGTCTTTGAAGTGTGATGGTGGAAGAGGAACAAAGTGGAACAAGTACTGCGATAGAGTGAAGGACTTTTTAAAGAAAAGAAAAAATGAGAGAGAAAAAAGTAGCAACCAGTTAGGGGAAGAAAAGTGGAGAAGAGCTGATAGAAAAATAGTCTGTATATGTATGATTGCAAGTAGAATGCAGAAGAAACCTCTTCCTATGTAAGATCTAATTTAAAATTATATATAAATTTAATAAATTTTGTTCAAATTTTTGTTTTAAGTACTGCTAATTTTAAGGGTCATATTTTGGGATTTTATTAAGTGTGAGGAATGTAATTTATGCAATTCTGCCACATGTCACACAGCCACTGTGAACATTATCAGCCTGTTGCCACCAGAGTCGATGTTCAGCTGTAAGGATGTGGCTGTCTGCCTTACAGTGTGCAGATTCTTTTCTCAGTGTGCACTTCCCTTCTCCATCTGCTCTGTCCATGACAGGCATCATGGTACCTCTCAGGGTTTTGCTGCTGTGTAGTAAACCATGGTAGCACTCCATGCTGCATCAAATAATAGCACCCTACAAAGAATGTTCTATTCAGAGGATGGGAATAAAGAACCTAAACCATAAAATGCCTTCTCAATTTGATGAATTTAATTTTCCTTAAATTTACCATTTTCCTAAATTTAAACCAAGTCGAAGGTAAAGTTGTGGCTGATAGATATTGCTGACTTGTGAGGATATTGGAGTTGAACATTTCTATTGTATGCTTAGGATAACAGTATTTTCCCATGGACTCATATGCCAGGGACAGTCACAGAAAAGTAGTGATAGATGAGCTGCAGAAGGAAGTTGCAATCAGAGGAAAGGGAAAATTTGCTTTAGATTGGCATTAACTGTTAAAATAATGTTCTTACTTGTCTCCATAGTTTGATATGCAGGAATGGGTTGAAATGAACCATTTCCATATGTACATCTCCATTCGCACATACATCCAGATGTGATGACAACTTCCAGAGAATAAGAAACTAATATTTATAAAAGTCATTATTGTGAATTTCAAAATGTTTCCTTAAAAAGTTATGATATTTGACGACTTAGACAGAACTTTAGAGTCTCTTGCTTGGTTACTACAACAGCATCCTTCAAAATCTTTAATTTCACTTCCCATTCATAGCCACCTCAAGGTGGTTTTGTTCTTGTGATGTCTGTTTTGAGGGGTTGTTGTGGTTTAAACCCAGGTAGCAAGCAAACCCCACTCACTACACCACCAGCAGGATCAGGGAGGGAATTGGAAGGGTAAAAGCTGGAAAACTGAAAAAGCTGGGTTGAGCCAAAGACAATTTAATAGCAAAAGCAAAAGCTGCACATACAAACAAAGCAGAACAAGGAATTAATTCCCCAGTTCCCATGGGACAGCAGGTGTTGTTCAGCTATCTCCAGGAGAAAACAGCCCCATCACATGTAACAGTGACTTGGGAAGACAAACACCATCACTTCAAATGTCCCCCTCTTTGTGCTTCTTCCTACCACTTTATGTACTGAGCATGATGTCACATGGTCTGGAATATCCCTTTGGTCACTTGGGATCCCTTGTCCTGGCTGTGACAGGCTGCTCCTCCCAACCTGCCATGTACCTCCACCTTCCCTGCCAGCATGGCCGTACAAAATGCAGAAAAGGGCTTATCTCTGTGTAAACCGTGCTCAGCAATAACTAAAACATCCTCGTACTATCAACTTCATGTTCTGCACAAATCCAAAACACAGTCCCACAATAGCTACTGTGAAGAAAGTAAACTTCAACCCAGCCCAAAGCAGCACACTGATTTATTATTTTTAATTGCTCCTGCAGAGTTGTGTTATTACATACGCTTATAAGAAACCTTGTTTTCAGAGTATGAAGAAATCAAGAAAGAAGTATGAACTTTTTGTTGCCAGGTAAGTGCTGGAGCAGTGGTTTGAATATCTGAATTACAATAGACCTTCCTGCAAGAAACAGGAGGGACTCTTGTTGGAGAAGTTTGTGAAGGAGTCCTTCTCAAGAGAATGGAGTAACAATCTGCATTGAACTGAGCACTACTCCATTCCCCATCTCCCTGCACTGCTGTCCAGAAGGAGGAAGAGAATTTAGGAATTAAGTTGAGGCTGGAAAGAAGGGAGGAGTGGGTGAGAAATGTTTTTTTAAGAAGTGGTTTTATTTCTCATTGTCATTCTCTGATTTAATTTACACTAAATCAATTTCCCCACACTGAAACAGTTTTACCTGTGACAATAATCTGTGAATGATCCTTTCTGCTCTTATTTCACACTGTGAACCTTTCCTAATATTTCCTCTCCCCCAGTTCAGCAGAGGAGGGCACTGACAGAATGGCATTTTGGGCACCTGTCATTCAGCCAGGATCAACCCACCAGAATCCTGCTCCTTCATAATATATGACATCCATATCTGATCAGGCAAGGGTATCTCAGTATCAATCAATCATTAGCAATCACCTCAACTGAAAACATCTCCAGGGGTAGTAAGTGGCATTGACATATTTTATTTACATTTGCACAATTATTAACTAATTATATGTTCAAAAATATAACTTTTGCTTTTCAGTAGATTTGGGAAATTTCCAAAAAGATAATACTAACTTAATAAATAAAAAGATAATATTAAGATAATATTTTCAAACTTGACATAAGTGACCATGCAGATATTGCAGATATCTCATGCTGTCTAGAACAGCCAGAAATTTCATTAAGCTTTTGTGTTTAAATTTAAGCTATTTTTATTTACTAATCCTAAAAGATGCAATTGTCCTCGTGGAGGTGAAACACACAGGACTAATTATTATTATTGTTATAATTGTTTTTTGTTATATTTTCATGATAGATTCAGTTATATATTACCTACTCTGGAAGCAAACCATTTTATATGCAGATTTAAGGTAATGGGCATTCAGCTTTAAAAAATGGTTCTGATGTCCTGTAGCTTCTCAACAATACTATGCTCTTATATTACAACAGAAAAGAATGGATTATGGCTTTTTCAATTTGCATCAGGCATATTAATTGCAGAGTAGGATTTCCACATAAAATATCAATGTACTGGAACAAACCGTTAATGTACCAGAATATGAACACTTATATTCATTTCTTTAAATTTAAAAGCAATCTTCTTTTTCATATATCTGAATAGTATTTTTTTAAATACTATTTCTCTGCTAATGAGAACAACGTAGCCAATGTTTTCTGAAAACCTTAATTAGCTAAAGTGTTAATAGCGATTTCCTAGTCATTGTACTGGCAAACAATACAACAAGCCATTAAGGAAAGAAAATAATTTACAGGGTATGGAAAAACTTCAAAGCAGCTTTTAAGAAATGTGTCATGGAAGATCAACTTTATGTTGTATTAGTGAGAAAAGAAACATTGATTTCAAGTTTTACTTGTTTAGGGTTGTTTTTTGTTGTTCTAGGTTTTGTTTGTTTTGTTTTGTTTTATTTTGTTTTGTTTTTCCCTTGGAGAAAGTATTCCTAGACTAAGAAAAGTGTACTTGGAAGTGAAGTTCAGCTGGGAATTTGCAAAGTGTTTTTAATGATATAGAATAGCAAGTTTATATTTCATGTATTAACTAATTTGTTTGAATTGACACAAAGAAACTGAGAAATTTGTTTTAATAGGTAATAATAATACTAAAAAATTTGCTGTACAAAAAGAAAACAATTCTTAAAAGCGGTGAGTAAAGAGTTATGATTCGTAACAATACAAAAGGAGTTGTTTAGAACCATTATCTTGTTATTAATACACCTGGGCAAGTACATATCTTCTCATTCACTTTCAAATACTAGACTAGAGCTGCTTAAAAAGATGCAAATTAATTCCTTCTTTGTTTATGTAGTTTTGTTTTATGACTGCTCTGTTTCACACTACTAATCTTTAATGGGCCTTCAAATTCTTTTTCCTTTTTCTTTAAAACAGCAAATGAATGCAGGTCCTTCCTTTTAAAGCCAGACAGAGAGAAAAAATATTTAAGTTTTCATGCCACAGCTGCAGGCTGTGAATTATCCCACTAGGGAAGAGTGAAAATACCACCCACATAATCCAACAAGAGGCTTGATTCTTTTTTTGTCTGAAGCAATTGTTGTGGTCTTACAAAGCTGAAATAAGTTTTCTTTTCAATCTTCACAGGAGAAAAAAAATGAGAATATCTTTCTTACAGGTTCAAAGCAAGATTCCACATTTTAACTTATTTTTACATCTATTTCTAATTTTTATTTTTCTTCCTTAGTTTCTCACTATTTTGCAAGTACCTTGAATTTACATATAACAATGGAATTGATTATGAGACAGGATGTAAAGAAGAGCCAAACAATGTCTTCCCAGGCCTATCAATCCCAGCTGAACTTGTGACAAGTGATTTGGTTAGTGTATGAGCACCAGATACAAGGAACATTGTAGAGCTTGATTTTAAGGCTCCTATTTGCCCCAGAACAGTCAGGAAACCCTCCTGTCTCACAGACACAGGGAGTTAGTTCCATCTGTTTAAGATCCCAGTGGAAGTACCTGCCTAAGGTTCTCTCTAAGTATGCAGGACTGCACTCAGTATGCATAGACACTCTGTGGCTTCCTACAGATCATCAGAGATTAAATTCTGCCTTTTAGGTTCTTTACTCAAGGCTGTAGGGAGGTTTTGTCCTCTTGGGATCCTAACGGTTGAATTTTAACTTGGAGAACTTTAAAGTGCTCAGGATATATATATATATTTTTTTTTTTTTTAAACGAGCTGTATTAATGATTTAAAAGTTCAGCTACTGACAGATGAAATGATGACTGCAGTAAAAGTCAACTGATTGCAGTACTTGTCCAGAAACAATCCTTTCTGTTGCCTCAGTATATTCATGCACTTGCTGACCATTCCTTCATACAATCACAAGGCTGTATTTACTAGGCAGAAGGAAAAGGGGAGAGAGGAAGGGAGAAAGAAGGAAAGAAAGCTTGTTATTTTGAATTCTCTCTTGATGAAGGTGGTATTAAATAGATGTTTTTATCAGATGGACTGGTTGATTTTCCAACCTGGATTATTCTATTCCATATCTCCAGTGGATAACATGAACATGAGATTAATGCTTCTGATCTACATAAAGTAGAAATTGCAACTGTATGTTTAATGTGTGTGAAAAGGTGCACTTTGAAAACATTTTCCAGACCAAAACTCTCAGCTGAGTTGGCTTGCTGCATGAACAATTTCAGGATATTGACCAAGCTTAGGGCTGGGTGGTGTAGTAATCCTGTCAGCTCTCTCAAGAACTTGTAAGGATGTGGAAAAGCTCATCTCTTAATCTGATTTCAGAAGTTTTCACCATATAAGGCTGATAGATTTCAGATGCAAATAAAGATTTGAACTAAAGAATTCAATTTCATTGTAATTTCATTTTACTTTTAAATAGTAAAAATTATCTAATATTTCAATACTTTATTACTGTGATCCATCTCCACATTTAAACTGAGATTTAAATCCAAGTTATATTACATACAGTTCTAAATATTTCATCACATCTATATGTGTTTAAATTCATGTGTGTTTTAGATCTAAAACCTTGATCAATGCTTATTCTAGTGCCAGTAGATATATCTGGCTCAGAATTCAGTGAACTCACACAAATGTTGCTGAGACCAGTGAAGTTCTAAGGAGAAATGGCTAGTGTATTTAACAGCCTTAGACATATGTAATGAACTTGTAGTCATTATTGTTTTAAGATTCCATAAAAAATATAAAACTGAAAAAAAATGTATGTCAGCTCACCTCTTTTTAGTTTACTCATAAATCATAGCCTTAGCTGTATTTTGTTATGTATATTTAGGAGCTGTAATCTCTGAAAAGCTTGCCAGGCATTGCCTGTGAACTCCCACTAATAGGCATCCTAAACAGAAAAGGAACCTGAATACAGGAAATAACTGTTCTGAGAGCTCTGGCATGGTCCTCGTTGCCAGGGAAACCTCTTCTTTGTCTCTACGTGTTCAGAATGGCTGCCTCATTAGACACTGAACCTGATCATCACGTTGCACTACCAGGAGAAGAAAATGAGGAAGGGAAAAAGCTAAGAGTTTCACAAATCTTGAAGAAAATGCCAAGAATAGGGGTAATCTTAAATGAATCTATGTGTAGCTGTTATCGTAATTATGTTCTGTAAGGTAAATCTGTCCAGGCTGCTGCATTTATTTGCAGGTGGAGGTGAGCAATTCTGGGCTCTCTTTTACTGAATTAAAAAAAAAAAAAGAGAAAAAAAAAAAAGAAGAAAACCAAAAAGAATGTGAACACAAAACTGGTGACCTGCATATTTTGTCTAAAATATATCTCTTACTTTTAAATATTGAAAAACACCTATTTAATAAGGTCATTGTGCTTATTTAACTGCCTGAGACATTGTTTTAGCTTTTCTATTTTCTAGGTTTTATTAATGGAGTCCAAAGCATAAAATGTCAGGGAAAAATGTATATAGGTGCATTTATTACTCTGATCATAAAGAAGAGTGGTGAAAAAATAGTAAAACTTGAAAATATATAGTGACAAGAAAGTTACTTTATGTTTACTACTCAGTTTTAATCAAGATACTAAAAACAGCACCACATAAACTTCCGAAGTGCAGCAGAACTGGATGCAGTTTGAAGGCATTACTCATTGGCAATAAAACTACAAACCCAAGGTCCCTCAGGAGCTCAGCTCCTGACCTTGGCTGATGAGACAAGCCATTGAAAACAGGGCCAGAGCTTAACCTCCACCCTCTGTGGTTTATAAATATCAACATAAGGAAGGGATTTTAAAGTTATCATCTCAACAAGCCTGTTCTCTGAAAAGAAAAATGAAATCCAAATCACAGGTGAAATAGTTAAGGAATGTCTGACTTTGCTCTTATTTACGAAGAGGGAAAGCAAACCAGTTAGACCTTTTTTCATATTTTTTCTTGACTCTACCAGGTGTGAAACTGAATAGTTTGGTACAAAAGCTAGAGAGCCTGACCAGGTGGTCTGAGATTAACTGGTTGCTTTCCAAGAGCATAAAGAAATTACATGAACTAGATATACATATACCTGGAGCAATTTTCCTTCTTACTAAGTGATAAGCTATGCTGACTCTGACTGTTGCCTAAGTAACAGCATTCAAATTAATATATTTTTTAAAGAATGCCTTTAATCTAACAAACATTTCAGGCAGTTGTTTTCCTCCTCTAGGGAAATATTGTTAAAACAGGACTTGAAGATTGCAGCTAGAAGAAAAGAGAAAAGACATGGCTGAATGTAATTGTCTATCCACTACATGGCAAGAACAGAGTTGCTCTCCTTGGAAAGTAGTTCTTTTCAGTTCCATGGTGTAATATTTTCAAAATTCAAT
This sequence comes from Catharus ustulatus, assembly GCF_009819885.2. Taxonomy (NCBI): domain Eukaryota; kingdom Metazoa; phylum Chordata; class Aves; order Passeriformes; family Turdidae; genus Catharus; species Catharus ustulatus. The sequence goes on from NC_046226.1 coordinate 28,916,877, forward strand.
GAGAGTTGAGTCTTGTAACCACCAGAGTTCTTTCCTTTCTTTATTTTAAACAGTTACACATAGAGAAGAACTAGAAGAAGATATTTAAAATTAATATACAAGGCAAGAAGGAGTAGCAGGAAAGATACTAGAGTATTGCTTGAAGTGGGTCTGATGTGCAGGTGTGAAATAAGTTCTTTTTATATCACTAATTTAATAAAATTTGGTAAATACAGAGAACGTAAATGGTTCCTCTTGGCTTTGCTTTTGAGCAAATACACACAAGGATACCAAGGTTTGAAAAAGAATAATAAAAAACATGGTCTAAATCTTAATGCATAAATGTGTGAGCCTAGATGTCTGTGAGAAAAGGTAATTAATGAAAAGATACAGTTTTAACTGGGTAGCAGTTATAATCACTCTATTATATTATGGCAGTCAAACTGAACCAGGCTGGAAATTCTAGGAGCTACATTTCTAAATCTCATTTATGTCCTGAGCACCAGAATTTTTTCTTGAATTAGTTTCCATTGACATAATTTCATGATTGCATTAACAGACCCAAAATATGAAGTTTGGTGTCTCTTCATTATTAAAAGGGACTTTAGGAAAAATGCTGAAGAGATTTCAGTTGCCTAAGGATCTCTCAATGCAGAAAGCAGAAAATATTTATGAAAAAAATTGTGTACTTTTCAGTCCCAAATGCTTTACACATATGTATATTTCTATACTTTCATACACAAAAGCACAAAAAAAGAGAGAAAGAAATGCAAATGCAACTTTTGATCCAGTTTTGTAAAATTTCAGTAAAATATGTGCATACTAGGGGTGCCAAATAGTTCATACTCCTTTATTTTACATACAGTGTTGTGAGACCTGAGGAAAGAGTATTGTCAAAGTTTAATCCCTTTAAACATTACATACACAGTATGCACAATGGTGATGGATGCACAGTCACCATCATCATCAAACCAGAAACTTCTGGAACTAAAAAAATAAGCAGTTCTAGTTGGATGTAGAAGACCATGAAGGAAAAAGGGCACCTGTACAGACTGCAAAAAACTCTTGGAAGTCTCTAGGCAATAGTCCTTAAGTCATCTGATCCCACAAACTGATGCTTGCACATGCAAGTCACACTTTGCATAAAAAGCACAAAATAAGTAAGCAAAAGGGTTGGACCTTTGGGAGTGACTTAAATCACATACAGATAGTGTATTATAGATGCCAAATGTCCTCACAAGATCCTCGGTGTCATGATACAGTGTGCATCTTGCTCTCTGATCTCAGCATACGTCAAACCCCACTGTAAGAAAGAAAGCAGCAGATCAGCTTCATCTTAATCCCATTATTTTTCACTTTGCAATCTGCACCCCTTATGTAACCAACTAGCAACACTAAATGTGAGCAATGATGGAAATCCTAGGTCTTGCACGAGGTACATGCAGGAAAAGGAAATAGATTATTTGTTTAAGGTATATAAGAAGTGACACAGAAGAAAGACACAGGTCTCCCAACATAGCTGGTGTTATAAGAATATGGCGAGTACCCACGATTCTTGTTTGTGTTTCTTTTGTCTTTTGAAAACCCCACTTTAGAGGTTTATCCACACCTTCTTCCTAAGGTACTTGCATTTACTGACAGACTGATGGGAATTTTAAAGTTTGTATTTTAGTCCAGTGTGAAAATTGCAGTCTCTTGTCTCCCTGCTCTATGTATCTTTTTGGTGAATACAAGCAACAAAATTACCTTCTTAAAGCTGGAGACACAAATCAGATATATAAAGCAGAAATTTGCCTGCCAAACTCTTATTATTCTACCAGAACCCCCAGATAACACCCTCTGGATATTTGGAATGTAATTTCACCTTTAGAAAGGAAGTATTCTTATCAGTCAATTGATATTTTTAAACACCATATTATCACTGCAAAATGAAAATCACTGATGATGCTCACAAAAATTTGGTACTGACAGAGCTATAAAAGTAATCTTTCTAAGTGTTAAGCCTTGGGACATAGTGTTTATGCAGTCTAACAACAGCTCTTGTCTCAGCATAACATATATTAAAAATCTAGAACACACTTCGAGGATTATTTTTAGTTGTTTTTTTTTTTTCTCCTGTCTCCATGGTTTTACCTTTGAAATTATCTCTGAAACAATAGTATTGCATGCCTATTTGAGCCTGTTATTCCAGGTATACTCAAGAATATTTGAAAGGATTAAAAAAGACACTTGCTCTTCTGGGTTTAATGTTTTAGCTTTACTTGCTTTGACATTGCAGGTGAAAGCCAAAAATGAAATAATTAAAAAAGAAAGAAATTAACCTGTTGGTAGCAACCTACCGTTTTCAGTTTTATTTCCAATCACATCGAGACAGAAAGTAGCCCTGACAATTCTGTGACTGCTCCAGCCCATTGTAAACAGGAGGTGGCAGTTCTAGTCTTTGATCCAATATGCTGCAGTGTTATAAAATGGCAGTAACTAGCTAGGGAAGACAGTTCCACAATATGCAAGCTAAATAGCTTTTCCAAGGCTAGCCGGAGCTGATTCCCCTTTATTCCCTTTTTTGTAGAAAGCTAAAATGTGTCACACACACAGAGAAAAAAAAGAATAAAATAGAGCAGCCTTCTGACAGCTCAGAATTGGTACTGTGATAGAGACTCTAGAGCTAACTACAGCGCATCCAAGGATCTTATTTTTCTTTTCATTTCCTTTTTTTTTCTTTTTGTTTTGAGTGTGAAAACACATAAAGATTTTCTTTATAGAGCTTTTGTGGAAAAAAATCCTCTCTATTCATTTTGTGTTCTGTCTCATGCATTAGTTTCACAAATCGTTCTTATCACAGAAAATACTTTTATTCTAAAGTACTAAAATTCCACTTAAAAATAGATCAATAATACTCCTCCCCCAATATATGACAGGTGAAATCTAGCAGGAGTGGCTCTAAAATCCATCGCAGCCTATTCATCAGGCCATTCTTTTTTAATTTCTGATGTCTTTCTGAAACACCGCTGAATTGCTGAGAAGACATTGCTTTATCATTAAAGCAAATTCAGGATGAAACCTCCTCTGCTGGCTCTAGTAGTGGAAACAAGAGCTTTAACCTGCATGTTAAAAAGCCCAATGACAGTAAAGACTAAGAGCAAAGTAGAGCCATTGGAAAGTCTTTCACCACAAAATGAAAATAGCAGAACAAGAGAAATAAAAGGCTGTGAAGAGTGCAGTCTGACATCTAAGAGAAACTATACGAGCAAGCATTGTATTTACTGCCTTTTAACCAAACTCCATGTCTGATCACGATAAATACAAGGAATCACAGCAGAAATATAATACACAGTAATATTGTGAATTTTACAGAAGGCCTGGAAGCTAAGTGGAGGTGAGAACTACTGAAAGCACCTGACATTCAGGATCAGGCAGAGTAGCACATATCTGCAAGGTGCAAGTCTCCAGGAAGTTTTTTGATGTAATTACCGAACAATACACTTTCTTAAGAAGAGTCTTGAGATGCTTTATTTTGACCAAATACTTTTTGCCTTTCTGCGATTCCCCCTATGCAATTTCTGTAAGAAACTTCTCTGAGTAGAACAACTGCTTTGTACTGTGGTGCGTGAAACAAGGACATAATGTCATGGCCATAGATAACAAAATATCCTACTGTTCCCATCATGTCATCCAGTGGGAACTCCTGTAGTCAGAGATTCAGCAGTGTACATTAATCTTCACAGTGTTATACAAGACATCACTAGCTCAATTCCCTTGCATCCCCACAATGGATTATGCTCAATTGTAGAAAGACAAGATGTGAGTCTGATGTTGTTAATCAGACAGGCACATAGTCTGACATGTTTCACAATAGGAAGAGAGTACAAATCATGACTTGTAGCTATGGAAAACAATAAGAATGTTAAGGGCAGTACTGAACCAAAGAAAAAATCTGGTTATAATTTTAAAAGTGTTGTAGAGGCAGGAAAGCAGTACAGTAGTACATATCATTCTGCCAGGATCTTTCTGAGAGATTTAGGAATCATTTAGGGGATTTACACACAATGAAATTCAGTTTAATTACTGTGTATCAGCTGAGCAATAGTAACAGTCCCCAAGAGTGCCTTAGGGCCAAAATCAGGTCTGCAGCACTGCTTATCCTTCTTTACATTCCAACTTACCTCTGTTTAACATCACATTTTCTGAGCACTAGAGGAGCACAGTTGAAGAGGTTGGTGATTCTTCTGATGTGTAGTACCTTAGGCTGTGTTCTATGTTTCATTGGAGTATTTCCTAAAAAAAGTATTAAGCAAAGGTAAAATCAGCATTCCATATCCTAATTAGAAGGGACATCAATCCAACCAAACTTCTCACACAGAAGATCTCATGGTAAGAGGCTGTGCTAAGATTCACAGATGTTCTGGCTATAAAACAGAAAAAATGTAGAGTATGACTCAGGTTCTTAAATTTCTGTTCTAAGCAGAGGTATGTGCCTTCCTGTCCGCTACAAAGATCCATCTATTGAAGGTTTTACTTTTATTACATTAAGACATTTTTGTAGTCTATTTTATCCATGAAAAATAAGATAAACCCCCCAGCTTCACTACTCACAAGGAACAGTGTTACTTGTTTCGGTGAAAGAGATTTAGAGTCAGAACTTGAGTTAAATTTCCCTGTGTACTTGCAGAACCTGGAATGATTTGAGAGTATTTTTCCAGTGATTCCACTGAAAACTGTATCACTTTTGCTTATTTGTGTCAATTTTTCTGGGACTAGAATCTCCATGAGTCTCTATGTTGCATATCCCTGACAAATGCTTGAAGAGCAACCTACAGAGTTAGTCTTTTTTCTCTCCTTTCTCTCAGACCAATATTCTCGCATGCATTAAGCCCAGCTCTATCTCTGAGAATCCTTCATCTTAGAAGATCAGTTGTCATTTGTGAGATCAGGGCTCAAATTCTTGCTATGCAAGCAGTGGGTGCAGGAGACACCTGCGCAATTCAGTGATGCTGAGCAGACAAATGCCAAGACACAAGAGGGTTGCCTATTCTGGGGATCACACTGTGGATGTTACTCGAGGTCTAGAGGTAGTTATGGTAGCTGTGTAGCCTTGTAGATGTCCCCTGAGAGAGAAAGGAACACAAAAACATGGAAACTGAGGCAGACAGAGAACAATGTGGCCGTTCAAAGACTGAATATTGATGTGGTATTGGTACCTCTCTGAGAAATAAGATTTATAAAGCTCTTGTTGAAGTTTAGGTATATAAACTGTCCTGATAGCTTCAATGAGACTACCGATGAAGAAACTGAAGTGTGGGGTTTGATACCTCCAATAAGAGTGAGATTACAACATACTACTTCACTAGATTTTTCAAATATTTGAGAAAAGCTTAGAAAGAAATATAAAGACTTGGACACACAAATAAATTGCTAGAGCTAAAAAACCATTCTCTTGCACCTGAGACACTGTAACTGTTCATAAAAATTCTTTTTCATTGCAGATGTAAATAAATCTAATTATTACAATTTTGTAAGAGCAAAAGCCCACACATGGACAGGAGAGGAGATGGGAGGAGAGGAGATGAAATTGAAGAGGAAGAGACATGCAGAGACATATGCAGAGGGAAGAGAAGAAAGAAACTACCTGCCGTTGAAAACCAAATAATTGAGAAAAAATGCAAAGTATAAAATCGTGATTCTGGAAGCAGATAGACAGTACTTGTAGACATGTGAAAAATACTAATCTAAACAAAAAAATTAAAGTGGGAAAGAGTTCAAGGGGTTGAATTGTATACTAAAAGCTGGATAAACTCACAGTAAACTGTCATTTTTTTGTTTCTGACTTTTTACCAACTCAGATTTATAAAATACTTTTATAAGTATTTCTAAAATGATGTTACCTGCGATTTTATTCCTCTCCACATTAGTTATGAAAATTTGTCTCTTAATATACTGACTAGATTTCTACTAGAATTCTATACACAGTGAGTAGATTTGTCTAGTAAGTTACCACAGGTTTTATTTTTGCAAAAACATTGAAATGTTTTTTTTTTGTAAATTTTCTTTTTCTCCTTTTTTTTTTCTCCTTTAAACCACATAAACTCATAAAATCACTGAGGTTAGAGAAGACCACTTAAGTCATAGAGTCCAACCATTAACTTGGGACTGCCATGTGCACCTCTTAATCACATTTTTAAGCCTACATGCTTTTATCTACATGTTTTTTCAATACTTTCATGATGGCAGTTGCGCCACTGTCCTAGGCAGTCTATTCCAATTCCTGACCGGCCTTTCAGGGAACACAGTTTTCCTAAGACCCAGCCCAAATCTCCTCTGGCTCAATGTGAGGCCATTTCTTCTTGTCCTCTCACCAGCTGCCTGGGAGGAGAGATTGATCCCCATTTCTCTACAACCTCCTTTCAGGCAGGTGTAGACAGCAATAAGGTCTCCCCTGAGCCTTCTTTTCTCCAGGCTAAACAACCCCAACTCCCTCAGCTACTCTTCATGACTTGTGCTCTACTGCCCTTCCCCTGGTCTGCTGTCCTACTCTGGATGTGCTCCAGCCCCTCAAAGTCTTTCTTGCAGTGAGGGGGCCCAGAACTGGACACAGGATTTGAGCTGTGCCCTCCCCAGTGCTGAGCACAGGGGACAATCACTGCCCTGGTCCTGCTGGCCGCACCATTGCTGATACAGACCAGAATTCCACTGAGCTAATGTGTGTGAGATGCGTATTCTTCTTCACTGCCTCCTTGATCTTGTCAGCTTCATTCTTCTCACTTTTGTCACCAGTTTCACTTCATGAGCACTAGACTTCTTCGTTAATTATGACTCATCAGAAAGGTATAGTCATACCAATTCCTGCTCAATGTCCTTTGCTCTCACTTAAATACGAAGCTTTTGCCTGTGGCTGAGATATCAAATGTGTTTTATTCTCTGGATATCACAGTAAAATTTGAATCTGCCTTTTCTTAATTCTGTCAAGTTTGTTCTGCTTTACCATTCAAATTCTTTCCTACGAAGAGCTTGTTATGAATTATTTTGTTAAATATATGGGACTCTTGTCTAATTTAAATAAACATAAGTATTTAACCAATGCAGTTATAAAATGCACACTTAAGTACAAGTTATTATTCATAGAAATAGTTGGGTTTAAAACAAGATTTTCTTTTAAAACAAATTTGTAGATACCAAGTTTGTGATAAAAAAAGGAAAACTGATTCCTGCAAGTAACTGCAAGTATGCAGACTACCATTAACATAGATGGAGCACTGGCAGCAGTGACTTATTTCCCCTTTAAAATATAATAAGGAAAGAAAAAAATATTTTGTGGTATATCTTTATCCATTAATTTCTAGCACCAAAACCTCATAAACATGGGGACAGATACAGAGTAATTCTTATATTTCAGAAAAGGTCAATCAAAAAATAGATAAAAGGTAAAAGTACAGTCAATAAATAATCCTATAAGACTAAACATTGCACTCATCCTTTTCAAGGCACTCATTAGTCATCTACAGTGCCCTCAGTGACACTTTTAATGCATTATTTCAAAGTTCTTTCTTTATTATTGAGAAGGGAACTTTTTTTAACTTATAAAGCTCCATCTATACTCGAGGTCTGGTTCACCATAAATAAGCAATTTCCCAGTGGACAAGAATCTACTGTGACTGAACATTAATAATACCTTTGAACATCTACTGCCCCCCCCCTTTTTTTTTTTTACTGAAGGAAAAAAAGCGGAGAAGGAAAGAAGAGGCAGGAAAGGTTATTTTGTGGCTAAAGCTGGTTGAGTTATTACTGTTTAATATTCCATCTTTTAAATTACTGCTTAAAATTACAATCCTACATTGATTGTTTCAGTTTAAGTCGAAGGAACTTCATAGTTGTATAACAGACTGTTTTGTTAGGTATAACATTTCTAAAGATGGTTAAATGATTTAGATAGTGCTTTGAACCTGGAAGACACTAGATGCCTTTTGGGCATTGTGTGAAATCCCTGGAAATGGCTTAGGTAGCCATGTAATTTTTTGTTTCCTCTCTCTGCGCTTGATGTCCAATAAACCTTAAGAAGTCTAATAAAAACATCTAATTTTAAAGGTTTGTCCCTCATGAATGTAGTGTTCAATCTATTCCTGTCCTTCTGCATTGAAACCCTTCACATTGAATTTATACAGCTATTGAATAATTTGCTGAAGAGATGTATTCTTCTTTATAATCTAAGAATTTAAAAATCTGAATTTTGAAAAACTTTTAAATTATTTAAGTCATAGACCCTTATTTTCCAAATGCCCTCATCTAGGAATAGTTTGTCCTATTAAAAGTTACCATTTGGCTGTAATATTATTCATAAAATGTATTGTATCTATTCACACAGGAGATCTACTTTTCAGGTGTTCAATGGCAGTTTTATAAGGACTGTAATGACAAATATCCAAATGTGATTAATAAATCAGTTATCCAGTTTCAGAAAAATAATATACTCTGTGTATTAAAAAAGTGAAGAAACTTTAGAGTTGGGAATATAGAGGATGCCAAATACTTGCAAATAATTTTTTAAATGCAAAATTAATTTTCTAACCACAATAACAAATAAATAAAGGAAGAAATACAAGGAATTCAGACAAGATGAGAAGATTCAAGGCCATTGAAGAACTAATAGGAAAGTGAAAGGACTGCAATTTTTTCTCTGAAAGACAAAAAGGAAACCAGGGATATGTATGAAATAATGAATGATCAAACAAGCATATATGAAAAAATGAAATAGAGAAATTTCCTATCCTCATTCTGTCATATAAGAGCAAAAATATAATTAAATGGTAGAAGGCTTGAGGTAAATAAAAGAATATAGTTCCTTACAAAATATTAACTTGTTACATTGCAGCTACCATAAAGCTGCAGCCCTGAACTCAACCAGCCTAGAAGTAAACAAGCCCCTGAGTGAGTGATGATAAGATAGATTTGAACATATACAAAAGATCCCAGCCAGTCCATTGAGCCCTAAGTGCAGATATATCATTGTACGCAGAAATAGGTATCTTAAGACAGCAACTAATCACGTGTATAAATTCAAACCTTCTATTTAGTAGGGTTCAGAAAAATAAAGAAAACTTTTGTCACATAATTCTCAAGAGAGTTGTGTCTCTCTCTCCAGCCATGACCCCATTCAATGTTCTATTAACTCACCAAGGGAAAGAAACTGAGAAGTTTGAAATGAAGACTGGGCATGCAATTCCTGATGTAGATCAGTGGGGCACTTTTAACCCAAATGGTCTTAATGAAGGAGAGAGCCCAACCTATTCTGGACTATAACTAGAAACATGAGAGAGAGCTCAGGCTACACACCAGAGAAAGGCAGGTGAAAGGTGGGTAAAGCATTGAATAGCATAACTACAAGGGAAGATTCTGTCTAACATGGTGCTTCATTTTGCCATCTGTTTAGGGGGAGGGTAATCAAACTCAGGCAATAACATTAAGAATTGCAGTATTTATTGTGATCTATTTCCCTGAATAAAGTGCATAATGTTTTGTTGTGCAACAACTTTTGGGACTGAGGCTAAGTGGAAGAAGCTATAAACATGAGAAGAGAAACATTGGTACACAAGATATTATGCTGATGGTAGTATTTGGGAAATATGATTATGGCCTACATTTCCAGTTACCAGCAGCTCAAAAAGTTTCATGTGAGAAGACAGTTTTATATCTATCAACCATTTCTCACTCTCTCTCCAAATGCTGATCTGAAAAGTGATGTTTGCAGAGTAGTATGTGTCATACTCAGATATTATTACGCAGATTTGTTTAGTACAATGAAACTCTTAAAAGAAATAAAAATAATTTTCAAAGTCTCCAACCATAACATGCATACATGCTTTCTTTTAAAGATATCGAGAATATCTAAAATCTTAAGTTCCAATGTGACTCTTCTGTACAAAGTGACATTTTAAAGAACTTTTTAAGAGACCCGTGAACACCTGCTCTCTGAATCTTTATAAACTCAGTTCAGAGAGAATAAAAGCATTGGATTCAGAGCAGCAGCAACTGGCCCTGACTGGGTTCATGTAGCATCAAAAACTATTTAGCTCTCAGCTCAGCCATGATAACCATCTATGAGTCCATGCCATTTGTGAAATGGGTCTCTGAAATTTAGGGAAACTACCACAGATAATTAATTAATTATTGTGAACTGACTTCACAATAGCTTAATTAAGATTGCAGATCATCCTCAGGGCTGACTATTATTATGGCATGGATGATAATTTAAAAGTTGAATAGCACTGATCTGGACATGCTAGATTAGACACTTGGAAATGGCCTCATCTTTATCGTGGTATTTGAAAATCTCTAGCCTGACTTCCTCGCATCATGTATGTAGCAAAGGTTTTCTGTACATCTGCGAGTAAAGAACAGTCTTTGGAGAGAGGTTTTGAACAGCAGACATCTTTAAACATAACTTTCAGTGTTCAGTACTACAGAGAGGACCAACAACTTAGGGAAACACAGAAGGTGCAGGATTATAATAGTTGTGATGGCTAACCACGGCACGCAGTTAAGAGAACAGTATTTAACCTTCTCATTCTAAAGTTAAAAGTGTCAATTTTTGAACCACATAAAAATAATTAAACATATTCTATTAGAATCAGTTTGAAGCATTCAAAAATAGAAAACACTTGCACTTAAAAATTATAACTATTATTAAGGAAGTTTTTATAACAGAAGGAAATTAGAGTATCAGTTCCCTGTGTATGCCAGTTCCAGTCCCTGTGTATACTAGAAAGCCTGGATACGAAGTGCCCTTTCTCCAACAGATAATTGAAAATAGCATGTGATGAGACATGGGTTTACTGTGACAGTAAAATATAAACTTACAGAAAAAGTGAGCTGTTCTGTTTCCACTTGCTCTGTTGTATTCATTTGTTTCTGGAGCTTGATTACTTGGGTACAGCAAAGAGACAATTCCCATGAGCTATTTTCTCATTTTGAGAAGAGAGAGAAATAATATCAAGTGCTTCAAGGAAGAAAGGGTGAGTAAGGCTGGGAGTTGTGAGGGCTGAACATTTCTTGTGACCCTCTAGGGTCAGTTCCCCTCTGAAGATACTTACACCTAAACATTCAGAATATGTTGCTTTTAGCAAGTAAGCTTTCAGTAGATCTATTTACTGTAAAGAAGACTATGGGAGAAAATAATATTTATTCTGTTCTGTCTTCCATATCATCAACCAAGTTAAAGGTCAAGTTTCAGTTACGGAAACTTTATTACTGTAACTTTTAACTTTATTACTTTAACTTTTATTACTGGTGATACCCGAATAAAAAATTCAATCCAAATGAAGTCACACCAGACCAAACCAAACCTTGCCTTCTTCACTTGTAGGCCACAAGCTGAGTGGAGTTGGCACTTAGAGTAAATTGTCCCTGTCCTTCCACTTGTACACGAAGTAGATTTGTACCTGTAAATCACTGAGATAATAAAAGCTGCACCCCCCAATACACTTCCAGAGAAGAGTAGAACTTTCAGCAAGAATTGCTTGTGTTCTAGGTGAAACTTTTTCTACAAAAGAACCATTTTGTCTCCTGTATTTTTTTTTTGTTTTTGTTTTTGTTTCTGTGTTTTTGGTTTTTTTTGCCCCCTCTGCTTTTATACAAGAAATGGTGAATTGGCACATTTGTGCCATTCATTAAATAATAAAACCAATATAAACATTGTCTAATTTCCCAGAAAAGAAACCTAGTTTTATACAGTTCTGGAAAATTTGAATCTTGGTCTTGTTTAATTGCATGTTAGAAAATGTAAATGATGAAGGAATGATAATGTGAAACATTGCACAACATTTAAAAAAGTAGTTATTTAAGAAAAGTTTAGAAGTGTCCTCTTTTTACCTGTACATATTTGAGTTGTTTTTACCAGTTCTTGTGGTTGTTTGGAAACCCATGGGCACATGAGGCTGGTCATGTATCTGTGTGTTTGTAATTTAAAAATTACTTTGTAGACTATTATGCATCTGCCCTTAATTTCCTAGAGATCGCACTCCAAGGACGTACAGCAAATAATCTATGTATAAAGCTTTGATCCTCTTCCTGATCATGCTAGCTTGACTATTGATTCCTTATTATAATTTATTTAACATAAAAGCTGTTACATAAGGTGGTTAAAGTTGCTTAATGAACTAACCAATTAGGGAGGAATGAATTTGAGATCACTTTGAACCCGAAGAACCAAAATTTATGAGGTTTGGAGTCCTGGAGGAAAAGAGTAGAGCAGTTCTTTAATTAATAGGACATTTGAGTAGAAAAGATAATAACTACTGAACAACTTTGCTTTTTCATGGAACTGGAATGTGAAACGAGCTCATTCTCTGCCTTTACTTATGCCCTTGACACTGAGTAGAATTTGCCCTATGGCAGACTGAAAGCCCCTCATGCTAACACAGACTAAATTTCAATTGTTCGCTATTTTTAGTATGAGATCAGAATAGAACTACTTAATCAAATAAAGTTATGGAGAAGGGGACAGAACAGAAAAACTGTGCTTTAAAGTACAAAAGGAAAGTTTGCTTATGACAGTCATTATCACATTCACTTCTGTTTTCTAGTTAGACTTCACAACTTTTTTGCACCTGGATACATTAATGTATGTGATTTTTGATCTCTAACAAAATAAAGAAGGTCTGAAATCTTTGCAATAGAGTGATAGGCAAAGTTAGCAGGAGAAAATGTTTAGAAATCAAATCTTCATAAACACCTTGTAAATTTTTCAGTTGTTATCTCTGTTTGAGTGCCCCGAACCTTGTTATTTCTTTTAATCAAGGTGTAATAAAGCCTTCAATAACTATCCTTGCACTGGTTTCTACACTATCAGATTATAAACAGTCACAGTCACTGTCTCTACCATCTTGTACTGTATGCAGTTGCATAACAGCGGAGCATTCAGCCAACTAAAACAAATTCAGGATGAAAACTTAAAAAGAAGGTATTCTAAATTCTCAGGATGCTGATATTGGACAAAATTGTGGCCACCGTTTATGCACATACGCAAAACACCAAACTAATCAGAGGGAATTTGCATGCTATTTTGTTGCTGTGACAGAAAACCAGTAGAAAATAGCCCTTGTTTACCTTTAAGTGCCATTATCATGAATAGGACATGATATAGAGGGTTGAAGAAAAATAGAAATAAAAACTAGCTTGAAAACTAACTATGTTTTAGTATTTTCTTCCCTTAGGAAGATTTTTCTTCACTGATAATTTATAAGAAATGTATAATTAGGTTAACTTTTTTATTTTTCATGAGTCCTCTCACAAGAATATGGATGATCCACATTTGAAAAAAAAATCTTTATTTCTGATGTTTGTTTTTTAATATTTTTTCAGTCTTAAAAAATAGTTTGACAGAAACAGAGTATCTTTAGAAATTACTGTGGAATTATAATTCTCACTGTCTCAGAATTTAAAAAAAAAGTCACTTAAGAGACAATGCTGGCTATAACCCTCACATGTCTATTAACCACTGAAAATCCATCTGGAAAAAAAGTTGGAATTTCAAGTGAGAAAATGTGTCTTTAAGACGATATGCCTCAGTATGGTCAGTTGTTTGAACACTGCACCTCGATAAAAAATAATGCAATTCTCCATTGATGCATCAGTAAACATAAATTATTAGTTATGTTATATGGCATCCAAATGACAGATTTTAATTCTAAATTATAACTTTGGGGTTTTTTTCTCTCTAGGAAATAAGAGTGATTTCAGCTTTGATCCTACTTCCTAAATTCATCCTCCTAAGGTATCAATTCAAGCTACTAAACTGAAGTTCAGTTCACATTGCAGACAGCCTGCCATGTGTTTTCTCCTTTTAATTTGTCTTCATCATTTTTATACAGTTAGGAGGCTGCTGCACTTCTGCTTCCCTACTGCTCAGCTTTGACTTTTCTAATGTCATTCCATTTCACCTCTGAACATGACCAAAGTAATTTCCTTGTTTCTGTCTGAGATTATTCTATGTTGAAGGTGGTTTTCACTACATAATTATCAGAAAAATTCAATGTGTCCTCTCCATACAACAGAAAGGCATACCACACCTGTGCTGTCTCTGAATAGTCACATAACTAATAGCCAATATACAGAGAAATGACTTCCCAAAGGATGAGAACACTAACCAAAATCAAAAAGTACCTCATCCCCGAAAAACTGGCCCACAGAAAATTATGGAAAATTTATGGACACTTTCCAGCTCAGCGCCCTTCAAGGTGTCTGCTTGACACCAGTGGTGTCTGCATGCAAAAGCAAAGCCCAGTTTTGACAGAACTTTTGTTTAGGAATTTTGCCACATTCTGGATTTATAGTGGGTTTATGCAGCGCTCTTGAACTATTTTTGGAAAGACACAAGAAAATGTTGACGTAACAGAAGGTGTTGGAAAAGGATAAAATGTTGACAAAGGTCTCTCTGTACATTGTATGCCAATCAAGCACACTCTGCTGTATAGAATTTGTTGATGTATTAGTTCTGTCAGACCTTTTGAACCTGCTAACACTACTCATGGGATTCATCATATCCAAATCTAGCCATTTCTGTTAGAAGAATATTTCATTCAATCAAAATTTTTCTGAAGGCACTGTTAAGGTTAATGGGAACTTCAAGTGAAGTGCTGAAAGAGAGAGTTGAAATAGGATTTTCCTTGTTAAATATGATATTCAATTTTTGTTCAAGTTTTAGTGCTTCAGAAAATAATACAAGTTATCCTGCAAATGGTCTTTAATCTTTCATTCACCCCATTAAAAACACTAAAATTTAGCTTTCAGTATTAATAAAGGTGATGATAATCTTGTCAAAGATTTTGAGAAGATGAAAGCAATATCTCTAGCTCAGTGACTTATATCAGTGAATGTAAACTGAAATAGAATACTGGCAAATATTCAATTCTCAACTACTTGAATTAGTTTTACTGAGAGGTACCTTTTGCCTAATGCCAAAGAAAATAAGGTAATAAGAATCACAGGGTTCAGAGGTAAATCTCTACTCAGTCAGACTAGTTTTTCCTACTGTGCTACCAAAGTTGAGGGTGGTGCTATGTTGTAATTCAATTAATTAGCTAAAATGCTATAAAAATAACAACAATGAAAGAAAAAGATTCAGTATTACTCTTGGTAATGTGGAAGAAAAAGCTTGAAGTAGCAGTTTGTTAAATAATAAATTATAAATTGAGTGTCCTATATTTTAAATAGATCTGAGGGTAATAGCTACAGAAACATGCTGGACAAGAATCTTCCTTAGATGAAAACTAGGAACATTTTGCTCAAAGCAACTTTTTGGTTTGTTATTAGCGACACTAGTTGCCACAGAGACAGTTTTCCTAAAGATGAAATTTAACTTTGAACAATTAACCTATTAAAACCTTTATTTAATTTATTAACAAGTATTGCACTTAATAGCAAAATTCTAATTATGTATATATTAACAAGGAATTTTCTAAGTGATCTTTTAGTAGAAAGAATTATTGTGTTGTAGACAAAACTTGCATCATGAATAGACAATTTGCACAGAGTTAAAACATAAGCTACAGTTTCAACAATGATGCATGACCTAGATGATGGGTATCATCCTTAGAAGCACAATTTTTATGTCAATAACAAATTTAGATTTAAAAAATCCTGCTTTATGTTACATTACATTTTTTAAAAATAGAAGTATTTGAAGAGGAAAAATACATATCTAGCATGCCTTAGGAATCATTTGATACAGACTCTGAGAGAAACTTGAAAATAATTTTAAATACTTTTCATATCTGCTTATGGTTCTGAACAAACTTTGGGGAGAAGAACTTATTAGTGTAGCCATTGCTGCAGTCTGAAATAGATTATAGTAGTAAGTAGGGGAAAAGTCATATGAGAAAGTGTACCGATTAAAAGTATCAGGCTTATCACTGTACTTATCACTGTATCTAAATCTGAAGCATTTATTTTTCGGGCCTCTGCAGCATGTGTTGCTGTAGGAAATGCACCCATAGGAGAACAATCACTCAAAACATTCAGGCAAGCTGGGTGGACAACCAGCACAGCAACACATTTCAGATTGCAAACAGTGTCTAAGTTGCCCTGCTCTGTGTCTCACAGCAGGAGAAATTTGGTTTCTCCAGACTCCCAACTGGATGTATCAAGCCTCAGATAAATCTTTTATACATTATTTGTGCACATAATAATGAGTTATCCCCTGCAATGGAGCACTGCTGTCTTGACGAACACATTTGTAAATTTTATAGAAAATGTGTCTTGAAATATAAAGCTCACGTCAAGCTGATATTCAAATATTAAAGTTATTCAGTAGCAAGTGTGTTCTGAAGAAAAGCATAACACAACAGGAGACAATAGCAATCAGAAGAAGCAGATACCTAAAAGAAAATGTAGGTATAGCTGGCATTTTGTAAAAGTAAACAGATTCAAATTCTTTCTAATAAAGAGAGTTGAATTCCTGCTGTGCACATTCTGGTATTTTCAGGATCCCAAAAGCATGAGAAACAGTTGAAATTTCTAAAGGCTTTCATAAATGTTTGATTTAAATTTTAAGGTGGAATTTTGGCTTTGTGAAAGCTTGTGGAAAAATTCCCTTTGGCCACAAGGGAACTGAGTTTCCAGTAACAGGATTGTTTCAACACCTGACAGGTCTGTACCAGCAGTAAGAGAGAGCAAGATACAGGGAATTTTTAGTACTGTTACCAAAAGCCTTTCCAGTGATGAATTCATATCCATCCATTTTTTCAAATAGTAACTATTGTGGAAATCACAGGAGGGAGAAGAAAAATGTATTTTTGCTTCTGCTATATTTAAAGTAAGATAAAGGCATAAAGATCTCTGCTTGTATCTTTAAAATAATTATTTTTACTAGCAGTGATGTAGCCAAAACCAACTGCAGAATAGAATGATTCTGGAGAAATTATGAAATGTTTTTAATACTTGCTTTGCTGTGGTCTGGTGTTTATGAACATTTCCTGATTTTTAAAAATTTATTTTCAGGTTTCTCTATTTTCATTTTAATTTAATTTGTCCAAAAGAATTGAAAAACTAGTTTGAAAATGTTAACTTATCTTAAATGGAGGTCTCTCACCTAAACTCAGATGTACAGTTCTGAATTTAGAAGATTTCTATAAAAGGACATCCTCCTCTACCTACTTCCTTTTATATGCTGTAGGTTCCTCTGTTGAAGGTGTTGTGTTTTTACTTAGGAAGGAGGTTTTGTTATAAAGCACAACTTTGTGAGACAAGACTGGATAGAAAGAGAACTAGAAAATTTTAAAGGGAAAATATTCACCAGACAGTCAGCTAACCACACAAGATGATAGGATATAACACATTTTATTAACATCAATGGGCAGACTCAGTATAAAAGAAATATTAAATGGCTTGAAAAGCAGAAATCATGATTTGTTTTTCTTTATTACAAAACAATCAAATATATTTAGTTGACATTTTGAATGGAGCTTTAAAAATGTTTGGCTTATACAATAACCTTCTTTTGGCTTTCTTGACATTTGGGTAAGGTCTTATCCACACTATGATGTCTAGGGATGAGCATTCCATACCATTGCATGATTTTCACATGAGGATAAAGAAGTCAATTTTCATCAAAAGAGTGAAACAAATATTTTATGTATTTTAAGCAAGACAATTCCAATTAGCTAAATATGTTAGTCTAATTTCTGGAGTCAAGGCATGAATCGTTTTCTTCAGGCAGTCTGAGGTCTAAATACGGGGAGAAGGTGATATAGGGCAATGGACAGCAGTCAGTAGTGAGTTATGAAATGTTCAGTGATTGAGGTTGCTCTCTCTTTAAAAGGATGTTCACTTTAGTTCTGAAATGTATTCACCTATAGTTGTCTTAACCGTCTAGGTTCATTAGAAACTTTGTCTAATATTTTGGATAGTCTCTTTTTCTGTATCATTAAGTTTGTGCCATTTTGAAAGGCAGGTACATAAATATTCTTATAGTTAGACTTCAAACAAACAGAAACAATTAGTTTCCTGTTTCTTAGAAAACTTGGATAATTCTCCAAGATTTTTTTCCTTTTGGCTATTTATGCTGTACATTTTTACTTCAGCATAAAATACACTCTTGTCTTTTCCTCTCCTTGTGTAATTCTGTTATAGTTAGTTTAATTTATACAGGAATATTATAAAGCAGATTTCTGTAGCTATGCTAACAAAGATAAATGAAAGTAGGAACTTCAATAAAACTTGCAAACAATTTCATTATATCTTGTCAAATGCACAAGAAACCTCAGGTGTAAATTGTTTCATTTATATGTCAGTTTTGTTGACATCACTGACTAAAAGCATGGACCCTTACATTCAATCTCTGCACAAAAGAATAAAATGACAATTCAAGCATGAAGCTTTTTACTGTGTTTTTAGCTCTGACAATTTTACTACCATACAAGGTTTTACAGCAAAAATGAGAACTTCTTGAAAAGCCCAAAAGCAAAGTTTCATGCTATTTGAATATTGACAACACACTCTAAAAATTAGAAAGCTTGCATAATTTGGTTTCTCCTTTTTACATTATCTTCATGCAAGATGGAACAGCCAAGTAAATTACAAATTATTTTGATTTATATACAAAGTTTTATAGATAGTTTCTACTATATTCAAAATGTTCTTGTATGAGTTACAATGATTTAAATTCATGGCTTTTCTGTTTGTGGGAACTGAGTTCTTAGTTTTCATATCTTTTATGAAGGACATGAACCAGTGTGCTGAAGTTCATATATACATAGGGTATTCTTATTAAACATCCACTACTGTACACAGGAAGTGGAAATTATATATAATGGGTAGAAAGAAACTTGCAGCCCTGAGTCAGAGACAACCTGGCAAAACCCCTGCATTCCCTTCAGCCCTGGAAAAGGAAGGGCACATCTTTGCCTCTCATCTTTCTGCTAGGAAATCTGTTTATCATTTTTAGAGAGAGAATCAGCTTCTTGATGAGGCAAACATATGCACTTCAGGAAGTTTTTAAGATTATCAGTGCAAGTTACTACTCTCTCATCTGCTTTTATATACACCTTTGCAGATTTTATAAGCAACTATAAAACAAATAAACAAAAAAATCAAGGCCATTGCCATAAATAATAACCAATGTTAATTATTAATGCAAAAAATTAGGTATTGTAATTAGAAAATGAATCTCAAATGTCACAGTGAATTTAATCACAGGACATCCAATTAATACATTTGGCAATCAAATCATTAAGTTAAGACAGGATGCATTCAATTCTTACGAGTCTCACTACAGGATCTGCATTCATTTGTTCAGTTTCCTATCCCCAGTAGAGGTAATCTTTTACATTTGCCATAATGTAAAAATCCAAATTCATTAACTCTCAGTCCTCACGTCAAATGGAGGTTCTTTTTTTCCTGAAATGCTACTGTGTACAGGACACCTCCTTTCTCTCCCCCATTTCTTTTAATTCCTGTTTAGTCTTTGTTCTGCAATCCTGCATTGGTAAGAGATAACCATCATACATGTTTTCTTACAGGGGTAAACTTGTTTGTCTGACAGTTCACATAAACATTAAAAGGAAAAGAAAGTGTTGCTATGGTTTACCAAATGAAACTCCTTTAGATTCCCAGTGCCTGGAAATTATTCTCAGTTCCTTTCCAAGGGATGGAGATTATTTCTTATGGGAAGGAAAGTGGAATAAATACAAACATATATATTAAAGAAAATACCAGGTATAGTATATAAAACTATGAGAAAATCAAGAGTGAGGACTAAAATCTTTATGCTTTCTGGCATATGTTATTAGAATCTGTGTTGTGGTTCAGGAACAAAGGTGACATGACACCAACAAAACTTTTGTTTCCACTGAAAATTAAGGGGATGTGATATTTACTAAGAAACAGTCCTGTTCCAGCCTTAGACAGCAAGGGAACATGTACCTGTGGGTAAACTAAGCAATTAATTACTGTAAAATAAAATAATTTGGCAATGACTCTTGTTTGGCTAATTCCATGTGGGATTAATATAGATGACAGTTTGAAGATTTAAAATATTTCAGTGGAATACAATAAATCCAAAAAGTTTAGCCTAACAAGAATAAATTATGCTTCATTTGGGACCTTTTGACTTTAGTATATTCATATTTTCACTAATTTGAGCCTAGTTGGTGTGATATAGACTGGAACCCAAGAGAATACCAGTCAGGGAATAGGGATACCAAATTAGTTGCAGTGGAAACATTTTGCCCTTACAGGAACTAAATCTAAAATGGGTGCTTAAAATGTATTGGCATCTTTTCTATTTCAAACTTTTTATGATTATGTTTTATTGCATGTGGGTAACAGCCAATCAACATCTTATGGTGCTTAGTTAATTATGCTAAGAAAAATCTACATAGTTTTCTAGTTGTAATTGTTGTTTCTATGGTTTGGTTTTTCTATTTCTTTTATAAACTGTTTGCTTTATTAGTAGTACAGTTTTCGTTCCAATAAACACTAGAATATCTACATTTCTTCCTTGCAGTAAAATTCTCCTAAATTTAAGACATTGCTTATTCTAAATCACAGTATCAGCTAATTACAAACATTCCATGGCAGAATGTGTTTATAATTTACTAAGAATAGTTGTTTTTCTTTAATTTTCTGCAGTTGCCATTATGATAGGAAAGTAGTACTCTTCTAATAAGACAGAATCCTACCTACTGGGTTGCACTTCCTGTTTCCAGCATTTCTGGAAGAAAACTGTGAAAATGATGCTCCGATATCTTGCTACTTAATCCTCATAGTCTATTCTATTAGCAACTGGGCTTCTAGAGAGTGTAAGTGCTGCCTTCTTGGCAGATGTGCTACACTTTCTTCATGACATGGCCAGATGTAAGCTCACTAAGTCTTACAAACCCAGCAGCAGGAGGCTGCACCGCTGCGCTGCCCATTCTGTTAGAAATCCAAGCTGAGAGGAGGGATTTATGATATTGATATTTACAATGTCCCCACATGGTCACAGGACTCCCAGTAGGGTCTGTGCATGATCAGCAAATTTTCCACTGTCTGCAAAGTGCCCACATAGAACAATGAATTTGCAATTCTCTCCATATGACCTCTCACAAAGGCAAGCCAGATATAACATTTTAAACAGAATTATGTCATATGTTCATAGGATCATATGTTGTCAAAATAGGAAGGATTAAAGTAAAGGCAGTTTGAAAAATCCCCTTTCTGAAAGCTCTTTAAGGTGTCACACAGGGCAAATATTTGGAATCTGATTCTGAAAATATTAAGAATATTAAGACTAAGACAAAGAGATCCTACTTTCCCTTTTAAGAAAATGCCACAGAATTTTAACCACAAATATTTTTAACCCCACGATTTGAATTAGAAATACAAATAATAAATAAATCTGTACTTACTACCAGACACAACTATAAATAAATGTTGCCAAATACTCATGAATATTTGTGATTACAGAGCTACCAGATTAATTTCTTGTTTCTTCCCAGAAAGCATGTCTAAATAGAAATAAATTCAAGGAATGTGTGATCTGCTTGTGGATAAGACTTGAACAGAAGGAGAGGTTAACATTTTTAGCTAAATTATGCATTGCAAATGGCTCACTCAGTTTTTTATCATTTGCATAAATGGCCCTGGTTCAAAATCTCACTGATTGATTGCAATGGAAACAATTTTACTAGCTTAATTTTTTTTTCTTTTTCTTTTTCATTTTTTTTTTTTGTTGTTGTTTTGTTTTTAAATCACTGTAGGGCTCAAAACTACAAGATAGGGCTCAAAACTGCAAGATAGGGAGAAAACCAGAACAATGGTCCAATTTAAAGACCACTTTCTAATCTTAATTAATATGGTAACCAAACTGTTTTTGTAAATTAGGTTCTATAGCTGACCATCTGGAATAAAGAAGTCAGAATTTTACTGAAAACAGTTTCAAGTTTCAGACAGAAATCCTAACTACTAAGATCAGTATTTCAACCCTTAAGCTATACTTTTTAAGGAGAAGAATTTCTCTAAATTGTGGGCTTTGGATAACTTTGTATTTCAGGAATATTGAGACAATAAAAAAACATGCTATTAGCTTAATTCCTTTGCTTCTGTTTAGGACCATGCTAATGAGTTGCCCAGAGATTTGCAGCAGTGGGTTCTGAGATACAGAATGAGAAAACAAGGACTAGAAATCAATTTTTGTGATTTTTCTAGATTATTTATAAGACTTGCATCTTTCAGTAACATTACCAAATCACTGCTCTTTTGAAACTATTTATAGCACCCTTATTAGTCTGATGAAAATCAACAACCATTGAATTGCAAAAAATCAAACCAAAAAGTGCTAGATAACTTAATTAAGTTGAAAAAAACATCACTCAACCACTCAGATTTGTATTATTTCTCCTTTAGTAAAAAAACTCAGGAAATGTTATGGTTTGACCTAAGAAATAAATTAACAGCTTCATCTTTATTTCATTAGCTGACTAAAACATGAGTGAAAAAAATCAGATTCAGTGTTTCTATCTACTTAAGAGTCATGAATGAGTTTTTCCTATTAATTACTATTTAAACTGATATTTTCATAGAGCTGTTGTGAACTGCAGAGCCGTACAGTGAGTATAGATAAGTCCTACACATACCTGCTTTTATTTTCTACTTTTCTGCATCATCCTTACACTGTTTTATAGTCATCATCTGGCCAGGATGGATAATTTTGCAGTCAATACAGTCACAGTTAATGAAAATATGAGAACATTTTAAAGGCTCACAAGATTTATGAACCAATCAGGAGTCTAGACTGAAGGGTTTGAAAAAAAATAGACTTAGCTTGCTAATCCTATGAAAGAATATTTAATTCCAGAGTAGTTGCTATTTCTAATACACATTCTCTGGAGAAACACGGTTTGAAATTAGGGACTTGTAATTTGAAAAATGCAATTTTAAAAATTTTTACTTTATTTAACTAAATTCATTAATTTTCTGGTTTTTTATGTCTTACTGTAATTTAATTGGTAGACTCCTTGTAGATGAATGCCCTTCATATATGTTCAAAAACCAAAATCTCATTGGTGTAGTTTTAAATTGCAAAAGATTTTCAGATTTGGCTGAGAAATGTGAACTGCAGAGAGCTTCACATTTGTATATAAGAGAAAATTTAAACCATTTGCATATGTCTTGCTTCCCAGATTTGGCCCAATGTCAAGCAAAGCAACTGAAATTCTGTGAGCAAAAGTGAATCTTTAATGTAATTTTCCTATTAGAAAAATAGGCCAGGTACAAAACTAGAAAAGTCATGGCCAGGTATCTCCAATAAATTCCTGCTGCATAATTGCACCACCTTATTTTAACCTAAACGGTGATCTAGATGGAATTTGAAATGAATTGTAGGTCTGAGCCAGAATATCGACCACACTAGAAAAATATTTTTTGAACATTAGATTGATTTTTATTGCCTTTTTTTAATCCACATTTTTAAGTGAGCAAAAGGATTTTCATACAGGTCAGAACAGTCAAGGTTTAAGAGCCTTGCATTGTGCTTTTGTCCAGAGGCATTTTAGGTAAACTTGAGCAAA
Organism: Catharus ustulatus; assembly: GCF_009819885.2. Taxonomy (NCBI): domain Eukaryota; kingdom Metazoa; phylum Chordata; class Aves; order Passeriformes; family Turdidae; genus Catharus; species Catharus ustulatus. The sequence continues at coordinate 28,940,390 of NC_046226.1, forward strand.
TACCTGACACTTCTCATCTATCATTGATCTAAACTCATAAAAATCAGTGGGTTTCTTCAGCTGACAAGGGTTTTGGGAAGATTATTTAAAAGGTTGACTATTATAGTCAATATAACATGAATTGGTGTCTTAGAACTACTGGAGACAGATAAAAAGCAGAAAAACAAAAAGTGTTTGAATTTTAGCTGAATGCATTAAAAAGACATTTTGATCACTCACTTAATGTTACCATAACTTAGGTGTTAAGTCGATTATATTGATTACAGATGTGACAGTGTAAGGATACAAATTAGGTAAAGCTTGTAGGAAGATATAGTGTCTTTTAGATCACTTGGTATAGCTTGAGAAAAGAGGGAAGCTTTTGGATCCATAAGCTCTTCTGCTACGAGAAAAAGAATAGACAATCTTCAAAGCTAAGTACAAGTTTTAGAATAAATGCTGTGGATGTGACAAGATATATTAATCAGACTGGGACAAAGAAAATAGTTGATAGCAAAATTTTGTTAAAGGAGAAAGATGAGATTAATTATCATGATCCATGAAATTAGAGTTTATGATTTTGGAAATCTGATGATGCTGTTTTATTTTCCAGTCCACTCTTTTAAAGCCTGTCTGTTTTGATATTTTTTATTTAATTTTTTATTGAGAACAAATACTGAGAGGTGAAGGTAACTGAGGATTTTTAAATTTTTTTTTTGAGAAATTTAGGTGAAAGCTTCATCACCACTAAGAGAACTTCAGTGCATTTTTTACATGATCTTATTCTGGTGCATGGTAATTTTTTAATTCCACACCAGTAATTTACATGTTTATAAATAATGACACACTTGCATATGCTACTCAGTTACCGTCAGCTTTGATTTCTGCCTAATCTTGGAAATTTTGTTTCTGAGGTCAAATATAATTCTGAAGTGAAAAGGACAGTTGAAGACCAGTTTCTGGGAAGCTTTCTTCTCTGGGTAGGATCCTTGTTTTATACAGCTCTTAATATATTGCATAAGACCTAGATGGTTCTAGTATCCAAAGTAACTATACAACCCAAAAAAGTGTAAGCAAGTTCAACATTTATTTTCTCTATATTCCAAAGTCACTTTCTACAAAGTATTTGGACTCTTCTCTGTAAAAGTCTGCTTGCTGGGCAAACCCTCTCCTCTAGACTGTTGAGATGGGAATCAGCTGTTTTCCCCAGAGCATGCACAGGTGCTTCCCGCAGGTCCTCTTAGTCCTTTAATATATTAACAAGACAATTTCACTGAATTATTACATGTGCAATACACATCAAATACAGAGCATTTTCCAGTATATTGTGGGATAACTCTTCATAACAAAGTCAGTAAGAAAAAAACCCTGACAGTCAATTCAATCAATGTTTCACTAAGTTTGGTGGAAGTCTATAGGCAGATTTATTCTAGCACTCCCTAACCTATAGTTAGCAAAAACTGTGTTTACTGCTACCAAGCAAAAGATAGGAGCATTTCAATCAGATTTTCTCCTGAACTCCTAGCTCAATTTATCTTAGGTCTTACCACAGCTAGGGCAGTTTCACATTCTCTGAAATTACAGAAATCCAAAATTAATTTAATCTTATTGTACAAAATCATGAACAACCTCACCCCCTCTATGCCGCAATTTGTATTACAAGCTAAAACAAAAGCTACAAAAGACAATTCAGGAAAACTTACCTGAAGAATTATTGCACCCAGATGCCATTAACTTGAAATGAAGACAATATTACCATTTGAACAAAAGCTGTTGCAGCGACATGTGGGGCTATGTTTCCTGATAAGAATTGTGAAAAGTGCTGGAAACAAAATGGCTACTTGAAGTCCTTTTATTTTATCTTGCCTCCCAGCCCATCCAGATTTGTATTCCTCCCTTTATATGCATTTATTTATGGAAAACCTGATTCCCTTCTGTTCTCAGCACAATTGGACATATATGTAAGACATCTTAGACTTAAAACTTACTTTTAAAATCCTACTCTTACTAAACAATCAAAATCCTGTATTTTAATACATGATATGTTTTTTCTCAGAAAGCTAGCATTTAAAGTATGATGCTTGTCAGGTGTGTACTTCATGTTATTGCATACTTAGTTTTAGAAGAAATTTTTTGGAGAAAATATTTTATGCCTATTTTAAAGTCAGAATTGCTGAAAGGTCAGCAGTCTTTGTCATGAGATGGTAATGAAAATATTAATCTTCTATTTAATCAGTTGGTTATATGAGATTAATTTACAGATGGAAATCACAGACTAAAATACATAGAAAATTTGCAATACATCATTGTGTTTGTTGCTCTATTCTGAGCAAGATTAAGAGCACCTGGACAACTGAAGAGTATTTGGACCACTCAAAGATTTTTGCATAAAGACATCTTTAGAAAAATAAAATGGAAAAACAATCACACAAAAAAAGAAAAACAAAAAACCTAAATAATAAACAAACCTCTGTTAAATAGAATTCAAAAGTACTGATTCTAAGTTGTTTTCATAGCTTTATCTCTCCTGTCTTTGTCATTGAAGTCTTCGTGGTTGCTAACTACTTCAAAATTTTGTATTCTTCATGTAATTTTTTGAACTGGAGAGACACTCAGGTGTCCCAATTATGAACAGCTGTGTCATTTCAGATCCTCTAAAGCATTTTGGATTTCTTTATGAAGTTAACAGATATGACACTACAGCAAGTGCTTGCTCTTATAAGAGAATTACTGGAAGCTAAGCAGGTCACGTGGGCTGTTTTAATTGGCTCTAGACATTAATATTAGAATATTAAATATAGAATATGTAGAAATATTATATTTTCTTACTAAAATTTGGATTTGAATGCCTTATTGTTAATGTTTTCCAAACATCTTCCCTTCTCTTGTTTTCCTTTTGACTTCCTTCACTATGATGAATTCTGAATATGCATCAGCCCAATAAATTCCAGCTGAGACTTACCCACACTGTGTAGAATGACCTACTCCCCACATATATATTGTCTCATTTTGGATATAGTCTTATCTTTTCGTGACAACATCTTTCAAAATTCATATTTTTGCTTGAATTCATAGCAATTTTAATTTTCCAAAGCTAAAGTATTTCCTCTAACACAAAAATATTCCCTAGTTAGAGAACTTCAGCTGTGTAGAGGTCAAGGACTGTGATGAGAAGGTTGAGTGCCTATGGGTAGGAACCTGGGGAAAGGCTAACAAGGCAGATATCCTGGTGGGAGTCTGATGTAGAGCATCCAACTGTGATGAAGAGGCAAGTGAAGTATTCTGTGCTTCAGTGGCTGGCTGATGTTTTATGATTGCTTGCTCTTGTAAGAGACTTTAACTTGCTGGATGTCTGCTGGAAACCCAACACAGTGGAGAGGAGGCAGTGTAGGAGGCTCCTCCTGACACAGTTGTGTCACATTGGACCTGCTGCTTTACAAGGACTGGTGGGAGATGTGTTGGTCAGAGGCTGTCTTGGACATAGCAACCATGAAATGATAGCATTTTCGATTCTCAGTGAAGTTGGACGTGGGTAAACAAAACTTTTTTTCAAGAAACAACTGAATGTGGCATCTAGTTCTATGGTCTATTTGACATGCTGGTGTTCATTCAAAGATTGAACTCTCTGACTTTGTAGGTTTTTTTCTGATCTTAGTGATTCCAAGATTCTATTCAGCCCATGATTCATTCCAAAAGAACCGTTCTGGTATCACAAGTAAAATTTATTATATATCTGGTCCATTTCCTAGATTGTAAGACTCAAAACCCAGAGGTATTATAACTTTAACATATATAACTCCATATTCCACAAATGAACCTCCTTTTAATATTCTCTCCTTTTGTTCAGCTAAGGACTCACTCAGTCACACATGATTTCATCTTTATCATTTTTTGTTATTTTGCTTGTGAGAATGTTATACAAGACTATACTAAAGACTTTTTGAAAAAAGAATGTAATACACATACAACCTTCCTACAAGAGCAATAATCTCATCAGTAAAAGGAAATTAGGTTTATTACAAATATCTTGATTGTACTAATGCCAGGTTTTGTGTATGTTTCAACATCTCCTAGCTGCTAGAAGTTGATTATTTAATCCTTTGTTTAAAGAGTTTTTCTTTTCTCCCACTCTCCCCAGAATGGGATTAGTAACTATTTCTGCCTTCTCTCTTTTCTTCCATTGGCTGAATTCTTAACAGCAAACATACCTATGTGATCTGGATCACGTGAAACCAGAAAGAAACCCATCTGTTTCAGAGCTCTGAATGCATCTTCCTCCTCTCCATCCTACTAATCTGGCTGATGGGCCTCAGGTAGAGGCAGCTCCTTGCTTTGCAGAGGGTCAGCACCAGTACCCTACAAGCATGTCCCTTTGCACTTAGGAGCTGCTGTAACTGGTAACAGGCAGCAAGACTGTAAATGAGAAAAAGTGATCTGAAAAGGGAATTCTGGTGATTTTTTTTTTTATTAGGTTATTTTTTGTTTGTGTTTTAAAACAGAAGGTGCTGATAAAGTTTTAAAGGAAGTGCTACAAGTGGGTTAAGGGAGATAATTGACTCAGTCAGATAGACAAAGAAAAATCTGGATGAAAGCTTTCTCTTTCTATTTACTCAATTAAAATTGAGTGACCTTACCAAAATTTGTGTTGTGTCGTAGTCCTTTTGTAGCACTTTATGCAAATTAGTATTTGCAATACTCTATTAGAAAAAGTGCTACTTAGTTATAAGCTATTTATATGATTGGTTTAGTAATGAAAGCTTGTAAAAATGGATTTATTTGTCCTAGAAAACCCAGGTTTTAATATTTTCCTCCTTTATAAATCTGTACCAGAATTTTGGTCAGAATAGTATTGATTGGCCTTAATACATGTGAATTTTAACAGACAGAGGCAGAGAATGCATTCTAATAAATAAAACTTTTAGAAAAGCTATCATTGTCTATAAACATAGAAAAGAAAAATTCCAAGGATGGCCAGGGAAATGTTGCTAGACCTTGAATAGTCTTACTTTCTATAGGCTTGGGTTAGGTCTAAAGAAACAGATACTAGGAAAATAAAGAGATGGCATGTTTCTTCTGTAAGTCCAATCCGTACCATGATTGTAATCTTAATGGTATTTTGGCATTTAACAGTTTTCTTTAGAATGAGTGACTTGTGTTTTGTTAATATCACATTTCTTATATTCATAATTTAAATGTCCATTATTTATAACTCTCTTGAATCTATTATTCATCAAATGCAAAATGTTAAAAAAATGGAAATCTCTTTCAAGATAAGAAAATAAGTTAAAACCTTGAAAAAAGAAGTGACTTTTCTACAGTACTTAAATTATACCTAAGAATAATGTTTTTTGAATAGTACTTGTTAGATGGGTTGATAATTCAAGTTAATTTGTTCTCAAAACTTTGAATTTAATTGTACTGTTATTACTACACATCCTCTTTTGGAAGACATGATTTGCACATGCCTACCATCCAAAAACACAATATGCTACAGTCTGAGTCATAAAACTTTTGTTCAGATACCAGTATCATCTGTGATACTTGTTAAAAAAGTATATACCTATTTGGTTTACCCCTCTCCTGGACATTAATCTTTTTTTTTGTTACAATTATAAAGAAATTGTAAAACTGACAAAATATTTATTTGAAACTCTTCCTTTTGGATCTTATTAAAGATTTCATTACTTCGACAGATCTTGCCTTTATTTAATATACATTTGTTAAAAAAACCCAAACTGTATTTTATTAATTGGAACTCCAGCCAGCTCTAGAAATCAATGTCAGGAGACAAAAACTATATAGTCTTTACAAAATTCATAGTATACACAGCAATGTGCAATTAAATAGAAAATACTAGGAAGTTCTTTTCTACTGCTGTGTGTTAAAGGGATGACATGCAGAAGGATGTTCTCCACACATAAAATATGAGGCCAGGCTTCTGAGTTTCTAAGTAGTCAAAGAGCTAAGTCCTTGAAGCCATATTAGAGAATTTTCCATTTAAATTGCTGGCCTCTGTAAGTTTCCTGTATACTTTGTGGAGAAACCTAAAAATCTCCTTTAGGGCTGCAGACACTATTAAGTATTAAGACATCTAAAGTAGAGAGAGATACTGTAATGCCCGAGTCATTTGTTACATTTAGTAGCTATGCTTAGTCTTATGAGTCACAGGTGACTAAATATACCCCATGAATCTGAAGTATAGTTTATCTTTACTACAGTTCATCATGTCTAGATGCTGTGGTAAAGACTTCCAGCTTGGTTCTTCCCAGAAGAAATTTGTAGCCAAAAATACTGGAAGGTCCTTTTAAAGACACCTATGATGGTGTAATGTAGTTAGAATTTTTTTGTGCTGTCCCTAAACAAAATAAGAGAATCTCTACCTCTTTTGAGCAATACCTTGCTACTCTCTGTAAAGTTTGTAAGCCCTTTTTTGGTAAATCTACATTGAATTTGAAAAACCTACTAAAATATGTGTTGCTGGTGCATGTGCACTGGTGAGAAGGTTTTTTGATTAGATTACTCCTTGTAAAGTGAGATAGAGAGTAGCTGCAAAAATGCCCATTGATTCTTTGCTTATTTGCTTCTTGTTTTATTAAATACAATATGTTTAAGGACACTTCCAAAGAGGACATTTGGCACAAAAAAACCCCATAAGCTATAGACCATGGAATAACAACAAAATTGATAACAACGGGTGCACCAAATAAGTACAATTTGTTCCTTGGGAAGCCAGAACATGCTTTTTCTTTACAGCAATATACAGCAATTCTCAGTGCAAAACTAGTCCAACTCCTTATGTTAAAACAGACGAAATGGATAACTGTTGAATATTTACCTACAGATAAGAGCAGTCTCTGTTCACATCTGTAAAAGAGAAAGTTGAATTAATAGTTGTGTTTCCAGTGTAAATTGTTACCTATGTAACTACTGGTTAGAGACTTGGCATTATTCAGAGACCTGAAAACAGCTATTGGTATGACATCTACTTCATAGCCTAACACCATGAATCTTGGGAAAGGAACATGTTTCTATCAAAATTTCAGCATTTTATATAATTAGAGTTACAGCATCCTGTGAGGATTGAGAGAATTCTAAATTTACTAGCTTATTCATCAGAGTTCCTCCTGAGCTTTCCCCTTCAAATAACTGGCAGTAACTCGAAATTTTTTTCCTTTGTTTACTTGTACATAAATTCAAAAAATCTGTAAAATTTCAACACCATTCTTCGCACTCTTTCCATACACTTGCCACTGAGCAACTCTGCCATAAAACCGTGCGAAGGGTGATGACTCACCTCTTTCAAATTTCAGACACATAGTAAAACCCTCACCTCCTGCACGGTGAGGGTGACTATGCTCACTGCAGGCAAAACTACTTAAAGGAAACTCACTGAGGATAAAGCAACCCTGTCAGAAGCATATGCTGCAAGGATAGCTTAGCTTACATATAAGATACCTCACACATTTTTCCCAGATGCAGCAGCATTTCTATCAGTGGTTACTGAGAAAGATAGGTCTCCTGCAAAGACCCAAACTTTTGCTTATTTTAATTTTTCTCTGATTTCAGGAAAAAAAAAAGAGAAAAAAATTAAAAGAATCTCAAATACTACAGCAACAAAAATAGCCACTATCATAGTGACTATGTATTCCAATATTTATATGAATTTGCGTGATTAGTTTAGGACCCTAGTACACACCATAATGGAGAACTTTGAAAATTATTTTTTCTACTACAAGTTTATAGAAAATAAAAATATACACCTCATCCCTCAGAAGTTCAGTTATGGAGCTATTCGAAAGGGCTGATAGCAGAAACATATTTGTAGGTTTTTGGTATGCTTCTGATGTCGATAAAAAATGGAAATCAAATTTTTCTTCTGACTTTATCTATAGGTTAAATGATATTTTCCATATGATTGAATATTATTTAAGATTCAATTAAATTGATTAATATATTTTAAAATATTTTATGTGAATTTCAAAAGCTTTAAACTTTCACAAGAATAACTTCCCAGAATGCTTTGAATGTTTAATGATGTTTATAGATTTTTTTCACAAAAGATGCCACTATCAATTAGTAGAATTGTACAACTATTTTTGCTTTAACCTAAACATGTGTCAGTATACCTTGTACCTGTGGTAACCCTTTGTTTCTATATAAGAAGTCATTTCAAGCACAAAAGTGTAGGTCCAAAGAACCTAAATCTGTCAGGATGGACTAGCACATAATACATTATTTTGTTTCCCATTAAAATGTATTAAAAGTACTGTCTTGATAATTTCAGAAGTAGAGCACAAAAATGCAACAAAATTATTTCAGACAACAATAATTAAACTTTATGATATCTCAAGCAAAGTTCAATTTTTTTTTTAATGTAAGGTAAAAAACAATCTAAAAGAAAGGTTATGGGTATTATGTGCTTGAGTTTTAAAATATATGAATACTAAGAAATTATTTTTGTTTGGTTTTTTCCTTGTCTAATGTGAATATAATCAAATAATTCAATTTCATGATGTACAAGTAACTAAACCATGAAAATTAACACCTGATGCCTGATTTATAAAAAAGACACTGATAAACAATCTTCTTCCCCCTTATTCTCAATACAGTTTTTGGAGTCTCTGTATAATAGCTTCATTTTCAGCAGAACTCAGGACTTACAATTCTACTGCACAGCGAGTACATGAAAATTTGGCCTGTTCACTTAGCTCATAAGTGAAAGCTGAATTATTTTGAAAATCTGGACCTTGTGGCCCAAATTATTGAAATTCTTGTCTTGCAATTACTCCAGAAAACGCCCTGGTCATGATCTGGTTTGAATTTCAAGTTTAGCCTAGAAAAACAAAAATTAGGAACCATTAATTTTAAATTATTTTCATTTAGTAGAATATATGTGAATTCTATCAGGGTTACAATAAGCTCGCAATTTATGTATTTGGTATTTTAAAAGCATGCTTAATCCAACTTTCTTTAAGTAATGGAACTAAACAGCAAAAAAACATATCTGATTTAAAAACCAGCCTGTATCAAATGGGAGCTGAGGGTATCAACATACCTAGTGCTTTCATCAGCGCAACACATGCTTTACTTTTGTTATCTTATTTAAAAGTAACACCGCACAGGATGGAGAACTTCATCCTGTCTCAGTCTTCTGAGTGTCTGCTTGCCCCATTTGGTACACCTGCAGCTAGCACATATTTCACTTAGTACTTTTTTTAACACGTCATCTGCCAGGGAAAGAAAGGGAGGGCAGGCATAGCCTACCAAGCAGCTGCTGGCAGAGAATGAAAGGTTTCATGCAGCGTGAATCAAGGATTATAGTATGAGACTGGCAGCTGATACAAGATACGAAGTTTATAAGCTATAATCTGTTGTTTTAAATAATGAATTTTGAGTGGTTTGTATAACTTAGGTAGTGAATCCCAGTGACTTATAGTTAGGTCAGATATTATACAGATTTAGATGAAAAGGAAAAGCAGGGGTTTATGTGTAAAGCAAAAGGAGAATCACTGCTGTTAACACAATTCAATTTTTAAAAAGATAGCAGAGGTGAACAAAAGCAGCAAGTAAAAAGTTAGTCATATGTGAAAAAATGTGTTGTGCTTGGTACTTAAATGCTGTGGCTATTAAACCATTATGGGCTGAACTGAGATCCTCAAGCTTGTTTCACTTTACCAACTTCATGTCATTAGATGCCCCAGAGAAAAATGACAACACCTTGAGCTACTGTTCATTGTATGTTCAATTTGTTTGTATTGATCTGCATAATTTTTCTATGTTTCTTTAATAATGCAATATCTCTCAGCTCAAATTCAGACCATTGTTGAATAAATGAATTCAGATTAAAGTAAACCAAAGTCTTAAGTAATAGAACAGGCCATTTGTATTTACTCTCAAACAACAAATCCTTTTAAGATCCCCAAAGCAAAATTAGTTCCATCTAGTATGCGCGGGGGACAAACTGGGGGTAGAGACTAATTCAGAGTGAATTAATCTGCAGTTCATTAGCAAACACTAATGTTGCTTTTGGGAATGAGGAAATTAGCAGGATTATAATTATAAGCAACAAGTGTTTTCATAAACATATAATTGCTTGTCAAGGGTGTACAATATACTAGTAAGGCCATTAGGTAGGATTGATGCATGAAATAAATCAAATTTTCAGTTATGCAACAGATTGTGTTTATAAAATAACACCACTTCTGAAGAGTCATTATAGTGACCGAAGCAATTTCACAGGTGTCAGCAGGCCTGGTAAATTGCAATAAGAAATTAATTAAAGCAAAATTTCTTTCTTTATCCTTGTAGATGAGGCACCCTACTTACAGCTATCAGCATCATCCCCTAGTAAAGACAGTAAACCAGCATTAGGCACTGGAGGAAGAGGTTCAAAGAGAAGATCAGCATGTCTGGTCTCTGTCAGAGTTTGTGTGTGTGCATGCAAGCAGTGGTGTGAAAGGAGAGGCAGCCAGTTGCCAATAAGTCTCTTTCTGTAGTGGTAGCAGAGTGATTGGATGCCAGGGGAATCAGCTAAGATGTGGTCTCCTATGGGGGCTTGTTAGGTTATACAGCAGACATCCTGCAAAAACATTGAATAACAAAGAAGCCTGGCAGGCAGAAATTATTGTGCTGCCTGTGGCTGCTCTAACCAGTCTCTTCTGGCAGGGTCACTGGATGGGATACTATAAAGAGCATGAAAGGGATTTAGAAGAGCTACGTTGCCTAGAAACTGACTGAGCCTCTTTACAGGGGAGAAATTTCTGCACTCAAAACTCTTTAAAGACTTCTCTGCTTTCAGTGTCTCACAGACTGTATTTTGGATGCTAATTCCAAAGAGTTTTGTGAATGCTACAGGAGATCAGTTGTTTGTAAAACTTGCTTGATACAAATTTCATGAATGTAAAATCCTCTGATTCTAGTAGGGCTTGAAAGAGAAACATATATTTCTACATTTATTTTATGCCTGTTTTATATTTGATTTTCCCTTTTTGCCTCATTTTTATCATTTGTCAGTTTAAAGGTCTGCATCAATGATTCAGACTTTTACAAGGTGACAGCAATGACATACTAATACACAAATAGATTCATTTCTGCAGTTAAACAGATCTAGGTTAATGACTACTGTGCTTCTTACAAATATGCTTTTGACAAAATTCTCAGGCAACAGTAAATATGAAAAATCACGTTTTAAAAAACCATAGAAACATACAAAACACACTGAAACTGCTTCTAAAATTTAAATATTTTCATATTCCTTACTGCTTTGCTTTAAACTAGAGAGGATGGGGACACAAAGTAGTAAGGGTGAACTACCTTCTCATGGTTTAGCTTTCAGTTATTAAAACAGTTCCAGAAATATTCTCATGTAAAATTCTTGTTGTCTTACCTGACTAAAGGATGAGTGGGGAGATATTGGAGAAATTTATGTTTCAGTGAGCTGTAGTGGGAAGCAAAGACCTCTGTGCAATGATGAATTCTTTCTAAATGTAGATTATAAGGATAGATAATATTAAAGAGACATTGATCCAATCCCAGTAAAAGATCACTGTTTTGTCCAATATCAGAAATAATGCACCTAAGCATATATTATGTTGAGTAAAGGGAAAGATGAATATAGCAGCAGGAAAATTCTCACATATCTCATCTCAAACATGCAGATGTCATATACAGTAAAATTCCTTCTGATTTCTGTCTCTTCCAAGGAAAAGCATTTGCAAGGTGTGATAATACATTTCAACATGAAGGTAAGTTACATAGACAACAGAGACTTGTGTACTACTAACAATATATAGATACAGTAATATCTACCAAGATACACTGTTAAATAACAACAATTTATAAAACACTACTGACATAGGTCATTGATAATGTTGGGTTTAAAATCCTCTGCATTCATTAATGATAAGACCTTGAAGCATGTCTGCTCTGGAAGGTATTTGATTTTATTTTGTTGGCATTTTAACTGAATCACCTTAAGACTGTCTGGAGATCTTGTTATGCAAAGAAAGTTCTTTGCTTAGAGTTTTAATATACTTTAGATATATCATCGCTATTTTCCTCCAGATTAATCTTGTTTGAACCAGATCCTATGACTTTTGCAAGGGCATTCAAGTTCTTACAGACATTTTCATCACTGTATATGCATCTTGAGGTTGATTCCAGAAGTACTCCTAACAATCAAGATTTGTTTCCTTCAGCAAGAAATTTTCTACGATATCTCTCTATATTTAGATTTTGAACCCTAGGATTTCAGGCTCAACAAAATAGATTACTTTGCTGGCACATCTGGCTTTGGTTGAGAGAAAAATACATCTGATGCTTTATAAATAAAATAATAGAAATGAGGTTTGTTTATATGATTGAGAGACCTTCCAAATTCCAGCTTAAATCTTGGTGTTGCCTGACAGATTCCTCTTTTGATGCCTGGAATATTAGTTTGATGAAACAAAACATTGCGCAACTTAGAATCTAATTCTGTTTTTTCTTTGAGAAAGGAGAATTAATTATCTCTAATAATTCACTTCAAAAATTAATTGCCAGAGATGATATTTAAGTAATATTTGATTAAGTATATTGACAATTTTTTCTCTGTTAGCCTGAAAATGAAGTTAACTAATAACATAACTTATCTGGATTCCTAGTTTGTTGCTAATAGCATTGTGAATACTGTAGTACAATGAAATTAGTAAAAACTTCAACCTCTCTTCATGGTCTGTTAGTAAATATATGTATTTATTTTAAAAATATTTTAAAATATTCCACAGGATAGTATGAATACGAAATAAACATGCTTGTTTCATACTTACATGAACTGTGATTTTGCATGAAATTTGGATAACTGTACACAAAAATGATAAGAAGGAAAGACGGTGTATAGACATTATATGTTAACAGGAATGAAGTTAGGCAAAATTTTCTTTAAATGCTGAACAATACTCAGGTTCAAAAAATTGAAGGTTTTTATTGATTTGGATGATAATATGACATTTTGATTTCCCATGAGAAAGAAAATATCACCATGACTAATATGTATTACAATGCTAGATAGTTATAAAAAAAAAAGAAATATTAAACACCTATTTATGTTTTACTTGAAGAACCTGAAGTATGTAATTTTAGCTTAATCACTTTGTAATAAAATTGCAATATTCTGTTCTTGTTTAGAACACTTAATAATATATTGGACAAAATGAACAGAAATTTACCCAGTTGCAAGTTTAGGAATATCAGGAAAACCGCGTGTAAGATCTTTCTGTCTGTTCAGAAAAACAGATGATAACACTTAGTAGCAGAATAAGAGGTTTAGGTATCTTGCATTGCTTATAAAATTGTGATAATAGAATAGTAAGCTGTATGATGAGCTGAAAATGGCCATTTTCTATGCCTAGGGTCCCTAAAAACAATGGACAGCTATCATCTAAAGATGTGTAAATGCATCAAATTACAGAAATGGAAATATCACTCTAGAAGAAAGAACATTTAAAAATCACTATGGTGAAATGTCAGGAGCCATTGATTTCAAAATGGCATTTATTTAAAAACATCTACAGTGCTTTAGTCTCAAACACTGAGTTGTAGGCATATTTCAGCTGTCCACATTCTCCTATTGCCTCGAAGTTTTATAACCTCAGATATTCAGGCATGCTCTTCAGGTAGGATAAACTCTGTTGATTTTGGGATATTTTTCGCTGTATGACAGAGTGAAAGATGTTCACCTTCCCAACCAAGCATGTAAAAAAGTCACTAAATATCACACTACTCTAGATTTGTTCTGCTTGCAAAGGGAGTACTGCAGAGGAGAAAAAAATGCAGATTTAGGCTAGAAAAGTAGAACACATAGCACTCTACATCAAGTAGGCTCTTTGGCTAATAACATTGCTATTAGACACAGGTCACTTGCTCAGAGGGGAAAAAGGAATATATTCATTCAGGCAGTCAGCTGAATCAGACTGTAACTTTAGGGGAAATAGTACTGAAGGCTTGGCATTAAGTCAAGTTCCTTTTCCATTAAACTTTGAAATGCCTCCTGCTAGAAATACTTTTAATGAACAATATGTGGATATGAAAATTGACTATACAAATTTATAATGTCAAGTGATGGTTCATCTGTGTTTTTGCTGAGTTCTTATTTCGCGCTATTACAGAATCAATTAGGTTGGAAAAGACCTTGGAGATAATCAAGTCCAACCTATGACCTAACACCACCTTATCAACTAAACCTTGGCACTGAGTGCCACATCCAGTCTGTTTTTTAAACCCCTCCAGGGATAGTGACTCCACCACTGGGCAGCCCATTTCCTGAGCAGCCCATTTCAATGCCTAACCACTCTTTCTGTAAATAATGAGTAGCCTAAACCTCCACTGGCACAGCTTAACAGATTGATTTTTGTTCGTTCTCATGTCCAACATATGACAAAAATGTATGTCTAACTAAACAACATTCAAGATACTGTAAGTTTGTGTGTGAGAACCTAAGTTCATGAACACTGTAATTCTTTTTATTCTTTAAAAACTACAGACATTTTTATTCAGTTTAAGACTCTAAGATTTCTAAAAGCTGGAACTGAGATGTCTATCTCCAAACATTTCCAGTTCATGCCCAAGCTCAATATTGATTTTTAATCTCTGTTTTCACTGACCAATATTTTCTAAGCAATAAAAAATAATTATTCCATATTGTATGTCAAAGCTTGAGTAACTATGAACCTTAGGAGTCCTACAGAGTCCTTCACTCTGATTATACCATACTTCAGTGTTAACTGATTGGGCCTCTCATAAACATTAAATAATTTGGATTGCATGACTTACCTTTGACTAGCCCATCATGAGTCTGGAAGACAATGCACTCATTCAAGGTTTTGATATGGAGGCAGATTTAAAGGAGAATATTATCTTTTGAAAAAGGTACATTTACCAACTTGCATTGTTGCCTTGCTTAACTCAAGGAAAGGTGAAAGCTTAGTGATTTACTGAAATCCTACGCCACAATGCATCACCAAAATTAAGTTTCTCATAATGAAAGTATGAGTAAAACGATATTTTTGTGTGCAGGACCTACATGTCAATGCATAATAAATTATTTAATTTTTTTTTTTTTTTAAATTTTCAAAAAATTAATTAACTGGCTTTTTCCCACATTCACAGTATTTTAACATTTACTTTGAGCTTACATAAGGCTACTTTGCCTCATCTTTATCCTTTTTTAAAAAATATAAATGCAATAGATTGAGAATTATGGCTTATATTGGACAAATTAATTGCAGTTTGAAGTCAAGTATATTCACCATATTAAAATATCCCGTCTTCAGTCACAGGTGCTCCCACTGTACAGAAAAGATTTGCAGTGTGTTTTGGAGAGGTAGGTACTTTTTTTCTAGATGACCAACAATTAATTTTTCACCCGGGACCTGCCTGCAACATACACCATGGAACAAATGGACAATATATTTTTTTTTGTCCTTTGGTTGTTTCTTTGTTTTTCTGGAGTCCATTCCTGCCATCTTCCTTGTTTTCCTACAGGTTACTTACGAATACAAATTTTGCAAAGAATGTGTGGCAGTTCCTCTGGAACACATATGTTCCCTTTGCTAACAGGCTTTTGTTTTTGTGTTAAAGAAATATTTGCAATGGCCCCCCGCAGTGAATTGATCTAGAAATGTTGGTACTTTTGCTCAGGTCAAGGTAAGACTGCAGCATCACCAATCTTTGATTCAATAACTGTCTAGCAAGTTGTTTTTCAGCAGTGTCAAATATGAAAAATAATACAGAGAAGTTTCTAAAAATAACAGTCTCCATTTGTTAGTTCTTTGCTGATTGTGTGAATGTTATTCACTATGTATTTTAAAGTAACTTTCATTTGATACTCGACAAAACACATTTGAACCAAACTGCAGCAAGTATCAAGTACAACAGTGATTAAATATAGTTATACTGAATTTTTCACAGAGCAGCTGAAAATTGAGTACAGTAATTTCATGATTATAAACTGCACCATTTTGACTAAAATTTTGGTCTGAACCCAAAGATTTTGGTCTGAACCCAAAGAGCAGCTTATAATCGGGTGTGGCCAATATATTGATGAGGTTCAGAAATTTGCTAACCCGGAAGTGCAAACCTGCACAGCCCTGAGCCAATCCGAGCCCTCACGGCCCCGGCAGGGGAAAAACGGGGCCCATCCAAGCCCGCACAGCCCCAGCAGGGGAAAAGCAGGGCCCATCCGAGCCTGCACGACCCCGAACCGAGCCAGTAAACTCTGTGATCCCACAATTCTGTTACTAAATGTCAACTTTGTGAAAGTTGCCTGCAGATCCTTGCTGCAAACAAAAGTGCGGCTTACAATCTGGTGCGACTTATTTATGGAAGAAAAATGAAATGTTGCTGACACCCCGGAAGTGCAGCTTATAATCGGTGCAGCTTGCAATCGTGAAATTACTGTATATACTGCAGGCTTTGATTAGACGCAGTATATTTTATTCTGGCTGTATTGGTGAACTCATTTGTACTGTGGGTTGTTCAATGGTTTTTAATTAAGTATAGCAGCATCCCACCTGGCGCGCCTTTACTGCAGCATTGTTCTTGAGAGATCATTAAACTATTTTGATATTTGCTGATGTTTTGCATGTTGGTAGTTAGAATTCAAGGGAAATAGTAAGGTGGACCATTCTTGGAACATATTAGGGCATGCAATAATTCAAGTACTAGAGACTTAACTAAGAATTAATTCCTCTCTACTTTGGTCTTCTGTGGCCTCACTTCAAATCCTGCCTACGGTTTTGGTCTCAATGATATAAAGATATAAAGCTCTTACAGATTGCTCGAAGTGGAGCTATAAAGATGTTGAAGTGCTTGGAGGGGAAGCCATATGAGGAACAGTTGAGTTCACTTGGTCTGTTCATCCTGGAGAAGAGAGTGAGGTGAGACCTCACTGCAGTTACAGCTTTCTCATGAGGGGAAGAGGAGAGGCAGGCACTGATCTCTGAGTGGTGACAAGAGACAGGACCTAAAGGAATGTCATGAAACTGTGTCAGAGGAGGTTTAAGTTGGGTACTAGAAAATGTTCTTATTCCAGAGAGTGGCTGGGTGCTAGGACGGGTGCCTCAGGAAAGTGCTCACCGCACCAAGCCTGCCGGGCAGTGTGATTCTTGGTGTTGGCCTGCAGGGCCAGCAGCTGGACTTCAATGATCCCCTTGTGACCCTTCCAGCTGAGGATACTCTATATTCCACGAACTGCAGTGTATATTCTTCCAAGGTTGCAAACTGCTGTATTCCCAGACCGTGATCAGCTCTCAATCTCTATCATCACATTACATTTCAGAATACGTGACTGACAAACTGACACCATGAAGGTGCTAAGACCAGGATTACAGGGTATGCTCATAGCAGTCGTTGAATTATTGTTCCCTCAGAATTTTATCCAGTCACTTCCCAAAATCATG
Source organism: Catharus ustulatus (assembly GCF_009819885.2). NCBI lineage: Eukaryota > Metazoa > Chordata > Aves > Passeriformes > Turdidae > Catharus > Catharus ustulatus. The sequence continues at coordinate 28,957,804 of NC_046226.1, forward strand.
GAGTCATTACTACAACAAATTGCATTGCGATATTCTACAACTTCCTTTTCCCTGTGAAATGGCTGATTATTTTGGAACTGCACTTCTGACTTTAATGTTATGCATTTCCCCATGTCCTCATATCGGGAGAAATAACAACCAGTAAATCCACTTTTGGTGTCTCTATGCCACTTACAAGTCTATAAAACTCTATCATATTCTTTTTTATATATAAAAGTACCTGTCTTCCAAACCAGGACAACAAATAAAAATATCAGTGCCCATATTCCTTACATGGAAATCTTGTTTTTCCTTATATGTCTTCCTTCTCTCTATTTTTTTTATTTATCCTGTCATTTCCTTTGAGGCAGAAAGGTCTGAGCTGTGCACAAAATTCTAGAAGTGGCCGTGAAGGATATACATTGTGGCATAATTTTTCTTTATTTCTTTCTTAGGAAATCTGAGGTATTTCTACAGTAAGTAAAGATTTTTCTCAGTTGTATCTTAAATTTCCAAGTCATGTTTGCTGCTGAACAGCTGATACCAAATGCATTAATTTCACTACCAGAGTGAAACCAAATCTAATTTTGTAATTAAAAAAAAAAAAGATTAGGAAGGAGGAATGTTGAAAGGAAGCAAACTGTCAAAGGTAGTTCATTAATAAGTTTAGCATTCATACTTGACTAATCTCCAAAGTTTTGTTTTGTCAGTAACACAGAAAAGTTATTAATGGGAAAACATTTTGTAGAGTAAATATCGTCTTTAAAAGGGATCAAACGTGTGATGTGCAAAAGTGGAGGTCAGTAGCTATTTATGATGCCTATCTTTTTTTAATCAATTTCACAAGGGAGTAAAAAAAAAATTTCATGTGTTTATCTCTTCCTGACCTGTATGAGAAATTTTAGGCTACTTATGTCCAGTTCTGTAAACTTTGTATCTATCATGACTAAGGAACAAAGTGGTATTCAGGTCCAAAATATTTTAATCTTAAATGATATTTGAATAGTTTTAAAAAAATATTACCACTAAAAAGAGATGCATATATATCTGCATTTAGCTCTCTAAACACATAATAAATAAGCCCATGACATCTATTCACATAGATAAGTCCATAAAATATATTTTTCCTCTCAAATTTCCAAGCATTTTTATGCCTATTTTGCTGTTAGGGAGTTAAACTCTAGGAACTGAATTTTCAGGCATCTGTGCAAGCTCCATAAGGGTTATGCACCTGTCGACCTTTTATAGATAATTCACTGGATATTGACATATACTAAAACAAAGATAGGCAGATATATGTGGCTATGTATTTATTCACATAGATATGTAAATGAATAACTGAGGGTTTTTTCCAATATGAAGTACGGGTAAAAAAAGTGTATATGGTGTATGATTTACAGGTTATTGTGGATCCATGAACTCATAAACCTTTGGGTAATAACATTTTCTGGTAGATAATGTCTTTGTGGCTTCAAAATTTGGTATTTTTTCAAGTGGAAACATTGTTCTCTGTGATGATTCTTTCTGTGTACGTGTATGGGCTGTGGAAAAATATTAGCAAATATTAGAGAAGGATAATAGAATGGTCAGCTATCAACTGCTGTGCAAGTTCTTGTCCTGTCATTCAATCTCAGTCACTATTTAAATTAATTGCATTAAATATTCTTTAAATTGAATAGGAAAAATTATATTTTATTTAAATGGAAAACCAGTGAGATGGTTGTCACAACACTGAGGGATAGTAAGAGAGCAGAGCAAGACAGATTCCAAGCATATCATAAAGGAATATCACTGTCTCAATTAAAAGACTCTTTTGAATTTTCTGCTTTTGGTGTTCCTTTTTAGTGGAGATTGCTCTTCTTTATCCATCAGTAAGGAGATAATGAAGTTAAATAGTGCACATTTTCTCTTTATATACTCCATGAATAGAACTTGTTCTGTTTCTCTCTAGCTGCAGTATGAAAACAAAGAATTCATTTGTAACAGAAATGGTCAGTATGATTGCTGAAGATGGAATTTTATGTCAAAAAGGAGCATCTTTGGCAGTTTATGGATTCTCCCAACTTTTGCTGAACTCAGAGGTCCTGAATGTCCTAAACAAATTCTGGAGTCATCTTAACTTGTTGTCCTTCATGGCCTTTGCCTGTTCCTGAAATAAACTATGCATATACTACACTTTGCAATTTTTTTTTAAATACACAGGAAATGCATATTTTATATTAAAAAAATTACATCAAAGTGCTGATTTCTACAAGAGATATCTCTTTCCTCTCCATCTGAAAGCCTTCTTTTGTTTGGTGGCAAATAGCATCTTTTTTTGTCTGCTTCAAAGCCAAATTATTCCCCATCCTTGTCTCTAAGATTTGAACTATGTATTTATAAAAAATCAGTAGAGAAAGAGCATTTTGATGGTTTCAAGCAATAGTTTCTCTGCTTATGTTTTACTACCTTGGTTTTGTTTTCTTACATCTGAATATGCCAGTTTTCAAATACAGGGGCATATCTTACATCTCTTAGCCCTACCCAGTGGATCAAAGGAAGGATGAGCTGAAAGTAACCACAATATAAAGAATGTTCAAACAGTCCTACAGTGCTACATTTGAGAGAGATTAGGATGCTCCCCATACCAGTGATTAACCAATGAATATGCTCATCTCAGTGAAGTCAGTTATAAATTATGTTTACACAAAAAAAACTAATCATCAAGAATGAGTACAGTAATTTCACGACCATAAGGCGCACCGGACTATAAGGCGCACTTTTTTTTGCAGCGAGGAGCTGTGTCGCGTGCAACAAAGTAATGAATTACTGGCAGGTGCTCAATTTGCAAACATTTTTCTCAGATCAGTGTAGACTTTAAACGCAGCCCCAGGCGCCCTCCCTGTGCAGCAGGCCCCGGCACTCCCAACCCCACCCAGCGCTGGCTGGCACGGCTTGCGGTTCCCGGTTCCCACCGTGCGGCCGCGCCATATCCCAGCGTCCCCTCAGCCGGTGGCCACGCCGCATCCTGGCTTCCCCCCGCCTGGCAGCCGCAATGGATCCCGGCGTCCCCCCAGCCGGCGGCTGCGGCTCCCACGGTTCCCGGTCCTCCCTGCACGGCTACAGTTCCTGCAGGTCCTAGCTCGACTTGCAACTCACACTTCCGGCTTGGCAAATTTCTGAATTTTGTCCACACATAATGCACATCTGGACTATAAGGTGCACTCCCGGGTTCGGACTAAAATTTTAGTCAAATGGGTGTGCCTTATAGTTGTGAAATTACTGTAATTTTTATTTAAAAGCATTGTTTTACTGCACAGACTGACAGTCTGGTTTGTTGCTGTTTCACTCTCTCATGAAATACCTCTCTCACCTTTGCAATTCCCAAATATTTACAGGATCCTTGCAAAGAAATTCCTTACAGGAAGCTTTTCTGACCTTGCTGATTCCTGCCTATCTAAATGCACTACTCAGCTGTTGATAAATGAGCTCTAAATGACACCAGGATAGTATGTTTTTTCTTCTCCCATCAGATGTCACTATTGGACATCCTGCCTCTTCGATGCTAAGGGGATATTTTGGAATTTTATACTTTCTGGCTACCAAAATTACTGTAAACAAGCTGGAAATGGAAGACGTGTTCTGATCTACAAATATGTTTAGAGGAGATGTTGCATCTTTAAATTTAGGCCATATTTTTAGTAGGCCAGGTGATAAAGTTAGAAAAATCAGTCCAACTTTTGATAAAATTGCTTTTTTCTAGGTCTAACAATGTAACAGATAATTTCAAGAATATCAGAATATGATATTTTGTCTTAGTGTAAAAGTAGATTAATTTGTATATTCCTAACAGTGGTTTTCCAAATCTGTTTGTCACTATCTTACATATTGCTTCGTATCAGTTTTACTCCCTGGTTTCAGAAATATCCACAGTAGTGTTAAGAGATTTATCGATCTGGTTTCAAAGGATAATTAATGTTCAAATGACCATGGATAATTTTATATTGCTTTCATATTAACTATAAAATTTGCCCTCCTGCTAAGTGACTTTCACAAATTCCAAGACACTTTGTGGGATTGAAAACATTGTACTTTACTAATTTCCTCCCTGGCATACCTCACATAAGAACTATTTTAATCTGGCCAAAATCTGTCTGTAAATTAGGCCTGAAGTCTAATCTTTAATTATATAAATTAAAAATGCACAGGCATTGTTACATTTTACAATCAAAACATTTCCTTTCCTTACCCACTAGAGTGAATTTAATTTACAATTGAGCTAAAACCTGATACATACCTTCAGTACTTGCATACATTACCTTCCTCATATCATAAAACTGCATTGCAGCATTTCAGGAAACGCTGCCCCAGAGGGTGATAATCTAGTGAGTGCTCCTTCATATCAGCTATTCATTTTCTCTCTGATTCAGAATGCAACATTTTGAGCATCATTTTCAAGACGACATAACTGTAGGTGTCTAATAAATGTAGACATATTCAAAGAGTATTTTTTCTGTAGTTTAGTGTACTGAAGAGACAGCTAACTGGAACCACTGTAATTCATCTCAGAAAAGTATGCAGCAAGCACTGTCTCATCACATTATGTGTGGTGGAGTTACAGAGTTACAACTTCATTGCCTCCAAATACCAACGTAGAACAATAGAGCAGTGCAATACATTGAAGAGTTTGAAAGAACATGCCAAGGAGTTTACAATCTGCATGAGATCATTAAGACTGAGAGACCAAATCAGTTCACAAGAATTCTGAGAAAATTTGTGGTAGATATATATGGATTACATATACATATAGAATAGAGGTGCTTCAACTCTCTTCCCAATCAAGTGACCTACCACTAAAATACACCAAATGACAGATAATGCATTTACACTGAGCTGCATGTGTCTGATGCACCTACCAGAGAAACATGCAAATCAGAAAAAGAAAGAGAATCACTGCTGAGATATGTCCTGTTTTACTCTTGCCAGTGCCTTTCTAGATCATTACTAAAAGTGGCAAGCCCAAAGACTGATAATGAAATATTTCTTCTTCTGTACTCAGAAGAGAGCAGGTAAAACATCTGCAAGGAAGGAAGGGAGGAAGGGAAGAAGTGAAAGAAGAAAGAAAGAAAGAAAGAAAGAAAGAAAGAAAGAAAGAAAGAAAGAAAGAAAGAAAGAAAGAAAGAAAGAAAGAAAGAAAGAAAGAGAAAGAAAGAAAGAAAGAAAGAAAGAAAGAAAGAAAGAAAGAAAGAAAGAAAGAAAGAAAGAAAGAAAGAAAGAGAAAGAAAGAAAGAAAGAGAAAGAAAGAAAAAGAAAGAAAGAAAGAAAGAAAGAAAGAAAGAAAGAAAGAAAGAAAGAAAGAAAGAAAGAAAAGAAAGAAAGATGTGAGAAAATACATAGAAAAATTAAATTTTGAAGATAAAACTGGGGGTAAAAATAAAACTTGCAACACTTTTGTTGATTTAAAAGTGGTAAAAAAAATCATGGAAATACTTTGCTTCTTTTTGCAATTTTCTCTCTGGAGTGCCAAATATTTATTTTCCTTTTTACTCACTTGAATGGCAGCTTTAACAGCAGTATTTTTGCTTACTGATCAATTCCACTACCTCCTTTTCTATAGATGACTAGGAGAATTTCAAAAACTAAAGTTGCCTACTTTTTTCAAGTTTTTTCATGTCTTTGTTTTACTTTTTATTTTCTGTTCTCTTCAATAACAGAGTCAATAATTTCTTATAGTTCACACACACTTGCAAGATTAATTCAGTTTCTGTTTACCCAGATAGCTGTATCCAATGTATATTACCAAACTGCTTCCCTTCTTAAATATTTATTTTCACTTAATATTCTTTCCATCATAGCTTAATTTGCCATACCTTTTTGACCATGCACCTACATGTCAAGTATTACACTGTAATGCAGATATCATTGCAGGCAGATTCATTTAAGTAGCCAAGATATCTTTTAATAAAGATGAGTTAGTTCAGTGAAACTGCATAAACTCCTGAAGGTTTTCAGGAGAAACCTCACAAGGATGCCTGAGATCCTAATTACCGCTGGCTGGCTGTAGAAATTTTTTTTAAATGTCAGATTTTTTTGATACTCAATGTATAAGGCCTGTCTATATTTACAACTATAGAAACTGAGTTTAATTTAGTGGTAAAACACAGAGAGATTTCAGCTGCATTTCTTTTTGCACCACTGACATATCCAAACTGCAATTTTGGCAGACTAAGCCTGGGACCATTTACTTGAAGGAAGTTATTGGAAGAATAAAACTTTCTGAGACTGCATGTTTTGGATTCATCTAAGATTGACCTGTTTGAGTATTTTCTTTTTAGAAGGCAATATGTACATTTTTATTCCAGAGACATTTCTTTACTTTATTCCATTTTACTGTGTAGAATGGGACAAGAAAACTATAGAAAACAGAAGACAAAGAAATGGAGACAATTTTTTTCTTTCAGTTTGGTTAAGATGGATGCAAATTATTTTCTCCTGCAATTTTCATTTAGGTCTCTACTGAGCATCTGTGATTATATCCTCACTGTTAAACTAACTGTAGTTTTGATACAAAAAAAAAAAAAAAAAAAAAAAAAGAGAGATATTCTAGGAAATATTGATGTCCTCTAGATCAAGGTATCTTTTGCATTGCTCTATGGATGAAGTTGCTCTGTGATCCATACAAGAAACCATGTAGAATAGTAAAATTATATTTTTTTCAGTAGTCTCTTCTTTTCCATCCTTTTCTTCAATTCCATAAGTTTACCATTATTATTTACATAGTGAGATATGTGAGTAGAATATCAACTCCATCGTCCAAATTAATAGAGCAGAAAAAGTGCTGGAGTTCCTATTTATGGCGTTCCTATTTAGTTTTCTCTATCATGAATTTTAGGAAAATGTGTTCCTGTACTTTTAATCTAGTCTAATGAGATTTACAGCTGTTGAAATTTGCAATGGTGACACAATGCCACTGTGCAAGGGTTAGGCTGATGAAATGGTGAAATGACAAAATGATACCAACAGTCTCCAAATGAAGTTGAACTCACCTCAAGTTAAGAAGTTAAGCCCTCACTGCTAAGCCTTCATTTGTGTTTATTGTTTCTTTTCAAAGCCATTAGTGAGGTAGGGATCAGACTCTTCTCTCAAGCAGCAAGAGCTAGGAAGAGAGGAAATGTCACTCAAGTTGTGATAGGGACAGCTTAGATTAGATATTAGGGGAAAAAAAACCTTTATCAAATGAAAATGCCAAGCATTGGAACAGACTACCTAGAGAAGTGGTTGAATCAGTATCACTGGAGGTGTTTAAAAGACCTGCAGACAGAGCATTTAGAAACTCTGTTTAGAAGGAGATATGGCAGTCCTGGGTTAACAGTTGGACTAGGGGATCTGAGAGGTCCTTCCAAAATTAAATTATTCTATGAATAACTGCCAAAATTTAATACATAGTATTACATCTAACACCAAATCCTAACAATCTTTGGATGTATGTTTAGCTGTTTAATTGACTTTCATTTTTTTAGTAGCTAGACCAAGTCTCTAATTCAGCAAATCTAAATTGCTATTGCTTAGCCTTACAGATTTGTATGCCGAGTTGTGTGATTCATATCAAGCAATTAAGTGATCTAATTTTAGTTTCTTTTCTGACACTGAGGTCGGGCTTCTGATTTGACACCCTCAAACCCATCAGGCTGAGTTACTGTGATAGTTGAAGTTTAATGTTGAGAAGTTTTTTACTTTTTGTTACAAACATTGAAATGACACAGTATTTTATAGTAAAAATTTATATTCTATTTCTTATACTTGTAGTATTCATGAAGTTACAGTGGATAGCTATGATTTTTCCAGAAAGCTCTCAAGATGACATAACTATGCTTCTAATGAAAAATGGTTCTAACAATGACAAACTTATGATAAAATATAAGACTGATACAGAAATGGTATTTTTCCCCAATACTTTTTGTGTCCATCATGTGCCCAGTGTGGTAGAAAATGTCTGTAACACAGAACTCTACAAGACATCAGAGGCAGAGACCTGTGACAAGAATTCTTTGCGGTCAGACCTGAGAGGGCAGACATTGTGTCATTCCTGATCCTTCTTTAGTCCTCAGGAGTCCTATCATCTTATTCTTCTCAGTGTCACAAATGTTATAGTTTGCCCTCTGTGCACAGAACTACAACAGCTCCATAGCCATTAAACTCACAAGCCTTTTATTTCTTGAGCTACTTGTTACTACTCTCTGTTATGAAACAGTGGTTGTACCATGGTAAGTTAAGGAAAAGAAGAAAATAATAAAAATGCTTGTTACAGATAAAGCATACTCATCAAAAGCCCATTGAAAGCAACAGACAGGCAAATACAAGCTCAGAAATAGAAGTAAATACGAGCTCAGAAATAGAACAGCTCTGAGCTGAGGCCTTGCAAACTCAACGCAAAACTTACAGGCTGCTCTTAGCAATGACAATACTGTGGTGTGGGGCTACAGGCTACATTAACAAACACATTGCACTCACTCTCCAAACCATCATCACCACTACAAACAAACCTACACGAGATTATTCATTCATTCATTCATTCATTCATTTATTTATTTATTTATTTATTTATTTATTTATTTATTTATTTATCTTAGCAGGAGGAGACAGGATTTCATTATTATTAGCGATTCTTGTAAAGCATTGTGGGCTTTTTATAACTGAAAGGGATCTTTTCAATCCTACACATTAGAACTGCAAGCCAACAGAGTTCACATGTTCATATGACTTAGCATCCTGACTTGCTAGATTTCTGTCTTTGTGTTTTATTGTAAATTGATCTGTCATTGCACTGAGTCCCTTTATATTGAATTAAATGCGGACCTTACTAAGTCTTAGGACAGGGTATCAGTGTAGTCCATGTTTGATGTAGCTCTGCTCAACATTAATTATATAAGATTTCCCATTTGAGATTATCACAAAAAATATCTCCATACATGAGCAAAAAGTTTCTTTTAAATGAAAACTTATTAGCTGATATAAACTAGGAACACTCCAGAATGGATCCATGACTTGCAATACAGTTTCATTAATGACTTTATTTTGTTTTCTTCATATGTTTGAGAACAAATTCTTAACTGTTTTTAACAATCTAACAAAAGACATGCAATTGAACTTGATTTCACAGAATATTTTTTTTCCTTAATTGGAGAAACAGTGTAGAATACTGATGGATAATCTGATATGCAGTCCATGTTATATGGTAATTACAGAGCTAGAACCATCTCATTCTGAGGCAACTATCTCACAAGAGAAGGAAGTTATTTAAAAAATGTACAAAGTATTTTTCAAAATTTATTTACTAATTCTTTTTTTGGCCATAACTATTTTCAGGAAATAGTTCTTGGCAAAGACGCTAAGGGAAAGGAATTTCATCTTCCTGAAGTTTTTTATAAGAGTTTTCAGCCATTTTCTACCTAAAAAGCAATTAAAAAATCCATAGGTGGACCAAGTATTAATGTCCTTTCACCCCAATTATACCTGAGAAGGTAACATCCTTTGTGAATTTATTTCCAGCTATTTTCTCAGTTCATTTGGTTTGTAGATGCTTACTGTGCCATATCTTCTGAATCTGACAGTTTTTCAATGCCTCCCTCAAACTGTAACTACCCTGACTGTTCTAAAATGAGTTTTGCTAAACCAGGAGTTGGTACTGGAGAGACCAGGAAAGCATTCTGTAATGAAAACAAAGACTTCCAAATAAAGGAAATCTCCAAATAAGCTGTCAGAGCAGGATTTTTTGCCTCCATATTAAAATTTCCTTTCATGTGGTTAGTTTGCATTAAGTGGCTACCTAGGGATATTCTTTACAATTAGTTGACATATTGTTTGGGTTCTTGTTGCTACCCTATATGAATAATGATCTGAAATCAGATGAAAGAAGTTTTATCCCCCAATACCTGAGAGACTGCAACCCCCCTCCAAGTTTGCCATTTAAATCCCAACTGTGTTGTTGCCTTTAACTGTGTAAGACAGCAAGACAGCACATTTTGTAGATTAAACCAATAAACTAGCAAACATAAAAGAAACAAATCTCATAATTGTGGATTTCAATTAAAGAAAGGAAGATCAAAGCAAACATTCTGCTTGAAATTGCACAGCTGCTATCTACACAAAATGAGAAAAAAAAATCCTTCTCCAGCTAGCCATAATTTTGGGGGTGGGGGAAGGAGGAGGGAGAGCTCAAACCCTGCAGTAGAACAGATTGCTTATGCTTCTCACGTCCCAATCAGTAATACAGAAATATTGAGTAATAAATTCCCTGCCTCTCCTGATCTGAGAAGCTCCCACCATCTGTGAAAGCCAATTTGTAACAGCTTTAGTATAAAGATTCAGTAAACAGACAATCACAAGCATTGTGCCAAACAGTGCCAACATTTGAAGAAAAAAACATAAAGCCAAAGCACGAGTAACACCACGACCTTTGTACTGCAAAATTATCCAGCGACCAAAACACTTTTGACTGCAGAGATTTTTTTCCTTCTTTTCCCTGTCAGCAAGCAGTGCCTGTACACAACTCAGCTACATCTGTGGGCTGTGTATAGGTCTTGTCCTAATGTGCTGAATTATTATTGATGTCTGGGGCAGTTCTGCTCTGCTGGTGAACCAATAATGTCAAGGCAGTACCTGCAAGATTAATTATAGGAGAGAATGGGCTCTGCTTTCCAGGGACTGAGACTTTAATAGAGACTGAGCATTAGTTTCAGGGGATTCAACAGACAGCTGAACAAATGCCTCAGACAATGTTATACATGCTAAATCCTGGCACTTACCTCTTAGCAGTACTGAAAGAAAAGTTTGAACAGTTGTGCTTAAACTGCAAAAAACAGAGGTGTCTATAAACCAAATGAAAACGAAACAAACCCATACCAAGATTGCTGAAACAGGTTAGGCTCTCTAAACCCATGTGAGCATGTTGCCCTCTGCAATTACCAAAGAGAAAAGAGACAGTAGCAAATTACTCTAGCATTAGCAGAAAAGGAAATGGCTTTTTGGTGACTGACAGTGCTCAGGTTTTCAAAAGACACATGACATTCTACACATGGAAATAGAAGTTCGACCAAAGAGCAGAATATTTTATGCTGTTTCTTTTGCACCACTGCAGTGGAAATTTGTACTCCACAGGGCATTTTAGCTGTAGAGAACTGAGAATATGCAGTGGATGAAGCTGCAGCCATAGCAACAGCTACATAAATTTCCAGGCAATGGCAGGCACATGGTACACAATTGAAGCAGTATAACTCCTACACTAGCTTAAAAAAAAAAAAAAAGTAGAGCAAGGAGAAGAGGGTGTCAAATATGGCTTATTACCAAGAAATCACACCTTCCACTTCACCAAGAGCTGAGCTTCCTGCATTTTGCTCGTGTGATTCAGAGAGGCAGCTGAGAGCTTAACTGTATCTCTTTTTTACTTAAACCCTCACAGATATTATTCCTCTTTATTGTTTTCATTATCTCCTAGGCCTAATATTTTTGAAAAACTCCTGGGAATTCTGAGGCTAAATTTTCAATAGATTGTCCAGCTGCCAAAATCCTGTGTCTTTTTGTAGTCGTACAATACTTTGTGGCTCAGCACAGAAAAAGATAGGCTTATGAAATTAATCTCAAAAGGGAATGAAATAAGTTCAGACTTCACTGAATTTTCAGTTTCACAATTTCTAAGTTCCTTCCTGCTTTTCTTCAGACTTGGAACACCAGCAGAACTATTAAGCAAATGCACTTGAGGCTGAAGGACCTCCAGAAGAATGATATATTCAAGCTTTCATCTTCACTTTGTGTGCTCAGATTCTGGGTGATTGATTTCTTTGACAGTGTCCTGTGAAGCTCCACTGAAACTCCACTCCAATTTCACTGGCCTCAGGTACATGATAGGAGACCCTGAAGAACTTTGCACATCTCAGACTAACTAGGGCTTTTGCAAGTCAGTTTAGAGGTTGACCAAAGGGACTCAAATCCTGCTCCAAAATGAAAGAGTAAGGCTCCTAAAAGTTACTCCTCCATGCTGGAAAGAAAAAAAAATTTAAAAATAATGCTTTCAGAAGCAAAAGATGCAATTTCAGCTGGAACACACCAATCTTTTTTCTTGGGTTTTTTTTTTTTCAGATTTGCATTTTAATCACTGAGTCCATGACAAATCTTAGAGATATTGCTCTAAAAGAGACATTCACAAACTTCACAAACCTTGCTGTTCTAACAAAGCAGAGAATGCCAGAAAAATTAGTTTGAAAAAATACAATCAATTTGAATAGTAAACCCATTTTCTTCCTCCTAAGTTCAAGAGTAATTTAGTTCATATTAAATAAATAAAAGTACAAAATCTAAACCTAGCACTTGAGTGTAGACAAGCATCTCCTGTTACAGTGTTCCCAGATGGGACTTGTGAAGGAGTGAAGCTAACGTAGGTTGCACCTAAGTACCTGAGTTAAGAAAAAGAACTTCTATTAATTTGAATTTAAGCTACTCACCAGTGACACAAATAGTGCTCAGTTTCCTGTCATATGCCATAAAGATGTTAAAAGCCTGACTGACAGTAGAGTACATTACTGTTTGTTACCATCCTGAAGACAATTTTGCAAGACTGGTTGGTTAAAATGTCACATTATTCACAACTATATTTGAGTGAAGCACAGCGTCATGGCTTTACTCTGTCTTTATCCCACACTGGTTTGTGGAGATGTGAAAAAACTTGACAAAACTTTATTGCATGAGAGCATCATGCTATTTGAAGCTCTATTTGATCTTCTATCCAAAGGTTCTTTTGTTTCTCCTTAAATATCAGCTGGTATTTTTCTTACTGTTGGCCTGAGTTTTGGGATGAAAGACATGCTGAACTCAAAAGCCCAGACCTGGATATTTTTTTCTTCCAAACACTGAAAAGTTTTGAAATAGGAAATAAAAAGCCTTGAATGTTATAAAAAACATTTTTAAAAATTTTTGTAAATACTTCAGAGGTATTTCAATTGAAAAAAATTTATAGTCATTATAGAATAAAAGCTCCCAGCACAAGTGAAAAAGTTGCCTGAGAGACTGTGGACTCAAAGAGAAGATGGGTGGGCCAAGTACATTCAGTCTAGAGTAAATCATAGGTGGGATAGGCTGTTTTAAAACAAATAGGCCTCTTAACAATCAGATTTAAAATTTTCTCCAAATGGGACAATATATCTCTGAATGTTGTTGAGACACCTGAATGCTGCAAGAAACAGATTTATGTCAAAACTTCAGAGCAAAGGCTCTAAACATTTATAGTATGACTTTTGAAGACATGGACTTCTTATAACTTACTCTGGTTCAACTCTCTTAAGATTGCTTCTGTCCCTCGTACTTGAAAACTAATGTATCACACACATCTTTGATCAGGTGATAGGTATTTGGAAACAGTAGGGTAAAGACAAAGTCTAAATACTTTCTTTTGTGTTCTGGAAGGTATTATGAAGGAGTTATGACCTGATCAACTTCAATTTGCACTGCAGTGCAATGCATCATGCTAAAAATCATCGCCTGTTTGAATTTTCAATTATTTAAATGTTACTGAATCCCAAAACTGAGTTCAGAAGGTAAGCAGACTTTGGACAACATTAGCCAAGGTGACTTATCAAGAGAAGCAGTAAAATAAGGGGCAAGGAATTACAAAACAGAATGGTCATTCCTAAATGAGAAAATCCATCAAAATAAGAATTAGTTACTTAGTGCAGTGGACACTATCACTCCTCAGAAAAAGTAATATTCCACACTATACTTGGAGTATCTTTCAAGTGTTTAACAAGTAGTAACTGCATCCCTTTTACCTCATATTAATGTGGTTGCTTTGCTAGAGCACTGATAATGACACCTATGTTTTTTCTTGAGCTTCATGGAAAAGCTATTGAAGTCAGTTTGAAAGTGATTCCTACCCTTTCTGAACACTAGCTTAGTGAAGTAAAGTACATCAAGTTATTTGAGTCAATGATCAAAAGAGGCATATTTTCATGTGACAAAGTCAGCTTCTGGAAAGATATGGTGGAAATTTACAGCACAAAAAAGCACTAACAGAAAAAAATAGCTTTCAATCTTCAACCATGTTCCTCTCCTCAGATGATAATCAAAAGTCTCAACAACAAACTACCACATGAACTGTGGTGGTGTGTCCTGACTTCTCAGTGAATATTCATTATTTTTAAATTAATTATAAGAAACAACTATTTATATTGTGTTTGTGAACTTCTAGGAAAAATAACAACCTGTATTTGTGTGCGATTTTCTTATGGAAATTTTTTTTGTGGCTGAGTGGTCTTGCAGCTTTATAAGTGTATCTGTACAGTTTACCTCATGAAAAATGAAGGGAATTCAAAATTTTTTGTATCTATACTTGCAGTAGTCAAGTGCTATAACTCAGGGAAAGTTATTCTAGATAGGAAGCTATTAATCAAATAAAAGGGTAATACCTGCCTTCAGTAATGTGTGAGTAGTGCTGCACAGCCTCTGTTTGTAGCTCTTCATCAGCCCAAAGCCAGCATCTTAGCCCAGATGGCTGTAGGGATGAAGGGTGACTGTGGCTGTTACAAACAGATGGTTGTAACACTACATGACTGTGTATGGGAAAGGAAGAGACAAGGATTGTTTTTCCTCACCATCATTTTTTTCCCAAGAATGCTGGGTTTTTTTTCTGAAAGTCACATACACAATATTGATGGGAGTCAGTAGTAAGGGTGTTCAGGAAAGCAGGCTGTAGCTATCCATTATCAGAATTAGGAATGTGTTCAGTTTCAGTGTTTTGAGCCAGGAAGGGAAATGGTACCTGAAGGAATACTTCTGGCTCTTCTACAAGACTGAATTAATTTTGTCATTATCCTTGGGGTGATAAAATTCAATTTTGCTTACAGTACCTAGAAGCTTTGAGCTATCTGTGCTACCTCCTCACCAGAAAGGATGGATAATTATTTTTGTAGGAATGCCCTCCTGTGACACAGGCAGCCCAGATTCTTCCCCTATCTCTAGGCAAAGCTTCTCATGAAGTCATAAACAATTCAACATGTTTACAGGTTTAGAAGTGACCTGTGTCTTGATATGCCAAAATCCAGGAATTAAGAAGCACAACAATGAATAATAAGACTAGGGTAAGAAAATAAGTATTTGATAGCATTTGCAGTGAAAATCTGTTTAGAATAAACAATCAGAAACTATATTTTATTTCCTTTTAAAATGGAAACAGGTTTGTAAAAATATGAGACCTTCCACTTAATTTTCTGATTTAGAAAATGATACTTTTTATTGCAGTTTGAGTTAGTCTCATAGAGGTATAGTTGATTCAGAAACTGCCTACACAAGGATTTCTTTTCTTTGCAGCATCCTATTTCTAGGTCAAATGAAATAGAATGTTATGATCTTATGAAAGATACTGTCCTTTAACTAGATTTTATTCAGAAATTCATGATCTGATTTATCTGAGTTCTTCTTTTAGCAATTCACAAGCTCTTCTCATTGCAAGTCAGACTGTGATACTTCCTCCTCAAAAATTCTTTTTTCCTACATTTCCTTATTTCTGGACCAAATGAAATTAAAAAAATTAATAGCTTTTTATTCTCTTCTCCAAGGTAATCAAAATTTTTCCCTTTAGTATGTCACTGATCACACCATCTTATCTCCTAACTAAGATTAGTGTGTTTGTTTCATTAATTTCCCTCTTTAGAACAGTCAGTAAGCACAGGGAATCTGAGATTTCTGAGTAGCAAAGGGATTCAGAGCATGGTGAAATAGACAATGCATCAAATTCAAACACCTAAATTGAAGAAATCAATCATAATACTTTTTTAAAAAAAAAATATGGATGAAACTTATTTTCAATTAAAACGACAAAGCTGACAACATCAAACCCATATACAAGTAATGAAGTATGACTGCCTTCAGTAGAAGAAGCAAATACATTCTTTTGGTCTTTATATTATGCACCATGGTATAATCATTAGGGACCAGATTCTTAACTAACATAAGCTGCCATAATTACACTAGGAAGTTATGACATGCTACACCATCTGAGATTCTGCTTTGAATATCATATTCATTTGCACCTAATTTCAGCTAATTTCAGGGGTTTTTTCCTAATATGAGGATTTATGGATAACTACCAAATTAGAGAAATTTCTTTAGGAGCTTTACGAAGGCAACCTTTGAAACCTACTATGATGTACAGAGTATAATCTACAAATCATGTCAACAGAGTTTATTTCCTTTGATTTCACACTATAGCTCTAGGCATCTGCTATAGCAGATAGAAGCAGCTTTTGATAGCTCACTAAAGCTATCATACCACCAAACGACTTGAAAAAAGGGCTAACAGATTTTGTAAAAATAAAAAGACGGGAGGAAAGTAATAGTAAAAGAGACACATAAAGCTGGCTCATGCCAAAACAAAACATGTAGCTAGACCTACCAGACTGTCTTCCTTAGTGAGGACATCATGAATGTACGTTGCCCAGTACTCTTAATCTTGTCATGTGAAGTAGTGCATAGTGGCAGAGAATGCTAGAACTGATTGTTAATTCGAATTATAAGACTGGTTTATCATCATGTTACTGTCTTTCCAGGGCATAAATTTTATTCTTACTGTATATAAGCTATGTGCTGTCAAAAACCTGAAAATTCTGCTCGTATAATTAGAAGTAATTTTGATTCATCTTAGGAAATGGGATTGTGTTTGATATCTTCTGTTAGATATCTGAATTTTATATACTGTTCATAGTACCAAGGTCTGAATTTCCCAAGTATTTAAAGAACCTAGTTCCACAACACTTGCTGATCTAAAGAGACAATCACCTGAAAGGCACTTCTTCATCATATTTATAGTGCAACTCTTTCTGATCCACTGAAATGTTAACCACAAAATCTGTGTGTTTTTAGAGAAATGCTGTAATATATGCTTCAGACTATAAAGGATGGTGAGGAAAAAAGGGCAAAACAAACCCCAATACATTAAAATGTTATTGTGAAACCATGGATTAGACCTGGAATTTTCACCCTCTCTAGAAGGAGGGGAGGTGGGAATGGTAGGATGTTTCCTCCCACTAACTCATACCCACATACCTAGTAAAGGCTGAGATGAACTGACACTGTCTGTCAGTGAGTTTGTTTACACTCTAGTTTTAGTTCTGCATTCCACCAAGCAGCAGGGAAACAATTTGTTCAGTGTGCTTCGAAGCTAATGATGAGAACTAGATTATGTTTAAGAAACTTTCTCCCAAACAAGTGTTTACATGAAGAGGAATCATGATTTAGTGGATCAGAAAAATTCCAATTGCCAAGGGACTTGCAGACTGCCTTAATGTATCCTGAGCATCAAACTGTAAATGCAAAAAAAACTGCTTTGTGACTGGCACTGACAGATGTGAGAGGACACAGGGTGGTCTGTTTCAAAAGCTCTGCAAGCTACAGTTAAAAAGCAAACAGTTGTAAGCAGCTTGGCTCAAGCATCCCAACATAATTTTTTGTGGAGGGTGGGGATGGAATGATTCTGAAGGGTTCTCGGTACAGCTGTCACTCCTGTCAGTATTACTTGATCCACCACTGTGATAACTTGAACTCCTACCACCACTGCATCATTCACTATGCTGTTTGATCCTAGGAAACCCTGATGCTATGCTATGACTTCAAAGCTGCTGCCATAGCTGCATGTGTAGAATGTTATCACCTACTGTAACTAACAAAAAAGTACTGAGAATTATTAACCATTCTGTAACAGAACAAGTTTCTATTTTCAGATATACACCCTGAATCAATGTGTTTTTGAGGTCCTAAATCAGCCCAGTATACAGTTTGGTCCTGGTTTCCATCTCTGGTACAGTATTTTCAGTTTGGTGTTCATTACTGAAGGTTTAATTTTTGGCACAATACTGGTCTATTTCTGGAGTCTGGTACTTCCTGCCCATAAATTACAGTAATTTCACGACCATAAGGCGCACCGGACTATAAGGCGCACCCCCCGGGAGCCGGCACATTTTGCAACTTTGTAGATCAGATAAGGCGCACCGGTCTATAAGGCGCACCGGGTTTTTTTTTGCAGCGAGGCTCCGCCCCCAGCTCCTCCCGCACGCTTGCTGGCCGAGGCCCCGCCTCAATCCGGCAGCCATTGGCTCCCGGGCCTGCCTGTACCCGGCAGGGCCGGGCTATGCCCACCGCCGCTCCGTGCAGCATCCCCAGGGCCTCGCTGTTCCGGGAGTTCCCTGGCGCTCCGGGTGACCCAATGCCGGCAGGCTTGCCCCGTGCCGCCGCTGCCCCGATTCCAGCTGCTTGCCCCCTCCCCGCGTGGCAGCCGCTCCGATTCTGGCGGTTTTCCCCCTCTCCGCATGGCGGCCGCCGTGCTTCCGGCGGTTTTTCGCCCCCCCCGCACGGCGGCCGCGGTGATTCCGGGGGCTTTCGCCCCCCCCCGCGCGGCGGCCGCCGTGATTCCGGGGGCTTTCGCCCCCCCCGCGCGGCGGCCGCCGTGATTCCGGGGGCTTTCGCCCCCCCCGCGCGGCGACCGCCGTGATTCCGGGGGCTTTCGCCCCGCCCGCGCAGCAGCCGATCCGATCCCTGCGGCTTTCGCCCCCCCCCGCGCAGCAGCCGATCCGATCCCTGCGGCTTTCGCCCCCCCCGCGCAGCAGCCGATCCGATTCCTGCGGCTTTAACACCCCCCGCAAGGGAGCCGTCCCAATGCCGGCGGGACGGCCCTGCGCGGGGGCGGCCCCGATGCCGGCGGGGAGGCCCCGATACCGGCGGGTCCGCCCCGCGCTGGGGGCGGCCCCGAAGCCGGCGGGGAGGCCCCGATGCGGCGGGTCCGCCCCGCGCGGGGGCAGCCCCGAAGCCGGCGGACCCGCCCCGCACGGGCGAGGCCCCGATGCCGACGGGCTCTCACTTCCGGGGTGGCAAATGTCGCAACTTTGTAGATCAGATAAGGCGCACCGGACTATAAGGCGCACTTCCGGTTTTGGGGGGAGATTTTAGTCAAAAGGGTGCGCCTTATAGTCGTGAAATTACTGTAATTACAAGAATGCAAGACTAATGACACCACCCCCCAAACCTTAGTTATCTCTCTGAGACACCTTTCCATTAAGACTTCAAAAGTAGAAAGTGTTTATTGAAATGGACCCTTTAAAACAAAACCCAAAAAAGCCAAAACACAGACACAGACACAGACACACGCAGACACACACACTCGCGTGCACCCCCACACCCCCCGCTGCCTAAAACCACAAAAACAACTAAGTAATAAAAAACTATGTATGCACAAAATATGTACTCAAATATATGTGACCCCCTCCCTCATGTAACAGAGGCTTTGGGTTGAGCTCAGTGACATGACTTCTCTTAGAGGCACTGGAAAACTGCAGCCCTGATTATTGCTCTGTAATACGATAGGCAAATACGGCTAAAATACTGAAATACCTCATCATGTACTGGACATACTCTTGTATGTTGCACATGTAATAATGATATGACTCGTACAAAAAACTAGATTATCCTCTAGAGAGAGACACTGATCTCTGCTGTGTAGTGACCAGTGACAGGACCCAAGGGAATGGGCAGAAGCTGTTTCAGGGGAAGTTGAGATTGGATATTAGAAACAGTTCTTCACTGGAACAGGCTCCCCAGGCAAGTGACAACACCAAGCCTGACAGAGTTCAAGAGGCATTTGGAAAAAACCCTTGGGCACATGGTGTGACTCTTGGGGTGTCCAGTGCAGTGCCAGGAGTTGGACTTGATGATCCTTGCAGGTCCTTTCCAACTCCACATATTCTGTGATTCTGTGATTCAACACTATGTACTAGGACAGAATTACTTATTCTTGATTAATTGTTAGTCTTAAATTAATTATATATATTAATTAATTATATTTATGAATGCAATTTAGTGTTAGGGCTTTAAGAAAAGATGCAGATATACTACCCAAGATTTTTTTTCTTCAATATTGGAGGACAAGTCACTTTTTAAAAAAAATAAAACAAGAGCCCCCCAAGTAATATGTTTGATCTCAGAGGTTTCAATGTTGTTCTAAGCCAAAATTTAAGAACCCTGTTAACATAAAATGTCAGAATATTTTAAAGCATACTGTGAGGTGTAACCACCTTAGGAAGCCCCTAGAAATGGTCAAACTAACAGCCAAGGAAGAAGCATGATTTGATGATTTCTGGACCTGAGACTGTGTTTCTATATAACTTCAAAGTATTCTTCTGCAGTTCAAAATAAAAACCACCCATGATACTTTGGGATTTACTATTAATACTAAATCAGGGAAACATTCCAATATTATTTAGTGAAGAAGAGGAGTCAATTCTGACATTCTTATGGATTTAGCAGTCTCAAAGGTCTTTCAGGGAAACAAAGTTCTGTCAATATATGTTAACTGTATCCCTTATTCAAAGACCACTGAACTCAAGGATTTTATGAGGAGTCGAAAAGAATTAAAAATTTCCATTTCCCTTGACTTTCATCAAGAAAGGGTGTGAAAACAATCCTGTTCTCCTTCAGACTGGCTGGATAATCAGTTGCTATTTAGGCCTTGAGATGTGCATAAATGTGAGTTCAAGGCTCCAAGACCCATGGAGTTCAGTTAGGGAAATTGCAGGACATGAGGGTCACAGTCTTGTCAAAGTTACACACGTAGCTGCTTACTGAGAGCAGCACAGCACAAAGTCCTCCTACAGTGATCTGCTGCAGCTAAGCAGGCAAGTGTCAGTTGGGCTACCATTCCAGACCAAAAGGAAAAAAAACCCACAGAAATCATGATTTTCAGAAGCTTCTAGTTTAATCAGTGTTTTCCAAAACTGTGAGAGGGAGAGAAGATTTTGTGTCTTTTCCAAGAGTTAGTTACAGTCTGGTCCTGAAATTAGTATAAACCCCTAATCTCTTATTAGGGACCACGCTAACACTGATGAGCTCTGTTCTTTTTTTCCTCAGTTGAATCCTGACTTTTCTCTCAAGACAGGAAGATTAAATTGAAATATCGTGTAGCCTGCTCCAGAAGATGAAGCTGTTATGGCATGGTGGTTTCAGATTGAATTGGTGAAGTTCTACATTTAAAAGTAATTAAAGAATAAACCTAGAATATAATTTATGCTGAAATGCACTTTCATCAGTTCCGTTTTACATATGTTGTTGGAAAATTAAACGGGTTATCATATGAAGTTTCTTGAGAGCTATAAATTATTTTCATGTTCAGCTAAGGAGAAAGCAATCTGATGAACCAATTACATTTCAAAATACACGTCAAAGAAAAATGAGATAAAAAATTGAATGAAACAGAAAAATAATCCTGAAGGGTAAGCTTGAGACAGATATTTTGATTTCCCCATTCAACAGATGTCCACCAGTGTCCTTCATCTGATTCTTTTGAGGTCTGCTCTGCTTCATTTATGCTCTTTTTCTTACCTTTAGTTTTATCAGTCAAAGTTCCCTTTTAGAACACGGTTGCATACTTCAGGAGAAGGAAGCATAGTAAAGATGAGTTCACATTTTTCTTAGGATGGTAGCTCAACACCTTAATGTTAAGCACCAGGAAACCATTCCCATCTAGTCAGTGAATTCAGACTTGAGGTCTTTTCTAGAAGATTATAAAGAACTACATTATCATCTTGTTGCATTTTGATTTATTGGAAAAAGTATGTCAACTGCTTTAGGGTGATGACCAAGTGGACAGACACAGGTCAGAAAGCAGTCAGTGTTTAACCTGCCTTAGGGACAACTACCAACCCAGCAGCGTAGATGCAAAATAATTAATCACGATTCGTACAGAAAACTGAGTCATCTAGAACTGTAACTACTCTTTTGTCTATGACACTTGCATGCAGTGGAAAACAAAAATGATCTAATAATAATATTTGGCATTTTCAATGTCTTAAATGTCTTAAAATTACTTCATAGTTAAATGACTGTGAATAAACTTCCACAGCATCTACTCTGAATGGTTATGGAGTATGATGATCCTTAAATAAAATAAGACTCCAGCTTTCCTTATACTTAAATCTTCTAATCTTTAGTATAAATATAATCTCCACTAAAAACACAGAAGCACTGCATCAGAAGTTGTCAGGGGAAATTGTGGTACCCAGCAAGGCAAACAAGTCATTCACTGAAGGGCAAGCCAATGTATTGGGCTGTGAGACTTAAGCAGTGTTAAAATTAGCAGAGCATTGCCAGAAGTGTGCTTATATACTTTTTTTGGATACTACAAGTCGCAGTATGTGAAAAGCTGACAAAGGGAGAAAAGATGAAAGCAAAAAGCTAGAATCTAATGATCATAAAACTCTTGGCAAGTCAAATTACTGAGCGTCTTATATCAAAAGCAACTTTTACAATAATGGGATTCCAGGGTCCATAAAATTAGTCATGATTCAAAGATAAAAACATCAACAATTTGCATAAAAGCTTTCCTTTAAAGATTTAGCACTGTGTACTGAATAAAGAAAAAAAGCACTACCATAACAGCAACACTTTAATATAGGTATCCATTATCTAATGCTTATATAATGGAAGCCAAATTGAGCTCATTATTATCAGCACTATTATGCTGAATACTAAATGAACTCATCATAGAACATACTTGTTTAAAAAACTATTACCACAACATCAGTGACAAGGAAAAAAAATTGCATGCAAACTTCCTGAGATGAGCAATTTGATTTCAGTATTAACTTCTAATGCATTATTAATCCATAGTTCATTATACTTTAGGATAGCATTTAGTTTATTTGTGGTTTATTTGTATACATTTCATTTCTGTAATCTTTTACTGTATTGCACTTTATTCGTATGTAAACAGTGCTGGTTGTTCTGACACAGATTTACAATAAATGAAAGCATTATATGTTTCTGTGTAATTCAAATTTGTTCTGTTTTCAGAATCAGGAGAAGTACAAAACGGGAGATAAAATTCGATGGAAACAATAACTAAAGCTATGAGAAAAGACTGAAAATTTTACATTTTTAAATGACTTGCATAAGTTTATAGTCAAAAGATATACAAATATGGTAGAATACTAGACATTTTTATGTAACAGAATCATGTATATGAAACGGTATGTTACTTGGAGTCTGCAGGTCTTAGGATATTTTTTTTTTGTATCAAAATAAAATGCAATTTTTGCAGGATGGAACATTGCTATTCCTTCTGTCAGGATAGGATAAAACCATGACTTTCCTTAAAAATGGTATTTCAGAGTCATTTCAGAATTCCAACATGATTTTGTGGTAATAGAGTTTATGAGCAACAGAACAACAGAATAAGGGAAGTTATGATTCCTGAAAGGCAGAAGGTCCTCCTATCTTCATGACCATTTTAACACCTACAGAATTTACTACAAGCTCCTTTTACCAGTGTTTTATGAAAAAGAAGAAAAACGCTGTGACTTTTATTTACTTTTCTTTAATACTTTCATTTATATTCACATTACAAATTCAAGTATTTGTCTAAAAAAATCACATTCTGTAAAAATAAATTGAAAATTAAAAGTGAATTTAAAAATATTTTCAAAGATAATTTCAAAATATTGAAGTCATTCTTCTAAAATTAGTTTTTGTAACAAATATTTGAGAAACAAAATTGAAAACTAGTTCTACTGCCATAAAGATGTTGGGTAAGATATAGTGTTTCTATAATAATATCCTATTTACAGAGGAAGTACACTAATCATTTTTCTTCCTAGTAATACTGATAGAGTAGAGAAAGCTTTAAAAAGGCTGAAGATGGCTGCAAAAGGAAAGTAAATAGATAATTCTGAGGAAATTTTATTTCCTTCATATTAAATGGTATAGTGTCATCAACTTATAGGTTGATTCACACAATGCTATTCCTTTCATCCTTGTATTGAAGGCTTGAGATATTTTCTTTTTCTGCAGTGGTTTGTTGTGAGAAGACTCTTCAAATCTTGCATTCTGTTTCCATAGGGTAATTAAACAATATGTGTACAAATCCTCTTACATAATGTTATTCTTCACAGTGACTTAGGCATAATTTTCATATGGTATGCACATGGACAGAAATTCCAAAATCTTAAGCCAGAAAACTTTTCGTTTAATGGAAAACTTGGAAAAAGATCTTCTCACGTAAACTTGAAAACTATTTTAAATATTCAAATATTTTTAATGATACAAACAAATAATTTAGAAGCATGTTGACCAGCCTGAGATGAAATATTTGATTTCATTCTCTGTTTACTGCATCTGTTTGCTTAACTTTTTTTTTTTAATTTTTTTTTTTTCATGAGAGGTAACATTTAACAAAAATGACTGACAATGTGTAAAGTCTAAATATTGAATTGACCAAAGTAGTGACTATCTTATTTGCACATTCCTAATATGCAAAACAGCTGTTTACTTATTTTTTCGGAAGACACTTGGATTCCTTCTTTTCTCTTCCTACTTGTTGGGGAAAAAATGAAGGAATTGGTACCATTACCAAAAAAGGTAAAAGTTATATTTTGCGAGTTTTGGTTTCTTATCTCTAAATTTAAAAATAAATTAATAAATAAATATTCTTTAAAAATCAAAGCATTAAGCCATAGTTACAACACAGTAGTCATCATTGTTAAACCTTTACTTGATTTGCTTCACAAGAACAAGGAAGACGTGGTCAAACTTTCAGCATTTTCATGGCACCTTTGAAGGCCCTATTCCGGTAGTTAGCCAATATGTCAAGTACAAATTACATCAATGTTTTTAATGGAAGGTGGTATTTCAGTATGGTTACAAATGGCTGGAATAGCTGAGACATTACTTAAGCACATTTCTTAAGCATTATTTTGCCTGTCAAAAAGATTCTCTAACAATAGCTATATGTATACTCAGGGAAGAGTTACAGTATAAAATAGGTTGGAAGAATAGTGTCATGTATCCAGGTAATTTATTAAATGATCTCTATTTTGTAACCAAGATACACAGTTAAAAGCAAAAAGGTTGTTGGAGTCAGCCTATCCATCCAGCCTTTCCAGGTCCCTCTGCAGAGCCCTCCTAGGTGATGGGGAATTTCCAGTACTTGATCTTAAACAGGATTCCATTTTTCTCAACTTGTCCAAAGGGTACAATCACAAAGCTAGTAAATGAGAGACAGAGAAAAACCCTTCCAGAGAGTGTTTCATCAATATCAGAAAGCTATTAAGCTATTAGATAATGTCCGAAGGAGGGCAGTGAAGATGGTGAAGAGCCTGGAGGGGAAGCTGTAAACGAAGCAGCTGAGGTCGCTGGATCTGTTCAGCCCGGAGGAGATTGAGGGCAGACCTCACTGCAGTTACAGCTTCTTGTGAGGGGAAGAGGAGGGACAGGCACTGATCTCTGCTCTGAGCTGACAGTGACAGGACACGAGGGAATGGCCTGAAGTTGTCAGAGGAGGTTTAGGTTGGATATTAGGAAAAGGTTCTTCCCCCAAAGGGTGGCTGGGCGCTTGGAAGAGGCTCCCCAGGGTAGTGGTCACAGCACCAGCCTGACAGTTCAAGAAGAATTTGGACAGTGCTTGCAGGCACATTTTGTGGCTCTTGGGGATGGTGTCGTGCAAAGTTGGGAGTTGGACTCGATGATCCTTGTGGGTACATTCCAACTCAGCATATTCTATGATTCTGTGATCATATTTGTCTTGTCTGCCTTTAATAGGTGAAGATAAATAGCTCTTTAAAGCAATTCTTATTTCAGTAGACCACTAGTTGACTTAATTTTTCAGTTTCTGATCAGATAAATCCCATCTTTGATTCTCGAATCTAAAATATGTTCAAGTATTTTAATTGATTAAATTATTTTTTTCCTGAATATTTGTTTTATATATGGCCCCAAACCTGGGACGACTGCAATCCATAAAGTGTCCTGGATAAAGTCATTACAGTAACCTCCATTCCCTACACTTTTTTAGGATATTCATTGCTCATATTTTGATCTTTTTTGTCATCTCATGTTCTGTATAGCAGCAACTGTTCAAAAACAACCTCACTTTTTTTTTTTTTTTTTTTTTTTTTAAACATTAAAGTAACCACCAGATGGCGACCTTACAATTGCATAAATAAAACGCAAACCAAATTGAATGTGGATTGATTTGGTTTGGCTTATATTTAGTTACTTTTGTTTAATAAAACAAAAAACAGGGCCTAAACTGTGCACAAACTGTCTCCAGGTATTTTAATAGCTGCAAGTTTTATTAGAGTCTATTCTTTATAGTGAATTCTTAGAGAATATTGTTAGAGTGAATTCCCTAAATTCTTCTCTTTTCCTCTCTCCACTGTAATACGTTGTAGTTCTCTACTTATTATTAAATCTCTAATTATTGAAACACAAAAACTACTAGCATAGGGCTCCCACAGAGTATGCAGTGCCACATTTTTCAATGAAATTATGGTCAGCATGTTGTTGCTTCCCATTTTGTATAGCAGCAAAGCCTTTTTAAAGACTTTTCAGTTTGCATAGCCAGGCTCACAAATTGATCTGTCTGTCAAACTGATGCAGGTGCCAGACTGATGCAAGTGCCAGACACATACTAAGAGCCTTTTCCAAAGTCTGAAGCCTCAGCTGGTAGGCTTTCTACTGCTTAGACTAAGCTTTGGGCCAATCCCTTTTTTCTCCTTCAGACTCTGTCTGATATATACCTAGGATAGATCTGATGTAGAAAGTAATTTCCTGCTAAAACTATGTCCACAGAATACACTATTCTTCATCAATTTTAAATGGCAAAGTCAGGTATTTAAAAATAATTTTTGGCAATATATACTTTCACCCTGACAGGCACAGTTGGATTGCTCAATATTTGATCATGTTAATTTAAAATAATAAAATGAGTAGGAGTTTGCAGACCAGACAGACCAACTTTGATACTCAAGAGGCTAGTAGAACAAATTGCTAAACAACCAATTTTTAAAATCTAGGGGAAAATATGCTGTGAGAAATAGCCAACATGGATTTGCCAAAAGGAAATCAAGTCAAATCAGCCAAATTTCCTTTCCAGAAAGGGTGACCTCTCCATATGAGGCAGAAGAGAATAGATGTGGTATATTTTAATGTTGGAATGAAAAGTTCAACTTAACATATATGCAAACAAATTTTGTGATGAAATTACCATAGGTACAAAACCCATTAAAAATCATACTCAGAGATTAATTAGAACGAATTCATGGTCTGACTAGACAGTCTGTCTTGAATCTGTGCTGAAGTGTGTAAGCACTTTCATCACTAACTTGTATGATAAAAGAAAACACAATGACCTCAGGTAGTTAGAGGTAACTGGGTGGTTAGGTTACTGACTCCAAGGCTATGGATTCAGTGTGGGCAACTCATTTAAGAGTTGTACTTGATGTTCCTTGTGGGTCCCTTCTCACACAAAATTTCCTCTGGTTCACAGTGATTCTGTGAAAAGTTCATGTGCACTACAGATACTCAGACTGGGAGAGCTGACACACTACTGAGAACTTTGACTTCAAAGTAATCTTGGTAGACCAGAGAAATTATATAAAATCAAGAAAATGGAGTTCTGTCAGAGGATAACAAAGTTTTGCTCTTAGAAAACTGAAAGCAGATTCATATGAGTTGCATATAAGATGGGAAATAAGTAGCTTGGAAATGGGAAATGATTCTGAAAGGATAAATTACTTCTGTAACACATTTAGGGAGGCTCACTCACTCTGGGGAACTGGAACTGATAATACAAATCATTATTCTGCTTTATTTGTCAGTGATAAAGTTTCACAGAGTGTTTCAACCAGTTTTGACAATAATGTTTTTGGGTACAGAATAACTGGGGTCAGTCCTGAGGAAAATAGTTAGAAGGAAAGATTTTATAAAATATGACTGGCAGAAAGGTTGAAAGAACTGATTTTTTGGGTTGCAGAAGACTTCAGAGACATGAAAGTTCTTCAGTATCAAATAAAAAGTTTCTGTAAAGATGGCAGTACTTTCTATGCCGCTGGATAGGGCAAGAAACAATGATTAGTTTACAGAAAGGTTTTCTTACTATAAGGATAGTTAAATATACCAACTATTTAATGAGAAGGCTTGCAAAATCTTTTCTTGGAAGTATATAAAACCAAATTCAATAAACTTATCAAGGAGAGGTTATTCAAAGAAGCCTTAGGAGAAAAAAAATAATGGATGGGGTTTCTTCAAACTTTTGAAAAAGCTTAAATTAAATAGTTATTTCTACCACCATACTCATCAGAGGCAAAGTCCTTAAAGATCATCTATTACTCCCTTTCAAATGGTTCCATTCCCTATTATTCTTAATGAAATTCAGTTAAGGTGCACTGCTCTCTTTCAAAATCGGGATTGTTTCCAGAGAGAAAAGGCTAGTGGACATCTTTCTTAAGAACAAATTGAAAACAATGGGGGGCAGATAACCATTGCAGCATAATCACCTAGAAGTTGGCAAGCTGTGAAAGAAGACAGTACTGTGTGAAATATTTTGCAGTATTCATCAGTTCTGTGAAAGAACCAACTTCAGGAACAAGACTATGGGAGGAAAAATTCTTTTATCCTATGTGACATGAAGACAGGTTGCACCAAAGGATCCTACTAAAGAGTTTAGGCCAACGGACATGGAAGTCATTAAACTTCTTTCATTCTAAGGATAATTGAAGATGAAGGAATAGTAAATGCTAGGCCCACGTAATTTGTGCTAAATTTTTAAAACTCTTTAATGAAAGCTTATTTTCAAATTTTCAGAAAGAAAAAAAAAAAAGAATATAGCTTTCTGCAAAATAAGATCATTAAATGTTTGGTTTTCATTTAAAACTCTTTGCTCTGCTAACTGCAAGCAGTACTGCCACAGTAAGTGTTAAGATAGTAACATCTCTAACAGAGAAAAGAATATTTTCTGATCGTACCTTCCAATGAAAGTCAAAATAAAAAAAAAGAACCCAAAATAATGAAAAAATATCAAGAATAGGTAGAAAATAGAAATGGTATAGATAACAATTCTATATTTTCAGAAATATAAGTGGGCCAATTGTAGGAGAGAGAGACTTACCCAGTCTTGGTATTTTTAATTCATTGCACTTTCTTCAAGCTCATTTTGTGATAACAAAGAGTAAAGATGATATAATGCTGCATAGGCCTTAACTGAAGCATTTACTTCATTATGAGCGATGTTGTATCAAACTGGTAAACCTGATGTAGAATGAAGATTACAGAGCCAGCAATGCAGTGGAATATCTTTCACATACCCTTACTGTCCTTCAGCAATCTTGATCATGTCCAAGGGAAGGCACTCTTGTAAAAATTATACTGCCTATTTTTGCTATAATTTTTAATACATTTATTATTAACAAAAAAAAAAACATTCTAAACCTATAAATTGTTGAGCATTGAAATCACACATTATGAATTTGATTTTTTGAACTTCATACATTCCTAAGAAGGGGCACACAGAGAAAGTGTCATGCTATAAGTCAGCCAGCAACCAAGTCCCAGATGGCCACTTGGTCATTCCCCCACCAACAGGGACTGGGGAGAGAGCTGGAAGGTTAAGACAAAGACAGTTTAATAGGGAAAGTAAAGAGACATGCACACAAGTAAAGCAAAACAAAGAATTCAGTCACTATTTCCCACAGGCAGGTGTTCAGTCATCTCCACTGCAACAGGGTTCCATTATGGATAATGTTTACTTGGGAAGACAAATTCCATCATTCAAACATCCGTCCAGCTTCTTCCTCCTTCTCCCCACTTTATGCACTGAGCAAATCACACAATCCTGGAATATTCCTTTGGTCATTTGAGGGCACCTGTCCTGGCTTGTGTCTCCTCGCAACCTCCCAAGCACCCCCACATTCCTCACCAGCAGCACAAATAACAGAAAATGCTTTGGCTCTGTGTAAACCCTGCTCAGCAACAACAAAAACATCTCTATTATTACCACTGTGTTCAATGCAAATCCAAACCCAGCCCCATGACTAGTCACTGTGAAGAAAATTACCTCTATCCCAGCCCAAACTAGTGCTTGATGGGTATCAATGGAAGAATTCAAAAGCTGTGAGCTGAAAGCTTCATATTACTTTGAAAAAAGATTTACACTATTTGAATGTCCTTTTAGCATATGTTTTGGTTTTGAAAACATTCACTACTTAATTTTTCACAATTAGTGTTACACTCATATTGTTGGTAATTTTCAGTTATGACTTATAAGTACAAGTCTAGAAAGATTCTCTGCAATTTGGTAAGGGGACTTTTTTTTTCAATCATTTATCCTCTGCGGCAGTGTTATGGAGAGAGACTGCCAGCTCTTCCAAACCAGTGATCCCAGAATCTCTGGAGGAATTTGTGAATTTGAAGGTAAACTTTCTGTCTGTTAGAGAGAAGAATATCGAGTCTTTAAACAATTGAATAGATTTCCCTCCATGCATTGATTAACACTAAATCTTTTTAGATCTATTTCAGCTTCATTGTTCCCCTGTCATTTGAATTGCTGGCCTGGAAACATATAATTCAAACAGAATTCAATTGAGAACTGCACCATAAATAATAGTCTCACCATACAAAAAAGTGAGTATTATATAGGTCATATTTTAACCAAACTAGAGGAGCTCTGACTGTGCACTAACTCCTATTTTGTGCTGCAGTGTCAACACTGAGTGTGATAGTCAGGATGCAGCTGGAAGGAATGGAATCAAGAAATAGTTTGCTGTCTAGTTTGACCATTGCTACCACATACATTAGAATAAAATTAGTAGTGAAAAATACAAACTTGGTAATTTGAAGACTGATTTAAAACCTTCTTACTATTTTTCTTTCCTGTAACTGTAAAATGAAATTCACACTTATGAAAAGTACTAGGAATCTGCCCTAAGTGACACTATCCATTAACAGTTGGGTGATGCACATGTGAAATAGTCTCAATTAACTGTTCACGTAAACTCCTCCACAATCTCATTCCCAGATAATGGAAATGAACTGAAAATTCATTCATTAGTGTGAGCATGAGATGATATTTCTGTACAATAGTTCTTCCTATAGTTAAATTGTGGATTCAGAGTATGTGCCACCTTCTATGTCATGTTTTTTTCCTTTTCTACCTGTTGAAAACGAACTACCCATCCTTGAAGGAAATTAATCTCCCATTCCTACAGTGATAGCAACATCTTCTACTATAAATCAAGTTTTTCCACCAGGAACTAACTCTTGAAAAACATGCAATTGCTAATCCCACCAAAAAAAGAAAAATATCCTTAATATGCAGCATTATCTATAAGAAATGTCATTAATTACAATTCGCAATATTAAACCAAATTAGTCTGATAGTCCCCCACTTAATCTGTTACTCATGAAATTATAACTTTTTGTAGCAGAAGCCTTACCCATGAAATACTGAGGTTCTGGTATTGTATATAAATTGAGAAAACTCCAGTGTTTTTGATATTCATTCAACATCTAATTCATATGAAATTGAAAGGTCATAAGCTCCCAGTTTCTCATGAGCACAGTGAAGTACACAAGATGGGCTCATTTTCATCAAGTACAGAAGTGAGTTTACCCAAAATTATTTTATGTTTATAAAATCCATGTGGTTTTGTTCCAACTTT
Source organism: Catharus ustulatus (assembly GCF_009819885.2). Taxonomy (NCBI): domain Eukaryota; kingdom Metazoa; phylum Chordata; class Aves; order Passeriformes; family Turdidae; genus Catharus; species Catharus ustulatus. Next base: position 28,989,279 of record NC_046226.1, read on the forward strand.
GGGTGTTGTAAACCTGGTATTTTGAAGAAAATTCTTTACAATTGTAGTCAACTCTATTTTTATTTCAAAATTATAAAGTATAAAATAATATACTTTATTATTATTATTATTTGATTCTTTATATTACATTTATGCAGACTCAAAAAAAACCCAACTAGCTACTATTTCAATTAACAAAATGCTTCATAGCCAAGACATTTTGTTTCAAATGTAACAGTAGTTAGGGATTTTAGTTTTTCCCAGTTTCCACAATAACTAACCTTTGTGGGCAATATGTATATTGTACCATTTGATATTATGAAAATGAGATTTTTCTGTCTAAAGGCAAATGAAAGTTCTATAATTTCAGCTGAATTTATGAACTTTTTTGGCCTGTTTCCCAAAAATATATGAAAAGACAAAAAGATAGAATAGTTTATAAATCACATGTTTCTGATTAAATAATTAAAAATAACTGAGATGGTGCTTGAAAGCCATAAAATAAGAAGGTGAAAAATTCAAGGTGTCCATGACAATACTAAATCTAACAAATGAGATTATAAGAATTTACAGAAAGATCCACAGAACTTCTTGAGTAGTTCTGTTTAGTTTCAGCCTCAGTAGTTTCCTCTATTATAACTTTATATACAGTGCTTTTAAATATAATGACTGATGCTTATAAAACCACCAAATGTATGATTAAAGAATTATTGAAACCATGAAATTTTTAATGCATTCTGTAAGCAAACAGATCCTGTGAGAGTGACGGGTAGTCATTGACTGATGAAGATTTGAATCATTCTCTGCTAAGGAGGAAGTTGCACCAAGGATCCCAAGAGAAAGAAGTTGTACCAAGGCAGACATCAGAAATAATTATTTTTACTTAAAATTTTTGGAAATTTTCAAGGTATAGCTGAGAAAGTTTTCTTGCACTGAAGCAATAAAATTAATCCATGCCTTAGAAGTATTAAATATTCAATAAAATACAAAATTTTTTGCAAGAACAGACTGGGAACCTGAAAGTCCTAAATTTGCTACTCTTGTGTTTTTACTCTTACATTAGCATTAAGAAGATGGTTAATACAATGAGCACAAGATTAGATGTTTTCCTGTTTTGCCTGTCTATGTGATGGATCCGGGGAAGGATTTAATAAATCCTTGATCCTACATTTTTTGTTGGTATTCAGTCATTATATTAGTTTAATGGTTAAACTCGACAAAACTATTAAACTTTGACAAAAACTACTGAGACTTAATTACTTCTTGTTAAACTTGGTTTATTTTTCACTTATTTGCAAGATAAAGATCTCTGAAGGATAGAAATGAATGTTCTTGGTCTACATGCTCCTTTTTGCTACTTAAATTTTTCAGAAATATTTACAAAGAAAAAACACTCAAATTCCTTCTATGCAAAGGTGTTAGGGGTTCCCACAACCTGTTCTCTGAGAAGTTATAAACATTTCACTCTGTCATCAACCAATGTTTCCATTATCTATCTTTATGCAAATTAACATTACAACTTCAGTTTCCTATCACAGAAATACAAAATATTGCAGTGTACGAATAATGGTCTCCCTTGGTTGCCTGGTTTAAAGAAACAATTTAATTTTAAAAAATTCATTATAATGCTGTACAAAAGCATTCACCTTTCGTGTTCTCAATTATCCCCTTGAGGATATCCACTGAGTATAGAACAAGCTTAAAAAAGCTAATCATGGAATTATGTAATTTTAAGAATACCCATCTTCTTCTGAAGGTGAAGGAGTTCTTCAGATTAAATGTATTTCCATATTTGCACTCTGTAATTTTTTCATTTTATACACCTACAAATCTTTGATGCACCAGCATGTGAGAGACCAGTCACTCTTACTTTCAGGTTTACGTTGAACAAATGTCAGTGGGTGACAACCCAAGTTTTAGTGATACCATAATCTAAATGAACAGTACTGTATATTGCTGAAATTCCAATAGCCTTTGTAGTGGGCACTTTATCATTCTGACACTCTTTTCCTCCAACACATGGGGACCAGTAGTGGCATGTCTAAACCTATTTTTCACTGTAAGCCACTAAACTACTGATCAGTAAAAACCTGACCCAAACATTTAATATCCAACAAGAATTAATGAACCAGATGAGTCATACATTTACTGCATTGCTTGTTGGGACAGCCATTTTAGCAGTTGCAGAGGTCACATGAAACCATCCAAACAGAAATGTTTTCCTCATGAAAAGACTTAGGTGAGGTTTTTCCACAGGAAAGCTGTAGTATATATCTGCATGCTAATATGTCTACATATAGGTATGTATTCTGCTAATAAAGGGCATCTACTGAAGGTCTGGAAATAGTTTGACTCTGAAAATAACTTCTGTTCTTGATGAAGTCATGAGATATTTTAAGAGAAACGAAGTAATTAATGTTCAGTGTAAGAATGCCTGTGTAATTGTCAGGGACCATGTCTACAGGCCAGATAAACTGGGGGGAAAGAAACAGAAAACACGGAAATATTTCAACCTGGCTGTAGTTACTTAATATTGTCTAATACAATTCAGCAAGGCCTGAAACAATCCACCATTGTCTTTCAATTTAAAATTTAAAATAACAAGAGACCAGTTTAGGAAGCTATATTGTCATAGTGCATGGAATCTTTTTCTAAAAGTCTAACTGTAGTCATTGGGGAAACATAGCTACTATAATATTGTAGAAATAATCTGTCAGTTAAATTGAAATTCAGTGTGTGAAATGTATACATCACGTAATCATTGTGTATATAGCTTGCAAATGAGCAAATGCAAAAAAAACAGTTGAAACACCTCCCAAAACATTCATGAAAAGACTAGTGATTAAAACCCATCTATCTGCAGCCTAGAACTTTAATATTTAATCATTACTTCCATTGGTTCCATTCTACCTGTGTACCTAAAGTACTCGATAAAAGAGTAGTAAAGTACCTCTATATTGTGCATCTAACATGCTTAAAGTAAACTAGAAGTCATTGAATAAAATTTTAAAATTAGCTAAGCTTGTGTTTAACTAGGTTTTCACATAGTAATTTTAGACTATAAAAATATCCCCTTAGGACTATAACTAAGAAAAGAGTTTCAACTTTTTCCCTTTTCTCAGTGCCCACAAGTGTCACAGTGTTAGTTCTCCACATTTTTAAAACTGGATATACATTAGCAAGCAGTATGATGCAACGACAGTGGAGTGAAATCAAACCACTAGGAAGACCCAGTACACAACATATCTGGTGTAATATGGTTGTTTTATTCAATCAATAGTATCATCCCAGGGACTAAATAAACTTTACCAATATATCTGAAACACATGGTTTAGTTCCAAAAACCAAACTCAAATAAGATAGCCTACCTTTTGTATCCTGAAATTGCCCTGCAATGAAAAACAAAGCGGAGGAATACCTGGAGCATCAATGAACCCTGTGATTTTCTTTTACTGTCAGGTGAGAAGGGTACTTTGGTGCATGAACTGTTGAATGGTTGGGCAGAAGTAAGACAATTGACAACCAAACTATCATCATGATAATTTATCACTGCGACCACTCTAAACTGCTTTGGAGGCAGAATGTTACATTGTCATAAAACTTCCTGAGAAACCTGTTGACCAGCTTTATGTGTCTACATCAAAAAGAAGCTGTGAAAGCACCAGACAAAACCTGACATTTGTAGGGAACCATCATAATAGTTCATTATTAATAGGGGACAAATATTTGGTTAAAATCTTCTATGGAACTGCATCAGGACCCACCAAGAAAAGATACTTTTGACCTATATGGACTTACAGAATGGAAAGTTTCCACATTCAACATATAAACAAACAAAAATGGCATAAATATTAGTGGAGATCTCTCAAATTTACAGGACAATGTACACAGTGATTACAGTTTATGAGCTCATTAAGAAGCATAACAAACAAACTTGACATACAAAGACTCAATCCCATTTTTACCCAGACCAGTCTGTCACATTAATTCACTTATTTTCCATTTAAGTAATAAGATTTCATTATTTATAACCTGTAACTTAATATCATGCATCTATGAACAAAGTAAGAGATTTTTTTTCTGTTAACTGATGTTGAGGATACTCCTGCTTCCTCCAACTCATTGTCCATGTCTCCTGTATCTCATTTGGAATCAGGAGAGACTCAGGGATTCAGCTGCCATTAGATCCACTTCAAAAGTTTTACCCTGCAGCTTGAAGGTTTGATCCAGACCATTTCCATACCTTAGTGAATTCTGAGGAAACAGAAAGGAAAAAAAAAAAAAAAAGAGAATGGCTGCAGGAGACATCATGGATGGGATGTCACCATGGATGCATAATGGCCCTTCAGCTCTTCCTGGTCACCTTTCCTACCTGCCTCATGCTCTTGATTTGACCTAGTGGTGCAGCTTCCAACACCCATCTGGCCTTTGCATGAGCTGGGTTAGCCAAGATCTAAGCAGGAGTTGGGTGAACAGTCACGTTGATGCAATAAAATACCTGAAATACTTTAATGGATGTAAAACTATTCTTCTAACCTTTTAACTGTATATGAAATGCAGTTGAAGGTGAAAAGGATTTAAGATATTAAGCAGCACAGATATTCATCCTCCTTACATCTATCAGTAAGATATATAAATTTCCTTTTGTAGTAGCCTAGTAGCAGTTAAGGACATCAAGTATTTTTATGGCTATTGTTCTGCATAGTTCTCTGTCCATTTTGAAGCAGTTTTGAACATATGACACTTCTATTAGAAATCAAAGATCACAGTAAACAACTTTGATACTGTCTTGCTGCATTATACAGCAGTCAGACATCTGTGATCTGAAAAACTAACTTTACCACATAGATTCTATAAAATAGACCTTCTTGTAGTTTCACAATTTAAATAAATATGCCAGTCTTCAGGTACCTTGATAGCAGAAGAAATTATATTAGCTGGAGGTAATCTAAAGAAGAACAAGGGAAAAAGATTACTGGAAGAAAAAATTGCTTTATGAAAAAAGATTTAAATTGTTGTATACGATTCCTTTGTTTGACTCTTTCTTTCATCTAGATGATTTCACTAATCTAATTTGTACTATGTCATCTCAAACACCAGTATCAACACAATTGACAGGATAGACAATTGCTTTGGGAGGGACAAGAGAAGCAGATAGGAAACAGAAACACTAGACTGTAAGACTCTTAAACCAGTTTTGCAATATAGAATTTTACCCACCTTGTACATCAATCAAATTTATCTCATGAATCACAGAATCACAGAATTTCTAGGGATGGAAGGGTCCTCTGGGGATCATGCAGTAGAACCCTGCTGCCAAGACAGGTTCATTTAGAACCAGGTAACACAGAATATATCCAGGTGAGTTTTGAACACCTGGCAGCATATACTTCAGTAAAAAAAAATATTTGTGAAGGTTCCAGTAAAATGATTCTAAAACAATCTACATAAAAGTCTGAGTCTTGCCAAGGCTTCATATAGCCCTGAAGAAGAATGTGAAAGATAAACTTGCTGAGAACACTCCTCTGCAAATGAATGGAACATAGTTGGGTTCTGGTATGAGAACTGATCTTGAAATAAGAGACAACACATAGCTGGAGCCTTAGAGACAAGGTTGTAGCTTGAGGAGACAACTGAATGCACAGAGCTGGGGAAAAAAAACAGTGGGACCTGGTCACAGACCCTTAGTTCAGATGATAAAAGTACTCTGCAAGATGTGCAGGAGTTTCAGTGGAGAGCAATGTTTTCGGTGATGCTGTGTCTAAGCTGGGGTCGTGGGTTGGATGTCATAGTCAGTAGTAAAATAACAGAGGCTGTAAAATAAGATAAAATAAGATAAAATAACAGAGCCATCAAGATGTTTGTGTGCACTTCATTATAGGTGGAGGAAACATTTCTGCCTCTATGATTGCTGGTGTCATCAGTGGTGCTTAAATGAATTCAACTGATGCTCACATGGTGTTCCTAGGGAGCAAGCCTACATTAAGGAGGATAAAATTATTCCCAATTCCTGACTTTTGTTTACAACAACCATGCTTCTTAGAAATGCAGTATCTTTCTATCTATATTTTATGAAAGCCTGAAAAAGTTTTATAGTTTAGAAACTAATTTTCTACTTAAAATACATAATTCAATTCTCTATTATGAATCGAGGCTGTTCCTTACTTTTACTTCATGTTTACTGCTTTAATTTTTCTCTTCCCTTTCTTCAACACATCTGTATTTTTAGTGGTTTAACAGTGAAAATGAGACTTCCAAAAGAAAGTTATATTTTCCCTATTCTGAGGCTTGTTTTCAGAAGGATGTTAAGAATGTTTTTCTCATGGGAAAATACACTTTTATCATTGTGTAGGTGATTCCTTTGAAAATCCAGAGATTATTCTACAATTTTTAACATATACAGAAGTTACAGATAATACTGCTTCAGAAAGGAAAAAAAAAAAATTTATGGTTGATTTTTTTTTTAACTCTGAGCTCCCAAGGGGCTTTTTAAAATGTGTCTGACAAATCTTGAAAGATTTTGCTTTAGGAAATTAGAACAGCCCTGCATTTGATTTTAAATACTATTATTTCAAATAAGTCCCAAGAAAGGTAGGGTTGCAAAGAATGAATAGAGCAAAATCTTCTTCTCTTTTTTCTTAGGAAAATATTACATTTTCAGTAAAATAATAAAAGCTGAAAAGAAATGCAAACCATATGAAATCCATTTTATATTATGCCCCTGGGCTGGCACTCTCTTCCAAATTGCAGAGGACCAGACCAAGAGAAAATCAAGGTTACTGAACTGGAATATATATTCTGTCAAATATCTTCAGTAGAATTTGTGAAGGAGAAATTCGTTATAAGGAGAATAAAATTACACTTGTATTACTCGCAATTACAGTAATTTCACGATTATAAGCCGCACCATTTTGACTAAAATTTTGGTCCGACCCCAAAATGCGGCTTATAATCAGGTGTGGCTTATATATGGACAAAGAACAAAAAGTTGCTGTTTCAATTTGGAGGACAGGTGTCTGCTGAGAAAGGCAGGAGCTTCTCTTTGAAACCCTCTCCCTCCAAATTACTATAATTTTGAAATCAAGGGGCTTTCAGGCAAAAATATGGGAATTAGGAATAACAGTTATTTTCTAGGGAAATTAAAATAGAAATACAGTACTACAAAGAAACAAACTCCAAACCCTGACAAAGTCAGAGTACAACCTGACACCCCGTAAGGCAGGGTGTTGGTAGCAGTCCCATCAAATGGTAGCTGCATCCTCCTGCAGTGACAGATGTGATTCAATTGGAGCAGTGCTCCTGTAGAAGGTGCAGTTTCCCTCCGGAGGTCCAGTGGTGATGTGGAGAAATCCGGTTTTCCTCTGGAGTCCAGTGTAGAAAGGGGCTCCCTTAGTGTCCCAAAACCTCTGTTTTTATCTTGCTAAGAAATGTTGGGCTCTTCCCCCTGGCTGGAACAACTTCCAATGTGATGCAGTAATTTTATCAGTCCCACAGTGGGACTCAATGGGCCATTAGCAGAAAATGACTCGCTGGAGGAATGATGGGTTGTGAAAAGATAAAGAACAATGCCGTGCCTGGTTTCAATGGATGGCCCATTAGCAGAATATCTGCCATTGAGATAAGGATCACTGCCCCTGCCCTCAAGAGATGGTGATAGAATAGATACCTTTTATCACACTCTGTATTGTAACATGCGGCTTAAAATCAGGTGCGGCTTATGTATGGACGAAGAATGAAAAGTTGCTGACACCCAGAAGTGCGACTTATACTCAGTGCGGCTTATAACGTGAAATTACTGTATTTGTTCCTTGAACAAGAATATAATTTTAAAATATATCTCAAACAAAAAATAGGAACTGAGAATGAAGTTAATAACAAATTTGTGTGTTTTCTTTTTCCTAATGTGCCCATTGTGCTAATCTGAAGGCTATACAATAGAATTGCTGCAACTCATGAAAAAGAATTGCTAATATTTTTCATTACTTAACTTTTCCAGATAATTGTCAGAAAACTTCTGCCCATATGTATTTACCTCCACAGTCACATATCATGGTGTCTTTTGTGTGTTTCCAGTTGATGAAAAATTAAATAATTAATTAATGGCACAAGTTACATGTAATTAAAAGACATAGTTTTTACATTTTAATTTTAAAGTTGTAGTTTGGGGAGTTTTGCTCATTGTGTAGAGAGTTGCAATTAATTAGATTTGCTAAGGTTCTTCCAGAAGTGAATGAAGTCGGGAAATATCAGTTTCTTCATGTGATGTCACATATCGGGGTTTTCAGAGGGGTTTTTTTTCTGCAGGTTTTTTTCTCCAAACTACAAAACAATATTTATTTTTACTTTTCATACATGCCTTTTAAAAGTGCACTCTGTCATAACCTTAGCTGTGCATTCAAGCCTGTTTATTTTAAGTCAGGCAACTTTATGCTCCATTCTACCTGATATAACAAAACTGAGAACACCAAAAAGTCATTTAGCACTAGAGCATGTTCAGTAGAGATGAAATTTTAGGTGAATTTACTGTTACACTCTACTAGGTTTCTGCCACGCGTATGTAAATGGGGGATCCTTAAAGATTTCCTTCTTAGAGTTGTGTCTGCAGTGGTTAGGAAAAGTATGGGTTATAACCCTGACACCGAGGAGATGTGTTTTGATAAATTTCAAATTCCAGTTTTAACTATGGGGCTGCTACAATCTCTTGTTTAAGCATTTTTAGCAATCACTTTTAATTTGAGATTGAAAAGAAAGAAGGGTTTTCATTAATTTATTTTCAGAAATGATTGGAGTAATAGTTTATGAAATTTTAAAAAAACCTCACTTAATTTTCAAGCAGTTTTGTGAAAATAGGCTTGTAATGGAAACTGTGAGATGGTTGAACCCTTATTACCTAGCTCTGCTACTGATGTCAGGTTGAATCTAATTTCTTATATTTACATGGAGAAAAACAGTAATCTCACAGGGATTTATAGAAAATTATTCCAGTAGGGTGAGAAAGTGACACGGCTACGGGTTTGGCAGAAGTAGAATTGCATGTACAACAAAAAAGGTTCAAAAGGTCTTGAAGACTGACTGTAAAAAAACCACTAAACCTTAAAACATCAGCTTTCTAAGACAAATGCTCTTCTACATTTTTATTTCGCATAATTTTCTATATTAAAACCTTCATACATTTTCAAGCAGAATTTTTGCTAATTGTTCTAATTCAGTCTCATTACATTTACAGAGGGGGAACAAAAAGTTAGAGGGCTATCCTCTGTCCCCTGTGTAGTCCATGACTTCAGGAATCAGAATCTGCCAGATAGGCACTTAACCAATTACTGTTCCAGAAAGCCATGTTTACCTAATCCCTTTAATAAACTAAGTTTATTTAACTAGGCAATAATCCAACTTTCATGGTAGCATGAGATGAATCGAAGAACACAATGTCAATTAAGGATGAAACTGTTCTTCTTAGTGAAATGTGCAGAGCCATTGGGTTCCAGCAGTAACCATGCACCTCAGAGCAATTGGTCCTTATGAATATGGATGATGGTTGTTAGAGAAAAAGAATCTACAGATGACTCTAGTCAAGGCTGGATTTTTTTAAGACTCTAAAGTTGAATGAGCAGGAAAATCAATAGATTAAGAGGATACAATGTGTCACCTGTTGCAGTTCCTCATCTCCAGAATCTTTTATTTATGTTTGCAAAACTGATACATATGCATATTTAGAAGTACTTTTAATTATTCAGGGTCTAAACTTTCTTCAAACCAGTTTTCTTATGATCAGCTCCTAGATTGTGACACCTGTAAATGTCAGAATTTTATAAAGAATAGCTCAGTTTGCTTAATGATTTTAACTGAAGTTCAAAACTGATTGAAAATAATATAATTACACAAGTGCTAGGCATCACAATTTGCATAATGACCTTTTTATGTCCCTATTCCTTCCCATTCCATCCTATCTAAATCGCTCTGCTGTTGTACTTTATGTAAGAGAAATCAGGTTTACAAAGTGCTTACACAGTGCCATTTACAGTAAATACTAAATTTGCTGTATGAATTTTTGACTGTAGTCCAATCTAGTAATAATAATTATTATTATGTTCAATGAACACTCTAAGGACGAAGATGTCTTTCCTACCTTCAAGAATTTTAAGTTTCTTATTATCTTTAGTTCATAATTTTCCAGCTGGTTGCCGGAATTGACACTTGTTTCTCCTGGAAAAGGAGTTTCTTGAAACCTCCACATACATAAAATTTGCCATGAATACAGCTAAATGGTTTATTGTTGCTAAAAGGGAGAAACAAAAAGATTGGTATATTTATTTATCAGAATCATAAAAGGCAAATCCTCCAAAATGAAGAACCTCTACCAGATTCCATTCCAGGAAAGATAGTTTGAGAAAGGGGACAAAAATGTTAATTTAAGCAACTGATATTCCTGCATGACTCTTTCCTCATGTCTATGCTTAGATTTTAGAACAGGGAGATATTGTTAAGGAAATTCTGTCCAAAACGTTTTACATAGGAAAGGCATAGCAATTGGTTCAAAATTACTTTATTATCACATCAGCCAAGAAAGTCATTTCTTCAGAATACCCAGCAACAGAATACCCCAATATCATAATCAGCTTTTATGGTTTGACACAGATGACACTGTGTTGCTTTCAAAAAAAACTAATTTCTTTTCAGTTTTGAGGGAAGGCAGGAAGAGGTGAAATGCAAAAAGCCCTCCCTTTCCCCCCAACCCCCCAACCAAAAAAAAAACAACCCACCCAAAAAAATCCACAAAAGAAAATGTTTAGATAATTATATAGATATTTACATTGAATATCCATGATCAAGGTAAGATATTTAGAGAGGCATCTTCTCTGGTTAACTGCATCTGGAAAGGGCTCAGGACTACAGACCCACTGTGAAGAGGTGGGAAGGGAATTCAACTAATTTTAGTTATTCTGACTAATGAAAACCTGTTCATTTTGAACTTGCTGGAAACATATTGATCCAAGAGGTTAAGTCTTTAGTGTACTCCTTTGTCATACATTCGAACTTATAATTTAAACATTGCAATCATGATCTGATAGTGTTAAAACTGTTGTCCTAGGCATGGTAGCTAGCATCCAGTATTCAAATCCTCTGTGAATTTTCACTAAGCTAAGTTCATGCTTAGTCACTTCGTGGTTTATCTCATGTTTTGGGGTGTTGCTTGACACTGAAGTTCTGCCTCTAGTGTCTGCCTAATAGGTTCTTCTTATTTGAAAAAGACAAAAGAGAAAAAAAAGAAAAGAAAAAGAGGAGATAGTCATTATAATAAGAGAGGGGACAATTAAATCTTTCTTTTCACTGAACACAAAACTGCAGTTGATAATAACTGGTAACAATCCCGTCTGTCATCTGACCCAGTGCAGAGAAAGGACATCAGGGTGCATCTGGATGGGATCTGCTTCACATGCTGTGTCTCTTCTCTTTATTGCCAGTTGTTCAGGCATTAAGAAAAAACACTTCCAAAGAGCACATTCACACATTGATGGAACATAAACTTTATCACACTGTTTAGCAGTATGAACATCTAGGATGCAAGTCAACCTCAGGGCACCTAGTCTTTAATGCTTCTTTTTTTGACTTTTTGCAAGAACATGTCCTGTTGCTGAACTTCACATAATATTAAAGGAGAAGCCGGCAGCTATGCCTGATATATTTTTTTTTTCATTCATATAAAATGAAAATTACACACAGTTTATTTTGTTTCACACATGGATAGAAAATGCAGTCTAGAATTTAAAGAGATGAGTTAACAATTTCTTTTCTGTTGGTCAAGAATGTCTACCTTCTAGGAATCAAAAGCTCAAGTTCATTTTCCATCCTATTCACCAAAATAACTTAAATGACCAAACATAATGCAGTCAGTGGGAATGTAGGTTTGCCCTAACTATCTCCATTCTATTAAAGTGCAAGATGGCTGACATCAGGATTATGTCACTTTTTACACAGCTGTTTCTGGATATTTTTCCTTGGGTCTGGGGAAGAAGACAAGGCCAATACACCACTCATGCCTCAGTTAACTCAAAAGCCAAGGGTACTTTGTAGTATTGGAACTGCATAAACATCCAAAGGTCTTTGAAGACAGGGTCCCAAGTCCTTGTTGTAAAATACATTTCAATTATTGGTCCTAGAGTAAATGAAACATTTCATAAAGAGATTAAACTAGTTTTATGAACAAGGTAGTAGTCCATGAGAGCCCAAAATAATTTTAAAATAAATTTATTAAGAACTTAAGTAGGTACTGTTTCATTTAACTTAGTTTTATAATTTAAAGTGAATGCATAAATGACTTTATATAGGCTACTACCAGCTGAACAAGTAGTAAAATATATGTGTTCCTCACAGTTTTGGGACATGCTCCAATCATCATCACTGCTTTCCTTGTTGCTAAATTCTAGCACACAAAATATCTGATGAGAGTTGTCACTCTAATAAAGATACATTAGTTATAATGCAGATTACATCCAACAGAGAGAATTGCAAGTGCTGTCTCACTGTCATTTTTCACAGGAAAGCTGGAACAGATATAGGCAATATTTGAAAAACAGAGCTCTTTAGATCCCCACTGGTAACATCAACACATTTGTACAAATATAATCCCATAACCTTTTGAGCAGCTGCCAGAGGTTAGATGACTGGAAACTATCCAGCAATAAGCTGGTATTTTTAAGAACTACTAGTAGATCTGGTCCAAATTTGGTGTAGGAGGATGAAGAAAGAAAGAGAGGTGGAGAAATAGCAACCAAAAAAATATTTCTGGCTAAACTAGAAGAGTATATAAGGAGTTCACATCTCTGTGACAGGGACCAGTTTTTGTAAAAGATTTATTTGACTGTTATCATAGACATTTTGATATGCACTTAAATGTCATTTAAATGTACATTCCAGATCTTTTCACATTAAGAGCTGAGAAAGAAACAGGAACAATAATAAGTCAGATCTGTGAGTTATAGATTGGAAGCATGATGGTAGGAAAGCTAATAGCAATCTAAGCAATTTAAAAGAGTGCAAGCAGAATAAAGTACTTATCTCAAGGGAAATGTTCATGATCACAGCATAAAAACTGAGAAAAACATACATAGGGTTGTTCTCAAAGACAGTGCTGGTAAAAATTATAAATTAACTGCAGGAGAAAAATTTAATCTCTTCCAACACTTTTGTCCTAGTCTATCAAAGGTCGCTGCCAGATAAAGCAGTACCATACTCTGACTAACTGCCTAAGTAGAGGAAAATAGCATAAGAGCCTTAATTTCCATTTTTCCTTTACCCTATTCACTGAAATACTACATTGCATTATGTGATCCTTCAAGAGTCTGATTTTTTCTTCTTAGAAATTAAAATCTCAAGCTGAAGCAGAAATCAGTATTTTGTTGACTATTTAATTAAAGTAGAGATGAACTTCAAGAACGTCGTGTTGACTCAGGAAGTTCCACAATTTCCCCACTTTTTTTGGAAACTGGTTTTATTTGGGTTATGCTATAAGGTTTGGACAGCAAGGAGGGCTGCAGGAGTGACCTCTGTGAGAAGGCAGCCTGTCTTGGACAAAGTGCATTTCACCCAACTCCAAATTGGCCTTCTTGGCTACCTGGGCAAACTCCTAGGTTTTGTTCAGCTGCTGTTGACCAGCACCCCAGGTCCTTTTCCACTGAGCATCTTTCCAACCACTCTGTCCCCAGCCTGTAGAGCTGCCTGGGGTTTTTGTGACCCAGGGGCAGGACCCAGCACTTGGCCACTTTGAACCTCACCCCACTGGCCTTGGCTCATCAATCCAGCCTGTCCAGATCCCTCTGTAGAGCCTTCCTGCCCTCCCACAGATCAACACTCCCACCCAACCTGGTGTCATCTGCAAACTCGCTGGGTGCACTGGATCCCCTTATCCAAATCATTGACAAAAATATTATTCAAGTCTGGTCCCAGTACTGAGCCCTGGAGAACTGTACTTGTGACTGGCTGCTGGATGGATGTAACTCCATCCACCAACACACTCCGGGCCTGGCCATCCAGACAGATTTTTTGCCTGCTCAGCGTACACCCACTCACTCTATGAGAAGATAGTTTCCCCAGGAGTTAGGAGCCTTATATACTGTAATAAGGACATGAAAGTCCATGTCCTTAAATTAACTTGTTTTCTACCATATAGCATGAATTTTACTCAAACTAACTCAAAAAAGAGTAGCAACATAAATGTATTTTTAATGTAAGGATCAGCTCAGTCTGACAAAGCACTGAACAAACACAACTTGATGCAAAATTCCAATCTGATTCTGGAGTTAATCTCAAGTAAAAGAGACATAGTAAATGATATTATAGGTATTTATAGCTCTTGAGGGATGATCTATAAACCAGATTTCAGTGACAGGAGAACAACCTGGTTTAGCTAAATAACAGAATGATAGCTTTCATAGTAAAAGGACTGTGTCAGGGATGCACTAAAAGAAATGTCTTTTGTCTGTGCTCAGTAAAAAAAACTCTTCATGGCAGAATATAAACCAGGAATGTAAAAATGCACAATAATAACAACAAGGGATTTTATAGACATGGAGAATCCCAATCAGTACAAAAAATATTGCAAATAAAATCACCCTTTTTAATGATTTCTTGAAGTTCAAATTTCAGGAGGACATTCAGGAAAAAAACCTTATAGGTTAAAGTAATTTTAAAATTATGTCATAGACAATGAACATTTCCCAACTTTATTCTGCATATTGTTGAGCAATTTAAGAAGTCAAATACATGACTGAGATCTGAATGTTAGAACTTCCTCTGCCTACTCAGAGAGACATAGAAATAGTATTTGATATCATTAAGTGCTGTAACAGTGATAACAATAGCAACACAGACGAGACCATTTCTCTGTCAATGTTTCACCATAACTAATGGGATGAAAAAGAAGAAGGTGAAATACTGATAACAACACAAGCAGAGACAGGGAAGCTTGTCCTCACAGCATCCTGCTACATGGTGGGAAGAGGATTGTCAGTGTGATAACTCACATACCTGCATTTCAGGAGCAGGGTTAAGGGTAACCAAATACTTCTTGCTGTCCCCATACCTGACATCTAAACATTCTGCTGTTAATATACAAGTTGAATATAAATTCCTAAGAAGTTACAGTTAAGTGCAAATAATGAAACTTTCTTATCCTGCTCAGTAAATCTGTATCTATTAGCACCCAAGTTCCTCATGACATGCTACCTTCTGCTGCCTGAAAATAGAGAAAGTGTATGGAAATGTTTAGACAGGATACTGGAACTGAAGAGAGGATAGCAGCTCACTAGGAACAGGTGAGCAGACCTAAGTTCAATGTCAAATTGGCAGAAAAAGCGATGAAAAAAGGTGACCAACAAAGATGTGTTGAAACACAAGTCAGATGACAAGAGGCACAGACAGGTGAAATTAAAACCTGCTATCAAACAGTAAACTTACATTGGCACACTAAAACATACTGAGCATGGACCAGAACAGGCATGCCATTTAACCCTTAGCTATTACTGATTTTGTAGAAGATCCAAAGAAACAATCTGGATAAATTAGAAGTGACAATGATGTTATAATATTAGAATACTTGAAAAGACTTGGGGTTCGCTAAGACACATTCACTTGTTAAATACCTGTAGCAGGAGCCAAAATAACCTTTGTCTGCAGCAACTCAGAAATGTTGCAAAAAGATGCAGTCCTAGTTATAGTTGGAGTACATTTAGCAAGCACACAACCTGAAAAAGAAAGAACCCCACAGAAAAGAAGAATTTACAGAAGTTTCCAGGAAATTAACCTCTCTTCATTTTTCTGGAAAATAAGTTTTGTTTTAGAAGTTTCTGTTTATTTTGCTTTGGTTGTCCCCACACAGTGCACAAAACACCCTAGGAGGTAAAATATTGAACAGTCTGTTCAAAAGAGATGATGAAAAAAAAGGATTAGTGGAAAATGGAATTATTTCATCTGAACTGTAAGAACATCTGTGTACTTCTGAAGTGTTCTAGATATTTAGTACTTAATTAGTTGTCATATTGTAGGAGTTCTGATGGCATAAGAACTTCTGTAATAATTTTTTTTATTAATACCTTCAGTCTTTTTTTTTGGTGGTGGTGAAAGAATATTTAAACGCAGTTTAACACAGAGGCAATTACTAAGATACAGCTATAATTTATACTTTGTTATTCATTGTATCTATGGATATTTAGGCAGATATAATGTATTTATTATTTGTCTATCTACCTAATGTATACTAGGAAAAGAGAACTGGATGATTTAGTTCATGTCAGGAAGGTAACTGATGCACACAAAGCAAAAGGGAGGTTAAATAAAGGAGTGGAAGAAAAGAAGGCCATGGCCATTGCAGAAAGAACACAGGAAGGTAATGTTTATATAGGTTGTTACCCTGCCTAAATATTAGGGTACCTTGTAACTGTTTACAAATAACAACAGAAGACACTGAGATTATATGGCTATCGTCATTTCACAGGCTGAGAAAAGCAAGGTGATGATAACACCTTAAATTTCAAATGTTTTCCTTTCTTGGAGAATTGAGATTTGATCTAACTGTCCTGTTTCTCCATTGTACATGAGATAACATAACCATCACTCAGAGTCAAAATCACGAGGTTTTTAAACAGTCAGTTTCCTCAGTACAGAACAGAAATTCTTAGCTTCTATTTTGCACAAATCTTAGTTCTGTCCTTAATTAAATGTTATACAAACCACTGTGAATATGATTACATATGAATGACTGATTCATATGAATGACTGCTACATATGAATGAATGATTATATTATATCACTATCAGACATTAATACAGCACACATGAACATTTAATTTGGATTACTGAGGTTGTAACAGACATGTGCTTAGATAGGATAATAACACTTCCTGAAATGCTTATTCTTGTCTTCCAAGGCATGTCAGTCAGTCTTTGATCAGCTCTATGAGAAATATATTGGCCTAGAAAGTAAGCAACCATAGAGCATGCAGCAGTCTTTCTAGTAAAACAAGACATGCTGTGATCTCATAAAAACATGCCAGAACTATTTAATTCATATGACAAATCAAACCACTTATTTATGGCAGATGTGTCAGTGCCTGATATATAGCAAGAATTCATGCAAGTTCAAAAGGTGAAAAAATGTTGAAAAGACCTCACAATTAGGACAGAGTTTGTAATATTTTTTCATTTCCTTCTTTTTAAATGTATAAAAAAAAGGTACAAAACATTGTACCGGGGCTGTTTTGATTCACAGAAGGTCTCTTACTAGTAAGGTTTTATCTAACTTATTATTCAATCAACCTATCAATTAATACTGATATTGTCATTTGGTCCATTCTATTCAATACTCAATACTTCCTCAACATTTCAGAAAATCCCATGAACAACCTTCTACCATGCATTGCTTATTTTTCCACGTTCTTCAAAAATATTTTTTCTATTAGTTTATATATATATATTTATATATGTATTAGTTTTCTTAAGAAGGTATCAAATTAAAAAAAAAAGCTTATATCACATATCTGAGATATGCAGCTATTTCTAAGATGGGGTACAATTGCTGAATAAGTACAAATGGCAATGACATTGCAGGTAATTGGGAGTTAGAAGTATACCTTACCTGACAATATTAATACCCAATTATTTACTTGCAGCCTAACATAAAAGACTAGGAAGTTATTTGTTCAGTCTTAATATAATGTATTTTTATTTTGTATGCAATGGAAAATTTTTAGTAATTTTTCATTAGTTCATAACAGTGACCATAATTTCTTATTAAATGAGATTGAACTGCGGTTTATAGATCTGCAGACATTGTGTGAATATGGTGACAATATATGGGCCCAGGATACTAGAAAAGACAATTGTTCTCCATGTAATTTGCCACTTACCCTTTATGATTTTCAGCTACATTGCTTGCAAAAAACATTTTGTGGGTTTCCTTTTAAGAACTATTTACTGTGCTCTTCAGAAATACTGCTGTGCCTTTCTATTGCAAGTTCTTGGATCAAGAACACATACTATCTGTTTTAAACATTTTATATACCACGGTATATTTTAGCAATGGAAGCAAACAAGTCTTCAGGTCTCAATTTTTACCACTGCATGATTAAAAAAAAATTAATAATAAAAATGCAGTCTCAGATCTGAAGTGTACTGACACTCTCTTCATAATTTTTGAGATAATTACAAAAAATGGATGAGTATTACCTTTCTTAGCCTGGCTTATCCTTGAAAATTTCCTCCATTATTACTAACCAGGCTTAACTTTGATTAGTTTGTCAGGTCTAATAGAATCAGAGCACAAGTTGCTGTTACTGCCTTTCAAGGCACTCTGCGTCACATTTCTGTACTACTTAACCAATTTGGTTTTGAATCCCTGACAGATCAGACATTGTTAAAATGAGGTAAGTGGTCAGAGATCAAGGGTAAATAAACCTCAACATAGACTTGATCTGATGCTTGGTATTTAAAAATCAACACAGTGAAATCCAGCTGTGAAAGTAAAAGGTAAAAAAATGAAGTATTAATTTAAACTGCAACATGAGAACAAATACAATCCATGTATTGTTAATACCCACATAGAATGTGCTACCAAAAATTAAAAAGAATTTATATTATTTTTTGAGCCAGAAAAAATGAAAAACGTAGTTACTGTTGCAGTTGTCTGGCAACAACAAAAATAGTCCTGTTTGCTAAAGTGACATATGATGATATCTTTCCAATAGACACACACAACATGAGGAAAGAGAATGTAGCAGTTGGAATATGAAAATTGGAACAATTTGATATAATTGTTACTCCTATCAAACCTATATAAAAACACATTAACAAAAACAAGGCATTAATTGTAAAATCTCTATTATTATGATTTGATTAGCTTTAGTAACTCCTGTGTATTTAAATGCACAGTTCAGAGGCAGTATTGCTGCACTTAAATTGATTTCCCTCAGAGTAGTACATGATGTGGTATTTGATGCCCTTCAAAGGACACTATTAGCCAAGCTATAAAGTGTCTGATTTTATTAGCTTTGCTGGATTTTATCAGTTTGTAAATGTGTTATTTTCTCCATTTATTGTGCCTATGGGAGCCAGAGATAGAGTGAGTTTCAACTTAATATGTTGTTGGAAGGTAGCAGCGGTCTTTAGCACTTTGCTCTGTGATGCACTGACATTGAAGGCAGAGTCATGAAAATGCTAATGTCAGGGCCATTTTTCAAGGCAATTCCTCACTGCTATAAAACTCTGCCGTGACATTGAATTCAACAGTAGGTTTTTGTCTTAAATAGAGTGTTCCTGTGCTGTAAAACTACCAAACCCCAATAACAGAATAAGATCTAGTTAACAATAAGAAAGTCACAGATGTTTGACGAAGGAGAGAAGTTAAGTTGTCAGCATGGGGTTCTAGGACGTAGGAGCTTCAGGAAAGGTTTAGTTATCATCACCTTTACTTGAGATTTGGGGGGTAATATACTGCAGCAGAAGCTGATTTTCCTTATAACCCTTAAAAATAGGACAAATTTTGCTGGGTTGATCAGCAGAAATCAACTTTTTTACAGTGTGCTGGTGTAAAGGGTCCACCTAGTACAATTTAATGTCATGCCTAGTGTTTTCCACAACCCTCTTAAAGTAGGTGCCAAATGAAAATATAAGTATGTACCACATCTTTTGTGCAGTTCTGTTCTCGCATCAGTGTCTTCACACTCTATTCTGATTGCTAGATGAGTCATATTTACAACAATATATATTTTTAGAAGACTTTCTTACCTATTTGAGATTTTTTCAGAAAACCAAAGCAGATACCACTTGTACATCTCCACAAAAGTGGAAAGCCCAGAACTCTAAAGTTCACATATTCACATATTTTGGTTAGAAATTTTCTTCCTAACAATAAAAAAACCAAAGAAAATAAATTAGAACAAATATATGAGGAAGAAGATGCCTATAAGTTATGACATGAAGTATATGCTATAGACTTTTAAATGGTCTTTTAATGCACTTGCATAAATATAAAACATTATATATTTTAACACTCAGCTTAGCTCAGTAATGGCAGCACTTAATGACAGCAATTTCTTTCATTTAAGTAAATATTTTCTGTTGCTTTAGGCACTTGCATTTGCTCCTGTGTTTAACAACACGAATTAGATTCAGAAATAGGAGTATTGATGCAATAGTAAGACATATTCAGAAGATGAACTATGAGAGTAAGTTTGTATTTTGAAGTTAAAAGCTTTAGAATGAACATTTTAAACAGTAACATCTCCAAGAAAAACTGTTGCATAACACATGAATGGATTTAGAAAAATTCCTAGAACAAAATAGGAAAGATTAATACAAAAATTATTTAAGGTCATGAAGATGATTCACTATAGTGAGCCTTTATTGCATTCATCAGTGTACAATGCAAAAAATGTCAATCCATGACTGCAGATAGGAATTATCAATGCTGCTGGTTTCTCATCTTAAAAACAGCTTTTTTTTTTAAGCAATATCAAATTTGTAGAAACAAGATAATATCTGTTTACTATCCCTAAAAAACAGTCCTCCAAGCTTGTTGCTATGCTAACATAATCTTGGCATTCGTGAGGTTCCTTCACCAGCACAAAGGAGATGGGTAGTATTAAGTGGCAAAACCACTCACTGTCAGAAATAAAGGGATGAGGAATAGACTTAGATTCTCTAATCATTCTCAGGTCTCTATGTTCAGGGATGAATACACTTAGCTCTCTCAGTCTTTACTGGATCATTTTTTAAATGACAGACATAACTGGGAAGCATTCTCTGTTTACCTGTTTTTACACAAAAATGCCACTGAATAGCCTTCAATTTTTAAAGCTTGATATAATCTTCCAGTCTCATAGATTTGGCGTCTGCTCTGAAATCTGTTTTGGATCTAAGACAAAGCCAAAAAAAGAAAAGGGCAAAAAGTGTTCCTGGAAATACTTCTTCATTTAATTAGCTATAGCATTACTATAAGCTGACTGTATTGGATTAAAGATGACAAGGATGTGTCTAATACTGTCAGACGAAGGGAGCCCTGAAGTACAAGGGGCCAAACAATACAGACTACATTTTGTATGTGTAATATTCAGATATCTAACTTTTCCAGTGAGGGTCACAAGATGACTGTTACTCATTACTAAATTCCTTTGCTTAAAAAATTCAGCTTGGTCTTTTGCACTCTGGCTTTTTTTGTGTAGCTTGCAAAGGAGTAGTGTGTATAGTGTATGAGAAAATGAGGTCAAATTTTAATTGCTTTTTAATTTTCTGATGGATTGTCACAGGAACTTAGCAAGGAGGGATAAAGATAGAGAGGGGGAAAGTCTCAGAGACCATTGAACTACTAGAAATGGTGAAAAGTAGACCTTGTGGTAGGATTCTGGAAAGACAGACTGGTTGCTAAGAGTGGAAGAGGATATTTTCTAAGCCTTTTTCAGCAGCAATGCTTATCATCTCCAAGATTCCCCTTGTTTCTCTCCTCCTGTACTCCACCCAGTGGAAATGGGACAAGTGCTCCAGAGGCAGCCTTACCAATGCAGCAGAGGGGCAATCACCTCCTTTGTCCTGCTATGAACACAGATAAACATATACATGCTTTATTTATGTATGGCACTGAAGCACAACCAAAGAGATTGCAGCGCAATTCCTTGTTCCACACACAGCAGCCTGCAACAGTGTCTCTTTTCTAGGAATAACTCCCAAGATCTCATTCTACTTTAAGAAGAAAAGTAAACTTTTCATTTGTTATACAGCTTCTCTTCAATCGAACTCCATAGGAGAAATTTAGAATTCTGAGTAAGTTGGTATTACTCTCAAGAAAAATATACTTCAAGTTTGCAAAAACAGAATGTTTCATTTTGTTTAAGTAAAATGACATCTTTTTCCACCCACAAATGTCCTTTCGTTTGAGAAGAAAAACAATGTCATTTTGATATCTCAACCTCTATTTTCACATTATTAAATATCAGAAGAATCAGAGTAACTGATGAATTGAAAAACCTGGGTAAAGGGGCAATGTAACGTAATAGCAGAATGCATTAAGAAAAACATAAACTTTGAGGAAGAAATAATATATGTCCATAACAATTCTCTTGTAGAAAACTACTGCCTATTAATTCCTTTTTTCTATTGAGTGCCTGTCTTCTTGGATTTGAAAAATGAGAAAAGAAGAGAGAGAAGAGAAGAGAAGAGAAAGAAGAGAAGAGACCTCACTGCAGCCTTTCAGTACGTAAAGGGACATAAATGAAGGCTGGAGGGGGACTTTTTGGCAAGGGTAAGCAGTGACAGGAAAAGGGGAAATGACTTTAAACTGAAAGAGGGTAAATTCACATTAGCTTCACATTCTTTACTGTGCCACTGAGGAGATACTGGAACAGGTTGTCTAGAGAAGTGCGTGGCCCTTCTAAGAACTTTGTGATTACATGACTTTTACAAATAAAATAAGCTGCTTCTTAGTAAAGAAGTAAATAATATATTTTATCACCTCAACAGCTAAATCTTAAGATATACTAACAATGTTGTACTTTGAGGATAGTATCAAAGCAACATAATTGGTATCTCATGCAAGAGATGAGTATGAAATGGAATTAATAGTGTGGAATATCAGGAGCTTCTGTATAGAATTTCTGTGTTTCTGTATACAATTGGTCATCCACATGTAAAAATTACTTTAAAGACTTTTTCCACACCATCCAACTCTGCAAGCTGCTTTTACAGAATCTACAAGACACCAAGTGTTGATATTAGATGTTAATGTTTGCTGATAATTTTGTCTCAGTCAGTAAATCATACAGCTGCACTTCCAGGGGTCAGTATTCTTTACCCTGTGACAGGATCCTCAAACAACCCAAGGATTACGGCACTCCCAGGTACCCATTGGTCTGTGGTAATTTGCAATTGTAATTTGGCATTGTACTTGGTTAATACATGATTGTAGACATTTATACCTGATTGTGGGCAAAAAGTTTGAAAAATAGTTAGGAAATTTAATTTAATCTCATGTAAGTGTCTGAGTTTTTTCATTTTGGATGTCTGAGTCAAGGTACTGTGGTTGTGTTTCATATGTTTTGCTCCTTGTCTCTTTTATCAAAAGAACAAAATTGAAGCAATGGCTTGTTGATGTTTCTCTTAGCATAGTATGTGGTGCTACAGTGTTCAGCATGTAAATGTGAATGTGCTTAAGAATGTTGAAGAGCTAAGAAATACAAGCTACCACACTTAAAGTAAAAATGTAATTTGTGGTGACAAAATTGTGGCTTAATTATGGTAATAATATTTGTTTGCCAAGCTATTTTTTAATAGCTCTTCTATTATTTGTGATTCTGAGGATAAATGTTGCTTGCTGGTAGATGTGACAAACCTACAGCAGAAGCATAGTCTAATTTAAAAACTTTTTATTAAGAAGTTTTGTTACTAGGTTTTAATGCTTTTCTTTTTGCTATATCTGTAGTTAAACCCTTTTGCTTGAGGTTCTATTAGAGAGGATAACCCAGCAGACACACTACCAAGGTACATGATTAAAGTTCCATGAAACAGATATTGCCTAGCAAATCCTCGACCAAAGAGAAAGATAGGAAAGTCACTTATTTTTATTACCATATTCTTTATACAGCCATATTTGTATTTTCTCAAGATCTGTCTACATTTATGTTCTACTATCAAACGTGGTTCTTCTGCATTGCTTTCTAAAATCAATGCAAGAAAATCCATTTTAGAAGAAGAATAAAGGTTCAAGCTGTCAAATTTCAAAAAAAGTTTTGTTGGTGGTTCTCAGTAACCATTTGGAAGTTAATCATAAAAGTGGTCAGCTTGAGATAGTTATTGCTTGAGATAAATAATACTTGGCAGGTTTATTTTAGTTTTCTGCCTACAGGCCTACCATTCTGCCACTGGCCGTTTGCCTTGATGTCTGTCATCTGTTTTTGATCTCTTCCCCATTAGTGTACAAAATAGATCAAAACTAGGCAATAAGCCATTTGGACTCTGTAAGGTCAAACGTTTTCACTCCAAAGGATATGAAGGCAACTGCTTGCCAATAATTTAACAAAATGTGAGAGAATTCAGAGCAAGTTTATCTTCAACTGGATTTTAGCCATGGAAGCACATAATCTCCACTATAGTGTTGTAAAATTTGGAAACAGATACCTAACAGAAGGCTATCTCGAGATTATGAAGAGACAACTGTTTGGCTCATTATAAAGTCAGATGCATTCTATGGCATTTGAGTGGACAGCAGAGACCTTGACATTACGCATGGTCCATTAGAAGTGGATTTGAGTTTGGTGACTGCATTTGCATAAACAAAATATTTGATATATACACGAATCATCCTCAAAATACCATGCCACCTCTGTAAAACATAAAGTCTTAATTTAAAATTGAAGTACTATCTCTTTCACTTTGCAATTAAAAAAATCATACTGGCTTAAAAAAAGCACGAATTGGAATGGTGTGATATGATGGAAAATCAGATACCCGTTCAAGTGCCTTATGTCTGATGATGCATGCACTCTTTAGCCCTTTCCTTCCCATAGTTACAATGAGAAATGGATAGCATGGTAAAGTGCTATCATTATAGCATCACATTTAATGCATTAATTCTTCAGTAAAGGGTAATGCATCTTTTGCAAAGTTTGGTATTATACTTTTACTATTCTATTTTGCATTTTTCTGCAGCCTACCATCCTGGACTATGGTGAAATATTGGCCACACTGGTGTCAGTGGCAAAACTCTCACTGATACCAGTATGGCCAAAGTTGGAATCAGGAACTTTGCAATAATGAATGTCTCTTTCAGCTAGTCAGATATTCCTGTCTTATGCCTGATGGAACAACAATGTAAAATGTTTATGTGATGCTTCAATTGATTTGACTGATGGACTGTTTGTTTTTAATAAGGAAGGGAAATTCAGCCACTGGACCTTATATACAGGCATAGATTTATTACTTTTGGTAGAAAGTACCCATTACCTATCAGATCATGTCACATATGATCAAAAGCAAATGACTTATTTCTGCTTGTTGGTTTGACATGTGGAAAAGTAAATCTCTAAAGTACTAATATATTCAGATTAATAGTCAACAATAATTTTTCTAGAAACCTGATATAACATTACTTCCTGTAGATTTTCAGGGTGCTATTGCCAAGGAGAAAATAAAATATTCCAGTCCATCCATGTCAATGATTCATTGAAGAGATTTTTTCATACATCTATGCTAAGAATGCCAAGGGATTTCTACCTGTAGTGAAGTTTTTATCAGCATTTTCATTCTCTTTTTTTTACTAGTCTTGCTCACCTTGGCATTCAATAGCTGTGAAACTCTATGTCATTTTAGACTAGGGATTTTCTGGATGGTAATGATTAATCT
This sequence comes from Catharus ustulatus, assembly GCF_009819885.2. NCBI lineage: Eukaryota > Metazoa > Chordata > Aves > Passeriformes > Turdidae > Catharus > Catharus ustulatus. The sequence goes on from NC_046226.1 coordinate 29,014,637, forward strand.
GTTTTACTGAGCAATTCTTGATAAATATCATATTCACAACTGTTAACATATATGAAGGAAAAAAATTGCAAATGTTACAGATTAAATTAGAAACTAGCTCTGCTACTAAACATAGCAATGATATGAGGCAGGGGAGGTGTTGCAGAGTTTATTTATTCATTAATTGATACAAAGTAGTTTGGACAAAGTAATTAATTGATCAAACTGGAGACATTATTCCTGAAAGATGCCAACATGAAAGGGTATGATATTTGACAAAACCAAAAGGCTGGCAAAGGAAACCTTGATAGCAACTAAGAAGTAGCTCATGCTAGAGCTTTTTATTTATGGCTAGACAATAACATAATAGTTGCAAAGTTTTACTGTGCTGTTGCCTCAAAACTGTATGAAATCATCTCTGTTTAGAAAGACTGAAGGTCTTTCACAAGTTTAGATCTGCCCCAGGAAGGTAAAAGTTTGATCCAAACTGGATTAAAAAAAATAAAACAATTTAAAATTTAGGATTTTCTTTCAAGAATGTTTTACATCTTTCAATGCTGTGTAGGACAAATCAGTGTGTTGAAGTACTTAACCTGTTTCCCAAGAATGGATGGAATCCATCCAGATGAAGTGAATATGATTCTTACTAAAAATAAAATTTACTAAGGAATAGATAAGGATTTTAGTAGATAGTGGATGAACTATTTCTTATCAAATAAGCGTGAAATTTATCAAAATATATTTTTAAGTTGTTTCCTGCTTTGAAATGAAGTCTTACTTGCTCTAAATAAATAAATAGCATTAATTTTAATAATTTCCCTCTAAATCTCTATGTATGAAGTAAAGTATTTTATCCCAGAAGTCCTTAGAATATTCTTGTATATACAGCCTTTTGGTTCAGTGATTTTGTTTTTATGATGGTAGCACTTTTCAATTGTGTTGAAAAATAGTATTGTTTTTCTCAGCATTTTCAATATTGAAGGCATTGTTATTACACATTCCTTAGACATCACTCATGTGCCTTTTATATCATTAGAGACATTTTTACTATTTGATTGTCTACTAATTTCAAAAGAACAAAAATAATTGGAAATGCAATGTTTTCTTTAGTCTAATGTGGGAAGGGCAAAATGTCTTGGAAATGTTATAATCCCTTTCTTTATTGCCTGTATTTGTTAAAATTTTGTAAGGAAAATCAATTAAAAGTAAGTTTAGATTTTTTTTCTTTAAATGTATGAGGTTTAGAAATTATTACACAGCTCCTATAGAATAAATTTGCCAACTATTTTATCTTTATTCAACATTTCCCATTTTTGAAGCATTCATTTTTAATAGTGTCCTTTAGTTTTCACTTTATTTGATTTTATTTTCAAGACACAAACCCAAAGCAGGTATTTCTGTGCCTGAGAAAAATTACGCAATAATTAAGAGTACCTAAGAAGAACCCAAAGAGAATCTGAATTTATGCTATGTTACGTACTGTAAATGTATGATATTATTATACTTTGACACGAGGCTGTTATATTCCTGCAAGTGCTACTGTTCAGGAATTTACATGCACAATGCATTATATGACAAGCTGAAAAAGAAATATTTTTCAGCAACTTAAATACTGTTTACAGAAAAAAACATAATGACTGGACAGAAATAAGTAAGCAATGATATTTATTAAAAGCACAGAAAGTGTGGTGGACTTGGCTGTCAAAGGATGTGCCCTACAAAGGGAATAGTACTTTTCACTGGAATGACTTCTTCCTCTACTTTACTCTCTCTCTTAAACATAAATAATAAAAAAAAGAAAAAAATTTTTCCTTTAGGCTTTAAAATCCCTCAGTAGCCTGTAGATTTTAGTCATCTCTCAAGTTATGGTTGTGGTTTATTAAATTTTAGAACATATTTGGTAAATGCAAAAGTGCTGATATGCATGGTTAAAGTGTTACTAAGCTGATAAAACTTATTACTTTGTTGGCAACGAGACATGACAAGGAAGTAGAGCTGATATAGCCATCAGCAAAATTTGGACATAAAATCAGACATACAGTGAAGTGCCTCCAGCATTTAAAAGGGTGTACTTTTTAGTGTTAATAAGGGCCAGTCTTGAGTTAACATACACTGTTGGAGCTTCAGAGAAATCTCTGGGACTACAGCACTTCAGTGCAGTCCGGAGACTGACCCACAGCACACAACATAAAGCTCTAGTAACACAGACCAATCAGTGAGTATTTGTTGGATGAGGGTGGGTAGCATGTGTTGAACAACAGTTGAGGAGTTTTGGGTTTGTTTCCTTTCTCAGCAGTTCTTTTTGTTCTCCCTTGCAGCATCCTATTAGGTATTCTTATAAAATGGGATAAAATCTACTTGTTTCATTCAGGGTTAGAGAAAAAACTTGAATGTTTAAATTGATGTAACCTTTTCCTATATAAAATATTTTGAGGACATGTCTAACACAAAAAACCATGAAGGATGAGATCCGTATGCACGCCAACTCTAACTACAAGTGCAAAAAGGAAAGATATCAGTCAATCTTTAAATTCATTGGATTGAGATATCTCAGAAAAATAGATACCATGAAGAAGGTCTCTTCAAAAATGTGCCAAGAACAGTGAATTTTATGTGTCTGTTGTCACTTTTCTTGTAATGTATCAATCTACTCTGATAACAGGAAGATAATAAGGCAGAGGTCATCAGGAAATACATGTGTTATACATTGGCGTTGGGCTAGGAAGACAGCTGCTCTAGATGCTTACAGTTTTCAGCCCGAGGACATTGTTTATCTTAGCAGCCATTTCATAAACAGATCACATCAAAACTAGTCCTAAGAAATCCCTGCATTTCTATGTCAGCCTAGCTGAGACCGACTGTGTATCCCGTGATTTGAAAATGAGCTATTCCAAAATGCTTTAACGATCAGAATTGAATTTAAACCATCTATAAGGTCCAATACACAGCCTTGGGGACAGTAGCGTTCTTTATGAAGTGGGGAAATAGGCAAGAAAAGGCAGTTGTAGCAAATGCAAAATCCTTCATGTGTTCAAAATCACTTACTTTATAGATCTCGGTCAGCTTTTATCTGAGTATTGTGTTTGGTTTTTTTTTTTCCTTAGCTCCTCCGGCGACATACACAGCCAGAATTCAAGGTACCCAAGAATTTCAGGGTTAAAAGATGTTGCTTATTAATACAGGAGTTTACAGGAGACTTATAAGGTTCAGAATTTTCTTCTTAATTACCTTTTCATGAGCAACAAATCTTTTTTAGTTAGTCTGTAAATAAATAGAATTGCAGCATATGTCTAAAATTACAAAAATTTATAAAACCCGTGAAGCTTTTCCTTCCTCTTCTGCTAGAAATGGGTTTTGATGAGTAGATTTTAACAAATATGACAAAATAAAAATTATAATTCCTATCTAATTTAATCATAGACTGATTTGGGTTGGGAGGGAGCTTAAGTTCATCTAGTTTTAACCCCAGCCATCACAGGCAGGGACACCTCCCAGTGGATCACATTCCTCAGGGCTCCATCCAATCTGTACTTCAAAACTTCCAAGGATGGTCAACCCACACCTTGGGGCAACCTGTTCTAGTGCTGTAAGGACTGTGAGACAGTTTCCTGTCTTAAAACACTGTCAAGGACGCAGGAGGAATACAAGATAAGCCAACACAGTGGGAATTTGAGACAAGCATAGAAGGGAGGATTTTGCAGCTAGGTTGTGATCTGAGAGAGGCTGGTTTTAGTTAGTTCCCTTAAAGCAGCACAAAGGGAGTGATTAGCTACTCAGAAATCTGAAGATAAAATAATAGTAATTTTACAAGATTTGGTGAAAGAAATATACTACCACTTAAATAAGGAAAAAGAGAAGAGGTTGCAGGCAGTGTGACTGCCCCGGAATGCTTCAGGCAGAGCTTTGGGATGTGCCTGAGAGAATCTTACAGGGAGAATTTTGGGATATGGAACACTTCTGTAATATCTTCAGAAACACAGACTCATAACTTAAAATTTTTGTGTCTGGTGGAGGATTTTGGAGAAGGTGAACAGGTCTGTTGTTCTGATAAGGAGCAAGATATATGGTTTGCATTAATATCTGTAAATGAGGAAGTTTGCATTGACATCTAATAATGAGGAAGTAACATTAAGACCCTTCACTTAAAACTAAAACCACGAATGACTGTCTAGGTCAGCCAAACTACCATTAAAACAGTGCCATATGCAGCTACCAATATATCAAAGCTTGGCCATAAATCAGGTGAGATTGAATATTCAGTCAGTATTAACCCAGTGGGAGGCTGGGAAGCTGAGTGTACAACCCAGACAGCAAAGAGTTAAAATCACTGGAGCAAGGGGAGCAAGTGTTATCTGCCAAACTGATAAGGTTAATTTATGGCTGCTGGATGAGAAGCAGATGTCTGTTAATCTTAAACCCTAAAAGAAATCAAGAGACTGCAGTGCACTCACTCTGAGCAGCACTTACAGTCCCTAAATAAAGAATTGCTGGTGTATCACAGTGCTGAATTTCTGCTGCAGCAGAAAATGGATTTTCTGGAGTTACAGATGATTTGGCTCCTCTAACAGCTGCAGCACCCAGCATTGCAAACCCAACAGCCACAATAGGAGCATCCAGGTACTTGGACATTGTCGGGGTGGTTTCACACTCGCTTTCTAATTCTCTTATCTGACCAGTTTATTGCAGGCAATTGACGGATAATGCTGCACCTTTAACCACTGCTGTGCTAAATTTTCTGGAACTGGTAACTCAAACTCAGATAGCAGCAACCCTAGATGTAAAAGATATATCTTTTATGATTTCAAGCCGAAAACATGACAAGGCTCAATTGGTGCTTATCTGGAAGGGAGAACAATACTTAACAGATGCCCTCAGAGGTATAAGCATTCACCCATCAGGGCACAGGCTGTGTTTGTCGAATTCAATATTCTCACTCCCTCTGGACATGAAATTAACCAGAGATACCCTGAAAAGGTAGGGGAAGTAACGACAGCAGTGTGGGAAGCATTCAATGGAATAGAATTTCAGAGTCTGCCTGAGAAATATAAAGTCCAAGCTGTTAAACAATTTGAGCCACAAAGGGGTAACCTGTCCAGGGACCAACCCCTTTGAGACTTGTATTGTTTTGTTTTTCCAGGAATAATGCCAGCACACCCTCACTGGTGGAACCAGTTCAGAGTGGGGGAACTGCCAATGGATTTACATGAGAAAGCTGATAGGAAACGGGAAGATGTGATAATGACTCTTCCCGGAGGCCCTTTTGACTTTTGGGTTACTTTAGTAGTAGACACAGGAACTGAATCAACACCTGATGGTTTGTTCCTTCTTCTCAATGATAGGTCTGTAGTAGGCCGAATTTTCACTTTTTTTCTTTTTTAAACAGATGAACTCAAGCTGCATGGAAGCCTAGTCAGGCAAATAACTCATTAAGTACCTCAGCCTTCCCCTGGTGTCTGTTGCCACCAGTTCTCCCTGCTCTTTTATCAGTGACATTTCTTATTCTTAAACCCTATTTTTTCCTGATCTATACTTAGTGAATCCCTCCCTATTATTCTTCACGTCCTTTGCCAAGATCCATTCTATCTGTGCCTTGTCTTTCCTTATCCCATCATTATACATCCAGACTGCATTCCTATATTCTTTCCAGGTCACCTGTCCCTGCTTCCATTGACAGTATTTCTTTCTTACTGTTCAATTTCAGGAGCAGATCCTTGCTTAACCATACTGGTTTGCAGCCTGCACTGCTTGATTTCCTACCCTTCAGGATGGAGAACTCTTAGAAAAGTGGTCTTCTCTGCCAGCTCTGGTCAGCTCCTCTGTCTCTAAGGACAGTTTCACAGAAGATTTCATTCACCATCTCCTTCAGCAGCTAGGATTTGCTCTTTCAAATTTCAGGGTCCTGACTTTGTTCCTTGCCCGGACAAGACTTTTCCAGATCACAGACTCAACCATGATGTGGTTGGTACAGCCAAGGCTGTTTTATCTTTCTAATGAGCTCATTCACACTAATAAGCACAAAACCAGTAAGTCTTCTCCTCTGGGATAGTTTCTCCATGTTATGTTCTGACTGCAACAGAAGAATTATTTTCAAGGTTATCCTCAAAGTATGCGATGGGATTTAACCAGAGAGCTTGCAAGCAAATTAACAAAAAATGTGCATCTAAAATTCCTGGACTGCTTAAAATCATCTCATCGAGAAAGATTTATTTGAGGTTATGTAAATAGCTGTGATATTATTTTAACATTAAGTTCTTTAATATTTCTGGCATCTGCTCTAATTTATATATGCATGATTCTATATAAATGAACATATACTGGTAGATAGAAGTTAATGCATTTTATGACTGCATTGACCTATAGATCATATAAAGTATTTATATAATAGTAATATTGAGTGAGTACATGCACACTTTATTATGACTGTAGAAAATTCAGAATTAAATGTGTTTTTCCCTAAATGAGAGCATTACAACTTTTCCACCATACAAAGCAAACCAAGTACAGATTCTGTAAACCTATCAACACTACTTTCTCAAAGTTTACTGCTCACTGGAGTGAACAGTAAAGTGTCTGATCACAACTGCATAAACTTTTGGGTGAAGTATAACAGGTCAAGTAGGTTACTAAGTTCAGAGAATTCACAGTGCATACTGCTTGTAGCACCAATATAGTGACTGTAGGTGGTAGTAAGGGAAATTTTGATTGTATTGGTGCCTCTAACATCAGTTCTTTATGCACATATCTGGTAAGTTGCTCTGGTAAGGAATTTGAACTTGAGAACAGTAAAGCCTCCACCTGAATGGTCTGTATTTGTGTCCAACGAATAGGAAAATCCTATAATTCTTTCAAATTTTGCTTATTCTTAATGCAACTTCACTAGGTTTAGCCTACTGGATAACAGCAGAGGTAGACATAGATTTTTAAAGTGCCATAAAAATATTCAAATCTAAATCCAGGTATTTAATTTAAGATTTCTCTTTTATATCCTGGCAACTTAGGAGATTAGGAGACACATGTAGTTTTTAATTTCTGACTTTTTTAGCAGTTAAATCTTCTGGTCAGAACTCATAACTGATGGACTGATAGACAGGATGCATTAAGACTTATGCAGCATTAAATTCCAAGTGTGTCTGTTCAAATTCTTCTTGACAAACAATTTTGAAATTATATAAAGCTTCTTCCTTATTTACGGCATACATTTTCTTCTGCTAGTGGTGAATGTTTCCACAAGTCATTTCACTGTATTAGCAGGGAACACTCACCTCAAAGGTGACCTTACTGGCCCAGAACAGTCATCTAGTAGTCACAGTGTCAGACAGTGAATGGAATCTCTTCCTATAATGAGTGCACCAGGGATGGCACTTCACGATAAATGGATACAGCTATGAAATGGTGCCCAGGATATAGCCAGAAGGGAGGGCTTCCATTAAAATTAATAGCTTGCTTGGTCTGTTTTTATCAATGTATTACTGAAATGGTGTTCTTTCAAGGTTGCACAGCTGGTTTAATGCTGATTATGTTTTAAGCCAGAGTGGATAATTAAAAAGGATAAAATGAGAGTAGGGTTATTCATAGCAGAAATGATGCCAAGAACTATACAACCAAGGCTTTTATCAATAAAACAAAAAAATCCAAAGAAAAATTTACTGCAAAACTATTTGTTTCTGGGTTTTCTTCTGCAGAAGAAATAAATTCTATTAAAATATTTTCAACACATTAAAACAAGTCTCTTTCTGTTGTAGATAGTCTTACATGAAGACAGGAAAGCAAAATGCCATGACTTCCCTAAATTTTATGGATTTAAAGCTAGTACTAATTCAAGAGAATATATCTTCTCAGTCCACTCCAGATCATACAACTGAGATCAGACATTTGACCATGCAATTAATAGAGACATGATTTCTGAAAGAAACTGTGCTATTACAAAGTCTATATAATAGATTATAAAGTTCCATGTTATAAAGTTTCATTTCATTAACTGGTTCATTTCAGGGAATGAGGATTTATTGCATGTACTGAGTGCTAAGTCTCATTAACACATCTGCAGTAATATTTGACCACAGTAGTCCTATGAGTTTGGTCAGAAAAGCTTATTCCCTCAGTTTCTTCCAAAAAAATTGTAAGTAGCAAGAAACTTATTTTATGATTTCACTGGAATGCTGCCCAGAGAGATCAAGAGGTGTTACCTTCATATTTTTCAATGAAATTTGCTTTGGTTCCTCTGTTTTCACATTAAAGGAAAATTGCCTTGTTCCAAATGTTTCAATCCTCTTATTTTCTAAAAATGAGACAAGTTAAACTGTTTAGATGGTCTGTTACTGTTTCAGAAGGGTTTATGAGAGACCACTGTACATACACAAAGTAATGTGGTGGCATGTGAATCTGTAAAACAACCTGAGAAAAACTCTTTCAGAATTAATGGTTTTATTAAATGGTCTGATACAAAATGTATTTCTGTGAGTCAGTGTCTGCACATAGAAATTCATACCAATATTATATAATATCTGCAGCCACTACATTTTGTGGGAGTAAAATTGGAAGTCAACGGTGCCCTTCAGTGAACATCTTATGTTGTCTCATTTTATCATATGAGGCGTGAGCAATGTAGAATCAATGTATAGAAAATATTGTTTCACAGCAGAGAACCAGCATGGATAGAATTATGCTTTTTAAAAAGTGATTCTATGGCTTATGTAATCATCTAAAAGCAAAATTAGTTCCACAATATTTTGCTGACCAGCCTACTGGTTATTCATACTGCCATAATATAAAAGATGTCATTACTTTTAGAGCACTGCATCAGCTTTTCTAAGGTACTGCATAGCAGACACAATTAAGAAATAACTAATGTCCTCAGATTCTACTTCTTCTGTCTCAGAGAACTCTTTTGAGAAAAAATAAATTTTTTTCCTCTAAGCCAGGATTTTATATGCGTTTTTAAGCACATTTTTCCAATCCCTCCCCATTTAAGATTTCACATTCATTACCAACTTTCAAGTGGATGAAAATTATTTTGCCTGAGCTTCATCCATTTAATATCTGTAGTTATTTGTCTCAGGCCATATCTCTGGAGAGGGAATAAAACCCAAACAGTAAAATCTTTCAAGAAACTTTTTAGGATAATAACAGGATAGAATAAACTGGATTTGAGATTTCTTAGATCTATAACTTCAGCAAAGCTGACTTCTTTCTTCTTCCTGGAGTTTATCATTCCTGGGAGCGGTTCAAAGCTGCATTCAGAGGAGGTTCAGATCACATTAGGAAAATATCCCTTCAGAGAGCATGGTCAAGCAGATTTCCTGGCTTCCTGGAGAGGTGGGTGAGGCCCCAAGCCTGTCAGTTTTTAAGAAGTGTATTGACAATCTCTTAAAAATATGTTTTGACTTTTTGTCAGCCCTGAATTGGTAAGGTAATTGGACTATATGATCATTGTAGGTTCCTTTAACTGAAAATGTTCTATTCTATTCTATTCTATTCTATTCTATTCTATTCTATTCTATTCTATTCTATTCTATTCTATTCTATTCTATTCTATTCTATTCTAGTGTAGAAGTATTTATATATTCTATATATACTATATATACTTTTATATACTTTAGCAATGTGATATGTTCCCAGATTAACTGTTCCAGTGTAAAAAAACCCTAATGCTTTTAGAGTCCAGGTAAACAGTAATCACAAATTAGGTGGTACAACAAAAAATGTAAATAAAAACTATGTTTTATAACATTCATCAGCATGTGAATATAATCTCTGGGAATCTCATTTATTGCCTTCTATTTACCTGGTGACTCTTATAAGAATTTTAAGTGAAAGTTGATCTAAAGACTTACTGTATTAAACATATATGAAACACTTATGATTTCTCTTTACCCTAAAAGACTGTTGTCAGCTCAGATAAAGAAAAAAAATTTAATTTATTGCCTAATTTTCCACACTTTATTTTATATTTGGGACTTATTACAAATCTTTTAGTGTGATTAGTTCTGGACTTCATTTGTACTATATTTATGACTTGAATCGATTCTTTGTACTGTATTTATGACTTGAATCAATTCTTTCACATGATGTGGACCTGTAGAATGGGTCCAAGGAGGGTCATGAAGATGATAAGGGAGCAGGACCCTCTCTCCTACAAAGACAGGCTGAGAGAGTTGGGGTTGTTCAACCTGCAAAAGAGAAGGATTTGGGGAGGCCTTACAGAACTTTCCAGTGCCTAAAGGGACTTTACAAAAAAAAAAGGAGGGGAATTTTTTAGAAGAGCAGATAGGATCAGGGGAAGTGGTTTCAAACTTTAAGAGGAAAAGATTACGCTAGAGGTTAGGAAGGAATTGTTTACTGTGAGGGTGACAAGATACTGAAACGTTGCCCATCCTTGAGTGACCTATCCTTGGAAGTGTTCAAGGCCAGGTTGGATGGAGCCCTGAGCAACGTGGTCTGCTGGTTGGTGTCCCTGTCTGTGGTGGTTGAGCCTGGAATGAGATGATCTTTAAGGTCCCTCCCAACTCAAGTCATTCTATGATTCTGTGATTCTATGCAAAAGTGAAAAGCAAGTTAACAAACACAGATGAAAAGAAGATTCTACGAGATCTAGGATCATAAAAACATTGTCAAACTGCAAAACAATACAGTTGAACAAACAATCCCAGTTGTCAAAATGCATTGGAAGACATGCTAAGGGGATTATAATATGTAAGGCATAGGGTATCATTTTTCTTGGGGTCTATGGGTTAAATGATATAATTACAAACACTAACAGTGATAGTAAGAGAATAGAAGAACATGGATGATGAATAAAAATTCAGGGAGCTAAAATAATTTTATTTTGGAAAAAAAACAACCCCAAACCCACCAACCAAAAAACAAAGCTCCAAATGAAAAGGCCTGCAGGGAACTTAATATGAATTTTCAAATATGTATGGTTTGATTATTTGCCTCCTGTTGATTTTGCCTTTTTCTCTTCTTCTGCTGCAATTAATACCTTACAAAACTTTAGAGCATATGACAAAATACAAGTCAATATTTATTGGCTCCAAATAGGCAGATTTTTCATATGAAAAAATAAAACCAGGAGTTTTGTCACTATATCCACTGAGGATAAACATAATCTGCTCAATTTGAAGATTAAAAGATTCATCTTAGGCATTAATAAAAACATACTTTCTTACTATAAAAAATTAAGTATTTTCACTAGGATTTAAAGAAATATAAAATGTATATTTGCTTAGAAAGACTACACAAAACTTTCACAAACCAGAACATTTATTTCTCAAGTAAATATTTGAGTCATGTCATGTTTCAGTTTGGTACCTGAACTATGACTTCTACGCATAGCTTGAGCTCTTATTCCACTGGAGTCAGCCAGCTAGATCACATACAAACAAACATTTGCTCCTGGGCTCTGCAGTAAATTTTCTCTGAACTACTTTGAGGTTATAAGAGGAAGAGAAACTACCTTCACCTTGCTGGCAGGTTCTGTTCATCCCTTAGTCCCTACAGGGAAATTAAGATTGTTGGGCAGGGGACAAAGCATCATGAGGATGGCTGGAGTTCAGCTCTAGCTGGTGTCATGAAAAGATGTAGAGCTAGGGCACAGTGGTTGAACTGGCTTGGGGTGAAAGTTGGGTAACTTTTCATGAAATTACTGAGATGCTTTCAGCAGAAAGCATCCTGTATTCTTTTGTTTTTCTCCTGTATGAAACTAGAAATATTAAAAAAAAAAAAAAAGTCAAAATAGCATGCATTGTGATGGTGTTTTAGGAATATTGAAATGATACTAATCCTTACTGAATTGGGTTCCAGTGAAGACAGTCAAATAATTTATTGTATCTCTGCAAATAAACAACTACAGGCATTGCTGTATAAATCATGCTCACTACTCTGCCTAATACTATGTTGTTCCTTATTTTCTCTCTGCTCCTGAGATCACCCTTGCCACAAGAATGTGAAGAAGGTTGTGAAGTACACAGGTTCTTGGAAAAGGAACAGGGATAAGAAAGCTGGAACAGCATTTCAGGAATCAGTCAAGTCTGGAAGAATAGGGAAGCTGACAAACAGTAACAATGTCTTGAGTTATATCTGTGACTGAATACAGTACCAAGCCCATACAGTAGTACTTTTTTGGACTTGGGTGCAGCATCCTTTATTACTGTAGTGCTTCTCCAGCAGCTAACATGTATAGTTTCTCAGCATATTTGATTAGTTGAGATATGGTCCCACAAGTCTATAGTTTCCACTTCCAGAAACATTCTGTTTGGAATAGCTCAGGTACCTCTGAACAGTATGGCACTCTTGTATACAGCTATACCTCTAGAGTTTTACTGCTGTCAAACTTGTCTGGATGTATACAAACTATGCTTTTATATGGATACAATCAGGACCAAATTCAGATTTTTAAGTCATATAATTTAAAGATTATACTGCAGCAAATAAGGACATACAAAATTAGATTTCAATTACAGCTTGTGGCATTTTCTGCACAAAGCCTATACATTTATTTCCTCCAAGCCACACTAAAAAACAACATAACTCATCAAATAAGCATGGTTTCATCATTACTTATTCATTTTGTTTTAATATTCCTGCAGATTAATAAAATGTTCTTTTATATCTTACAGAATGTAAAGGTCAATTGGTGTATGTTTCTGGTACTTTGAAATTCTGAAGAGAAGTATTAAACCCTTCTGCCCCCAAGAAAGAATCAGATCAACATCATTTGTATTCAGCTTATTGTCTGATAACTTGCCAAGTGCTTTAGCAATAGATTGCACAAATACTTTGAAGTGCTGGAAATCTACAGTAGTATATACATATATGCAATGCAGAATTCAAAGTAACTGATTGGGTACCTCCTTAGATTAGATTTAAGGGTCTCTCCACTGATGCAGAAATAAGACATAGCAGATGTAGTGTAGCAACATTAAGGACCAGTCTTACTGTTATGAGAAACCTGAAGTTTCTGAATTCTTCATTATATTGCAGGGAGATGAGCTTTATCCTAAGAGAGTTGGCAACTGCAGAAAAGAATCTACGTGTACAGCATTTCAAATCTACATGAAAGTAAATTTCAGTGTCTGCTTTGTTTAGCTGCAGCTTGCAGTGTAAGGCTTGGTTTCCAAAACAGTTCTGCACATAACTAACACAGCTGTGGATGCAGAAATCAAACAGTCTCCTCTGTCCTTGAGGTTCCTTTCTGTTACATATGTAAGCTGTAGGGGGGAGCAGCAGATGTCACGTAGTTGAAATGGGATTGCCTGTGTTTATAACAGCTATTCCCACCTTGCGGGCTTATGAGGTGCTTCTTTAGGTCATATACTAAATTCTGTCACTGAAGGAAGTAAGCATATATCCTTTTGCCTTCAGTAAGATTTTAATACATTTAACCTGAGAATATGTAGCAATACTCTGTACTGTATGGTATATAAAAAGCCCTTTCAATGACTGTGGAAATACAGCCACCTCTGGGATTTAATATAACAACTGTCCAACAGGTTTGCACAGTATTTCTCTTGTATTACAGAAATTGAAGAGATTGTTACAATTTGCTATAAACCTCAGAACAAACTCTAGGTGTACAAAATATAATAATTCTGCTTTGTTGCCTGAATTTCTGTTTACAGAATATATGGAATATCCACTGACTACTGATTTTCCAAAAGTACTTAGATCTTTTTACTTTATGCTTTCCTCAAAGAATAAAAAGGCTTTAAACGTTATAAAATACATGTCATGTTAATATATATTGTAGAATGAATTGTGATTTATGTAAGATTCAAATATTGCAAAAGACACAGTTTGTTGAAGTTGCTTTAATACATTCATTATGCAATTCTGAATACAATAATACAGTCTTCTAAAAGTAGAAAACAAAGATTTGTTAAACCATAATGTGGCAAAACTGGTCTAAAATCTTCTACTGTAAATACTACCGAAGGAAAGACAGAAAATTTTTTTGTCCAGAGACCTTCTTTTCCCTGGATTCAAAATGTAATCTCCTTTCTCAATAACAGTTATTTTTCTTAGCTTCCTTCTAAATTGCAAACAGAAAAAAAGGAAACAAATTAGATTCAGGTGTGAATACTATCAGTGTAATCCTTAATGAAGCCTTGACTGCAGTGCCTAAAATTATTTCTGCTAAAATTTTTCAGTAGAGATAGTTTCTTTTGCACATACACAGAGATAGATAATTTGTTATTGGCATGAAAAGAAATGTATTGAATATTTACTTTAAACTCCAAGATGAATGAGTTCAGAAATTTCTTCAAAACAAACCTCTTTTTCTTTCATGCCTGGCATACAAGGGTAAGTTCAATTTTTAAAAAATAATTTGTTTTGAAAACACTAAGACGTATTTTCATATGATTATTATTCAGAAGAACCTGCAGAAGGTTGTGACGAATGGTTTCTACTGCATTTTGTGAAAGATACAGCTAATTTGCAAAGCACGTCTGGTGCAGAATCAGCCAGTGTCCACTTTTAGGCCGTGTGCAACTTGGTAATGCACTGTGAGTTTGGGAAAAGACAACTGAAAACAGAAGAAAAGCACTCCAGCTAAAGTATATTACACTGTCTGTATTAAATATTTGTGCTTTATGTGCATGCTGCTATTACAGAAGCTGGACTCCAGTATACTCATATTTTACAAAAATCTTACACTGAAAGGAGGAAGCGGAGTTTCCTGACCAAATGTTGTGCTGGCAACTGAAATGGCTGAAGGATGGGGTCATGCTGCAGAACAAAGGTTCTCTAGAGTGGGAAGCAGCTGATGATTACTTTTCTCATGAGTTTGTGAGTTGCTTCTCTGGTATGTATTTCTGTATGATTTATTAACTGTTTTGGAAAACCCAGCCTGAAATTCTCCTTTTACTTCTTTCAAATCTACAAACCAGGATCAAAAGAATGCAGAGCAAGTGTGATTTTCATTAGTAAATTCGGGTTTGACTAAAGAAGTTACAAAGGCCACAGGGGTTTAAATATGTTGCTTTGTGAGTTTAACTGAGTCACAGTTATACACTAAAATTGTGTCTTTTCTTTGACGCTTTTGGAATGATGGATGACTCATGTTGATATTAAACTCATTAGGTACGTCTTCTGGGAGAAAAACAACTACAAAACAGGTTTCATTTTAATTCCCCAATTCTTCAAAGTGCTTATTAAAATAGAACATAATCTGAGTCCCCGAGAAAATGGTAATAAGATGTCCTAATTGAAAGCTGTATTCCTTATCTTTAATAAACAATATTTCTCTGCTAGTGGACAAGACTATTTATGTATAATGTAGGAAAAGGTCACTTATATTTCTTTTATTTATATATTTTTGACACCAATGTGGATTTTTTCATTGTTTGGACTATTTACTTTCACTTCTCTAATACAAGCTCCTTTGGCATTTACTGGACACTTTTCCCTGTAGTCTGAAGTTCTCTTCCTTTTTAATTAGATTGACCTTTTGGTTCACTTGGTTGCCCTCAAGATGACTGAGAATGACTACTCTTTAGGAAGACAAGTTGAAACCAGCACAGAGAGACTGAAAACAGTCATGGGAAATAAAAATATTTTATGCAGCTATCCCAGCACTATAGCTGCATAATCGTTATGTTCATAGCCTCTAACACAAAGAAATACTGGTCTCTGCAAATTTTGTGACATTTTAATGATGACAGGTTCTTTCTCATCTCCTTGAATGAATGCTTTTACACTACACTTTGTGACTAATATTTTCAGAGTATATTTTTACTGTCCCATAATTATTTGCCTTTTTACCCTTCCAAGTTAAAAAGGGTAAACTTTAATTACAAAGTATAAGTTCATTTGCTACTGTTTATTGCATAAAGTCTATTTCTCTTCTTTCTACCACCATCATAGAAAGAAATTACCGTTTAAGTTATATTTTCTAGGTTAAAGACTGAAATAAATGGACCTTTTAATATTTTTTTTTATTCTGAGAGTGATTAGACACCATTTGAGCAGTTTATAAAGAAATAAAAAGAGATACACTTACAAGCTTATATAGTTGCCCTAAAAGTTTAATATCTGAAGCACAAACTCTTTTTCATTTTTCCCTAGGAAGACAATAATCATCCAAATTCACATTTTCATTTACAGCAGCTACAGCAATGTACTTGAAACCAGGTAGTGAAGAACATCTTCTTTCTTGGTCTTTTGGGTGATGAGAAGGAATTTATATCTCATCTCTCCACTCATTTGAAGGTTCTCTGGTTTATAAATGAATATTGGGTCAGGAAAACTTCATTCCCAGTCAGGTAATGCTGCACATAGTTAGTTCCCAATAATAATTGAGAAGTATCTGAAAAATTAAGTTTAAGTTAACCAATATTAACTTAATATTTAAGGACTCTAGACTTTTAGAAAAATCTGTGAGAAAAACTTGTTCTTTTGGTACTTCTACATAGAACAAGAAAAATTTGTCTTTCTGCATCTGATTTGCTTTTTTTTATTTTCAGGGTCTTAGATGATTTCAAGAAAAGTGACTAGAGTATCTGATCCAGCTAATCACTGAATATTGTCATGCTTCCACAACATGGCCCCTTGTGTTAACAGCTGTGTCTCTCTGGCCTGTGTATGAGCTTCAAATCCTCCAGCTCTGTGTCTTGGAACAAGGTGCCAGCTGCCAGTGTTGAACTGCCATGATCAGTTACTGGAGGTTTCATTTTTTCGTCTTGGTGCTGACCTTTAGACCCAGTAATTCAGTGAGAAACATTGCTATTTTTGGGATAGTAGAATCACAATCTGTACTTTTGTTGTTGCATTGTTTCTGCTTCTGTAAAGCCATACCTTACTCTTATACTCATTGATCAAACTTTATCCAACAGAAATTTTAGATCCTCTTAGAAACACTTCAGTTAATATCCCACTTCTATTATAACCTTTCAGAATGTCCACTTCATCCATTTTAAAGGATAATAAGCACTGTTATTTTCAGGACTACACCAGGACGTTTTAGTTCTCATATATAATAATATAGAAGTACTACAATCAAGCCTGGTCCTTGTTGCCTTATGAGGAAGCAGAAACATTTTTTGCCAGTCTTTTTGCTCTAATACTGAGTATTTTTCTGTGTAAATCAAGGTCACAGAATCTTTGCTGTTTGATACAAAGAATTTGTCATAAAAAAAATTTTTGCATCTCTTTGAGCAGAAAACTACTGTGCTCCTACGGTTGGGTTTTTATCCCAGCTGTTTCTGACCAGTTACTTAGCTGCAGCTGAAGAAACAACTGTGCTATCGTTAGGGTATTTATTTAGGCAGTGTAGGATTTATACTTTCATCATGGTTTCCATGGAATTTTGCGTAATAAGGAGTTTGTTGTTGAAGAATTTTTAGAGTGCACGTTCCTTTTGTTAGTCTAGTAAAATTCAGATTATTGTGGGAAATGTAAATTTTTTTGTAAACAAATACGGTGAATTTTATTCTTTTTCAGATGAAAAGGAAAAGTTCTTCATCTTCTCAATTATTAGATAGGTGTAGCTTAAATGGATGAAAGGGAGTGGCAGATCATGTTATCCTAACTTTCAGGGATGGCAAGTCAGAAAGAAAAGAAAAATTTATAGCTCCATGGACAAACCGTGTTCTGAAGAGGCTTTGTGCCTTTTTAAGGAATGAATAAAGATTTAGTGTTCTAAAGTGCAACAAGGCTTAAGGAAGATAATCTATCCAATCTTAAGGCACTAATTAAGTAAAATATTAATAAAACTTTTCACATTACTGAAAGTAATCACTGCTTCATTCCTTAAGGAACCAGACAAATTATTAATTATCAGCCAAGTTTAATATTTTCTCAAAAGCCCTGAGATTTTTCACAGCAAAATAAAATTACATTTTTATCCATAATTCATGCCGTATTAAAGACAAAACAACTATACTTTTGAATGATGTCATAAACTAAAAAGATTGTCATATATGTTTAAATTAATTTCTGTATTACAGGAGGAACTGGACCTACTTATCGAATAATTCGTGAAAACCATACTAAGACATACCTTAAACACATTAAGAAAAATCTTATTTGCTCAACCTTCACAGTGTTCAGTTTCTACCACAAGCTGCAATGCAGCAGAATTCAAATGGAAGGTATGGTTTCTCATGAATTTGAGACTTATTATTGGTATTACCTGTAAAATTGACTGTTTTCTGCTTCATCAATACAGTGACTTAGTTGAAAATAAGTATTTCTCAATGTACATTTTGAAATGGTTTTGTTTCATTTCCTTAGTAATTTGATGAAGGATTTTTATGACACAACTGAATTATTTTAAATGCTTGCAGCATATTGTAATGTGTTTATGTATTTTATTTTGGTTCATCCTCATAGATACAGAAAAATGGGAATTTAATTGACAGCACTTTTTATAAAGCTCTGACTTCACAATTTCCCATTACTTTTCTTAAAAATGTGATAAGTGATGTATTTTTTGGTAGATGCACAGGAAAATACTAGAGCCTCAGTCCTCTGTGACCGAGTAAATCCCTAGTGGTAGAATGAGACTAACTGAATAAACTTCTTTAATGGAGAAAAGCTCAGAGGAGATGGACAATTATCCCTGTAAACTCAGGGAAGAATACAGGGTGTCTGATCACAGCTGTTGCAAAAAAATTACACTATTTCCCACAAAGGGAACTGGAACATGGCCTTAATTTCAACATCTATCAACAGCTGAGTAGATAATGTGGTGATATAAATGCTTCTCTCTGATTTCATTAAAAGAGTGTGAAGATACCAATGGACTTGAGCTGGCTTCAACCCACATATGCCTTCCCAGCCACGGAGGGACAGTCAAAATTTATACCAACATTGCCTGCCATTGTTAAATCCATCTTTTACATAAGTGTACGTGCTCAACATCATGTCTCAATACTTTCAGTTCTCATATCCCCAAAATCTTACCTTTATAATGAGGGATTTCTTAGCAGCGACCTTCTCCCACAACCGACAGAGGATTTGCAGGAGGAAATTCCAACTGGACTTATTGAGACCACTCTTTGACCTTTAATTTAGCTAATTCCCTTAGATATTTTTTTTTTTTTTTGTACTCCTCTAGGACTTATTTCCACTGAAAATTTTTAATGTTTTCTAACCTAAGTATACTAATTACAAACTTTGTCACAAAAATATAAAGATAGATGATTAAAAGCAGAAGACAACATTTAGGATAAGTTTAAAAACAAAGTTGTTAATTGTGCACCAATACAATACTTTATAATCACAACGGAATTACTTAATAGTAGCATTATAATGGGTATGAAGAAGTAGAGAAAGTTGGATGATTTGGAGACATGGATGTTTTCAGAAGATCTTCACTGTTACTATCTCCAGGAGTTAATGTGCATCGAGTTCTTTGTAGTTTGTCACATTAATGACAGAGATATTATGTTCATCTTTATGATTAGCATACAGCTGGTATTCTGGTAGCTTCTGAAATTCCACAAACACATGTAAAGCACATGTTTCCATTCAATAAAGATGGAAATGTCACTGTCAGAGAGAAATAATGTCTTTGGCTTAACTTTATAAAGTCTTTAATTCTGGAAATTTCTATATTTAAGAAATACCTGGTGCCGAATATTCACAGAATTAGGGTACATAAATACATTGCAAGATAAGCAGCAAGTGGTTGACCTACTGGAGCTTGTGTAGCATTTACCAGTACACTCACTGGACTTCTACAATCTCATCATCTTCTAGGACATGGAAATGCAATGAAAACAAAACTGTGTTCTTGGCTTCAGTTTCAAATTTTCCTTCATTTCATTATAATGACATTTAAAAATATACTGTATATGTTTACAGAAAACATAATGTGTTTTCTCAGAAGTGTTTTTCCCTTGGGCATCAAATGGATGATGAAAAGCTTGCTCTGGCTGTTCTTATGACCTATCACACACACACTGCAATTGTATTCTTTCATCCCAGAGATAAAAATCTTGCCATTCTGGCATAATGAGAGTTTATTATGACCCATGTCATTAAAGTGCCAGAAAGAATCCTGGGAATTCTCATTGTTGGTATGTTTGGGAATGATTCATAGCAAACTTATATTTTGTCAAATTTGCCTTTATTGCTTCATCAATCTCATTAAAATCAAGGAGTCCCACAGGTTTATAAAATTAAACTGGATATACTCAAAATACAAAATGCAAAGTTTTGACAAAAACATGTCTTTACATTTTATTAATCCAAGACAGCATGCAACAATAATCATGGCATTCTACTTCCAATAATACTAATAATGAAGAAAATTTACCTCTTAGAATCCTTTTGTTGTAAATGAATACAACATAAATGAATACAGAACAAAAATTTTCCAAGACCAAATTTTTTTTCCTTTGTGAAAGGATAGAAAGGAAAGTGCTTGGTTTGCACAACTCTATCAAAGAATCTCTTTCAGTATTGTCTTTGTAGTTGGTTAAGCAAATACTAATAGAATTCTAGACAATAATGAAATTAAAATACCTTAAGATTTATTTTTGGATTTTAGATTTTTAAAAAACAAATGCTATTTAGAATGCATTTTTTAAAAAAAATATTGATTGAATTTGGAAAATAATTTGTCATTGTGTAAACATATCCATTTATTGCTTCTAATATGTTGGTTTTTTACTAATATTTTAGGGAATTAAGAGTAAAATACTGCTACAACACTTTGTTATAGAGATGGAGAAAAGCTCCATTTACAATTATGCCCATGTAGAATTATTCTCAAAATGGGGGAATAGCAGGGGGGATCAAAGAAACTGTTGTAGTGACTTCATAAGGACTTTCAAACAGGGTTATGCAATTTCACAGAAGGGTAGAGAACTGTTGTAGAATTAAGATCTAAATTACTAGTATTTTTAAATATTTTATGCAGATGAAATCTGTACAAAGTTTAGGGGATTGAAAAATGAGGCTAATCAATTTATAGTGCAATGACCTTCCAGGTTATCCTTTTATAGAATATAAACTTGATCTATCCTTATTACAGTAATTTCACGACTATAAGGTGTACCCTTTTGACTAAAATTTTTCCCCGAACCTGGAAGTGCGCCTTATAGTCCGGTGTGCCTTCTATGATGTACAAAGTTGCGACATTTGCCACCCCAGAAGTGAGAGCCGCGAGGGGGGGCGGCACCGCGGGAGCGCCGAGTAGCAATGGGGGGGCAGCAGCGGGCAGCCTCAGGCACAGGGAGCAGCACAGGCAGGAAGGCAGGGGGCAGCCCCGGGCGGCCCCAGGCACCGGGAGCAGCGCGGGCAGAGAGGCATTACTACTTTGTTACTTTGTTGTGCGCGGTGGCCTGAGCCAAGGGGCCACAGCCGATAGGGGTCGGCGGGGCCGTGGTGCCGTGGCCAGCGGGGCCACAGCTTATGGGGGCCAGCGGGGCCGCGGTGTTGGGGACAGTGAGGCCACAGCTGATAGGGGCAGGCAGGGCCGCGGCCAGCATGAGCTGAGCAAGGGACGGCTGGCATGGCAGCGGCTCTGAGCCCAGTGAGGGACAGGTGGCACAACGGGAGCGCTGAGCCGAACGAGGGAACGGCACGGCGGCTCTGCGGAGCCGCGAGGGGAAACAGCACCGCGGCAGCACGGAGCTGCAAGGGGGAGGCAGCCCCGCGGCTGTGCTGAGCCTCGCCTACTGGCACCGGGGGCGGGTAGGAATGCCAGGGCCCACTGCACGGGGAGAGCACCTGGGGCTGCCTTTGAAAGCCTACACCGATCTGTGAAAAATGTTTCCAAATTGAACCCCTGCCAGTAAACTCCACGATTGCAGGTTTCCGTTACTAATTTGTTACTTTGTTGCACACAGCATGGATCTTTGCGGCAAAAAAAAGAGTGCGCCTTATAGTCCGGTGCCCCTTATGGTCGTGAAATTACTGTACTTTTAAAACAAGGTTTAATAGGATATGCATAGATTTGTTAATATATCTCTGGAAAACATCTTAGTTTTTGTTATCCTCCTTACAGTTTTGCAACATTGATGCCATATTGTAAGAAAAACTAACTGTAAACCATCTTTTCATTTATAACATCTTTACAGGTTGTACTTTATCAAGATGTTAGCAAGTTCTTCTTATAGTACTTCTCTAATATTAGACAATAGAACAGAAGATCATTTGGAACAAATCTATTTTTTGAAATCCTACTCAATTAAGTCTCTTTACTATCCTACTCAATTAAGTCTCTTTACTATTGCTGCCTGGAAGTTTATACTAAAATTCTCCAATATGTTTCTACTTCTTCAAACCAGTGATGCAGGAAAAGGGTTGGGCCATAAAAAGAGCTAAGGAAATGTCTTTGTTGAACCATCAACCCTACTAAGCCTGAAACCTCAGAGCCAGCATTTCACTCAGCATTAAGCACTCAACCCAAAGATAATCCTCAAAAGATAGGAACAAAGAGCAATTTATGCCATTAAATCACTGAATTATCTCCTTTGATTTGGTGGCTTTTTCAGTTGACTGTATGGAGACTTGGCATAACTTTTCTTCTGATATTTGGTGTGGAATGACATGTCAAGGATTCATATGAAGCATTAAAGATGGCAGTAGTGAAGGGGAACGGTCTAGTGCAATTCGGCTCTGCCCGGTCATAGGACCCTGTGTCTGGCTGGACTGCTCTGTCCACATGAGGTAACAGTTCATTTCAGGGACCAGTCATTGCTTTTGTAAATGAGGAAATGTCCATAGCAATTCAGTTTATCAACAAAAAAAATTAAACTATTCTCTGCATAAGAAAATGAACATTTTCTTGTATTTGTTATCTTCCTTAAAAAAAAAAAAAAAAAAAAAAAAAAGCCAGAATTGTAGAGACGTTTGATATTTCATTGGAAGCATACAGCTTTATATGTATGCTTACAAAGCTCAGAGGAACAGGAACTGTGCAGATGAAACCCTGATGAAGTGCTATTGAATTTCATTGATTTATCATGCAAAGGCCAAGAGTATATGGTGGGAGAAACTGTAGGCTTTAATAAGCTCCCTGGAAGCTTGATAAGGATATGTTCAAAAGGGAGAGTGAAAACTATTTAGATAAGGCCATATTCTATGAAACTAGAATGTGATTATTTGTCTGATATTCAGAGGCATTACAAAAATTATGCAGAACTGGCATTTTGCAGGATGACTAGATTAAGTAAAAATAGGAGCTTTAGTACGGCAATCTCTCTGTTTACAGATTTTTATTTTCAATTTTAATTTAAATTCAGAGCATAAGAAAGACACAATATGAAATGCAGACCAAAAATTTTCCCTTCAGATTTCAGCCTCTTCTGCTACAGGAAAAGAAAACTGGAAAAGGACATAATTAAATAGGTAGTGCCCTAAAGACCAGCAAAAAACATTAATAATGATATAAACAATATTCCTCACATATTCGATCCATTTAATGCCAATTATTTATCAGTATTTAATTCAGTTTCAGATATACAGGATTCTGCGACTGAATTTATCAGTGATTCATAATAAAGTAAGATAAACTGCTCTCAGGGAATCCCTAAAGGGATGAGAGTTGATGCTTTTCAAACTTACCTTAGTTATACAATAGGTATGTCTTTGTGTGTTTGATGTTGTTCTAAAGGCTGTGCATGGGACGAAATGGAAATGCAAGTCTTGGCACAGTATTCCATAAGTAATGAGTTTGGAAGTAAATCCTTCTCTGTAGTTGTGTATCACACTTCACATAAAAGGCAACAGCTGCACTGCATCATCACTGCAGTTCCAGATGTTCAGCGATGACAGAGTTTTCTTTTTTCTTTGCATATCAATGATGTAATGCTTCATAATACATGCCTTACAGACAGGAAAAGAGAACACATTAATTTGATGAATGTTTCAGATAGATAACAGCTGCATGTTTTAAAAGGTCATCCTCAGAGATCATTCTGATAGTACTTGCTCCCTGAAAAGAAAACAAATCTTTCTGTATCATGCGCGCTCTTTTAAACCAAATAATCTTTCCTAAATCATAACTTGCTTTTTAAGTCCATCTTCCTTAGGTGTGAAACAGAGCCATCTAATATCAGATTTAGAATAGAAATATAGGTCTGAGTGTTACAACCAGTTATGACCATCATTTAAGCTGATGGGGAAGAAAGGGGCGTGGTACATGAGGAACATAGGGGAGATAATGTCACTAGCTATGAAACAAAAGAGACAAATGTCATATTTGGGACAATGGGAAATGAGGTAGGAGAAAATGAAATTCTAATGAAGTCACTATATTTGCTGAGATAATTATTTCCATAGCCATTGCTGGTACAAATTGTAGCTTTCAGGCTCACCACTTTGAAATATCCCTTAGGTTCAGCTCTGAAGTCAGAAGTGGAAAGATATTCCATCAAGACATACTGTATTGGTAAGCAGATGTTCTTGGTTTTTATTGACCAGATGTGTTCATTATAGAAGGTATCAACTGTGTCAGGTAAAAACAAAGGTGTACCAACTAAAGTCTAAATTAAATTGTGACTGCTAAATGAAAAAAATGAAGAATTGGGACTATTAGTTTTGTTCTAAGCTCACCCTGAAGTGATTCACTGATTCAAAATGTGCTTCATTTTCTCAGGAGAACAAAACATTAGTAGGAAAACAAAATGACCTAGTAATAATTAAAAAACCCAAACAGACCAACCAACAACAACAGCAACAACAAAAAACCCAAACCTGAAAAACAAATCCCCCAAGCCAGTTACACAAAAAGTAGAGAAATAAGCTGCTGCAGAGGTTACTTAGTAACCATTACTGCAACAAATAAAATAGAAGAGAAGACATATCTGAGACAACTGGAAGCACACTATTAAAAACATCTTTTGTCTTGCACTTGAATTGTTCTTTGCACATGCAGCAAACACAGGATCATATGATAATATATTGTGCTTCTGTTTCTACTATTATTGCATTTTCTTAGTTGGAGAACTTGCAGCTACCTTGCTAAAAGCTCAACAAAATATTTAAAACTGTTTCTAACTTTAAGTATAGTAGAAGCCCTAATGAAAACTTGCTCCAGACAATACGAAGTGCATTGGTAAAATTTGTAAAATATTTTTATAAGGCTTGGGCTGAAATAAAAAGGCTTTGACCTTGCATAAAAATGTATCCTACTGAGGGTACTTTTTCACATGAATATTTAATTTATCTACATTTTGGCTTTCATGTTTGCTTTCTTAAAAAAGTAGGTCTTTCATTTAAAGTAAAAAAGTGAAATTTATGCTATTCAAAACAAAATCCAAAGTGAATATGAACAGTGATCTCCACAGCTATAAAAAAGCTTTATACAATATTAATCAGATACGTGTATATGTGTGTGTGTGTGTGTGTGCCATTCAGTCAGACAGCATATTAAAAGCCAGATTATGTAACTAGCCAAGCCAACAACTTTATTTTTTTTTAAAAAGGAAAAATTGTTCAGAAAAAAGCACCAGGAGAAATATCAACATTAATTTCAAGATGTATTTTATGATGTAGCTACTTGTGAAGAAACTGGGGTTTTTTTTGGTGGTTTTTTTTTTTTTTTTTTTGTAACTGCAAATTAGTTAATTGCTAGCAGCATAGTTATTTTTCAATAGTACATAGTCATAGTTTCAATAGTACATAGTTTCAATAGTACATAGTCCTTTTTGTTGACATAATTGAAACATGCAGAAACCCCATCTAATTTGTCATGGAACAGATATATATCTTCTTTTCAGCGTGTTGCAGTATAGTTAGCAAACTGAGATGTCCACCATGAATTTAACAAATTCTTCTTCATAAGTATTATAATAAAAATACTATAAATAAATATTATTTAGGCTTGAAGTTGAGTTTAAAGTATTCATAAATAAAATCCTATCATGAATCAAAAAATTCTCATTAACACAGTCAGATAATATCATATTGAAACTACGTGACAAAAAAACCATATTGGAAGAATTCCTGTATGACTTCTGGATACTATTGTTAACTAGATTAATACTTTTATTTATGTCATCTCAATGCCCTAAATATGAAAGAGAGACATTATTACACCAAAATGTTTTCAGTGTGGCCCTCAACAAAGTATAATTTCCCTGACAATCTTATCTTAATAAGACCATCTCTACAATCAGAATACACTGGGCATGATATAATGTCATAATAACATCAAGATGTAATCTGTGATACAGTTTCAAGAAAAGTTTTCTGGACAATTTTGGTGTTTTGCTGGACTACTTATCTGTATGTGCAACAATTCTTGTTATAAGACATCAAGTAAGAAAATTATACTTAATTCAAATTTCTCTTTTATGGTTTTTGTGGATTAACTCTGGTTGCTCCCTGCTCCTCACAAGGGATGGGAAAAAAGTAAAAAATGTGAGAAATCTCATGGGTTGAAATAAAGAGTTTAACAGGGAAATCAAAAGGTGCACATGAAGGCAAAGGAAACTGAGGAATCAATTCAGTACTTCCCATTAGCAGACAGACGTTTAGTCCCTTTACTGAGGAGCAGGGCTTCACCATGATTAGCAGATCTTGGAAGACAGACACCGTAACTCCAAACATCCCCCACCTCCCCCCTCTTTGTCCACTTTTATTGCTGAACATAATATACTATGACATGGTACATCCCTTTTATCAGTTAGGGTCAATGTGTCCCCTTCCCATTTCTTGTGCACTTCCAGCCATTTAGCTGGTAGCGCAACATAAGAAGCAGAAAAGTTCTTGAAACTTTGCAAACACTGGTCAGCAAACCCCAAAATATAGCGCTATATACCTTGTCTTTCTTATGAGATGGCTATGGCAATAAAGACATTGAACTGTTTTGATGATATTACAATCCCAAGTTGACAAAGCTTGGCAGAAGACAATGGGAGTGAATGGAACACAGAAACAGCTTACTTACAGGACAGAGCATTCTTGTGGATATTGGAGAGAACAGACAGAAAACAGTCTGACTGTTTCCAAAGCCTTTAAAAATTACTTCAGTGTTCAGCTTATTGTTTTTTGTTTAGAGCTTTGATTATGCAATGGAGATATGCCAACCTAATGTGGCCTTTAGCTGCTGTTTATCATATTTAAAAGATTATCTCAGCCAAAAGCAGCACTCTTCTCTTACAGAATATATATCTTATGATGTAGTGAACAAAATTATATACTTATGATAGCACAGCTGTACACAGGAGCAATATGCCTTGCAGTTATTCATTGAATCTCATTTGTTATGCATTGGTAATAATGCCAGTCTCATTCCTGTAATATTAATGGAAAGAACATGCTGGCATTTTAAATAGAGCGTCTGATTTGTGGCATTATTCAGCTGAATAACTATTTAAAGCCTGCACACAGAAATATTTGCTGTACAGAACAATTACTGGAGTGCATTATCAGCATGAGACCATTATAAGATCTGTGGATTCTGAACTTTAAAGATGGGAAATATAAAATTCCTCTTGAATTGAAAATTTTACTAGGCAATGTGCAATGAAAACAATGGTGATACATAGATACCTGCACCAAAGAAATTTAAGGGTTTTAAAAAACTTTTTAGTAGTTTTTGCTGTAAAGCATACCTTGAAAATGTTGAAAATATTCTTTAGCAAAAAGAGACAATTGTAGAAAATATTTCACAAGTTGATTATAAGAAACATATTGCAAATTTGCATGAGCCATGAAAAATTCCTCACTTAAACATGGAGAAAAATGATTATAATAAAAAAAGTTATATAATGGCAACGTATGAAGAGATTATCAATATACTCTTTAGAGTTACCTTTACTATGCCTTATCTTATTGTGATTTTTGCAAGATGATAAAGTTGACATAATTTGTCTTTACAGTTTCCAGTGAAAAATAAATATGCAAATGTACTTCAGGGTTTTAATTATACTAATATTTTATATCCCTAAAATATATGCTTCATGTTAAATACATAATGTGTATAGGAGTTGTCAGAGTAAATAATCACATAACCTGCAACCATAAAGAATCAATACATTAAGCAACTTACCTATTATTGCAGTAGGAATCGGTTATTTCAGTTTTTCAGCATTGTAGATCTCAGGACTTATTGTGTATAAAATATATTGTGTTCTCTAGAATTTTGAGTTAATTTCTTTGCTAGAATTCTAAGCATATATTAATTTGAATATGATTACTATATTATAATAATATTTTTATTATTTATTATAGAACTATAAACACAAATCTATGAGCATAATAATAAATAAATTATAACAGCTGAGCTAATTTCTTCTGGTTTCATTCAGTCTTCAGGAAGTATTCTCATTTTGAAAAAAATTACATAAGGTAATATAGTATAAATATTAAGGAATTTTTATTCTGCTCTGGATTATTATATACACTGAAGAACAGAAATTCTTTAACATTTGTCAATAATCACTTTATTAGTTGACTTTAGTTCCTGTGTCCTAGTTTCACATTGAGAGTAAGGCTCTTTACTCTCCCAGACCTTGTCTTTTATGTAACTCTTACTTGGGACTGTCAGCCAGCACAGATCCATCCATTTCATTAATGTAAGTTTTGACCAAATCCCTTGATGTCCACTACTGAAAAATCTCCTAATGTCAGCTACTTATGGGACATAATGTATACTTATGGTCACTACAACAGAATAACAAAAGGAAATTAGTCTTACTTAATATGTATTTATATACATTTATTACTTTAACTTAGAAGAAAAATGTTCTCAGATTTAGAGATGTCTGACTTAAGTAATAAGATGCATTAATTAACAGTTTGCAACTAGTGTCCCTTCTATGCGTGCAGGGATTGAAAAAGCAATGTATATAAACAGTAATCTGGCATAACCATTCTGGTGAAAATGGCAGCCTTAAAATGCAAGGAATATTTTTTCTATTTACTTTGTGCTGCTAATACTGCAAAGGTGATTTGCAAGGAGAAATTTCCAGACCTCCCTGATCATTGTACCAGTTGCAGAGGGACTGAAAGTAAATTTCCCTACTCATCATGAGTAGTTTATCAAATTATCAAAGATGTATGGTTTGGTCCCACTTTTCCACCTACAGTCTCCATGTCATCTTTGCTGTTTCCCTTAATCCACAACTGAAAATATTTTCAAACAGAACGTGCAACATTAGCACATCTTGGACTGAAAATCTAATTCAGAAAAGTTGCTCTAACTGATATTTTTGTTGAAAACTTCATTAGAGAAATCCAAGGAGGAAACTACAAAAATGGACATCACATGAGCAATCTCTTCAGTTCAGAGGTAAGATAAACTAAAAAGCATAAAACATCTGAATGGCTAGTCTAGAGCTGAGATAACCAGACCTGAGATACCAGCAGTCTGACAATACTCCCTGCAGTGCATATATTCCATCAGTCTGGCAGCAATGAATTTATTTAAGGAGGGGCTTGTGATATGTTCCTGATTTCTGTAGTATGCATATGTAATTTGTTTGCTCTTGGCCAACAACTTTTTTTTTCCATTTTTTGTTTTTCGTGCTTTCCACCTTATCTCAATCTTTCTTGGAACAGATGACTTTAAAAATAAACAAAAAATACTGGCAGCTTTCAGGCTACCTTTCCATCTTGAACTTAACAGACAAATGGTATGAAACTTGTAAGCACAGTAGTCAAAGCTGCCTTTGCAATCTGTTGTTTGGCAATTTGAAATTAGGGGGTGGAAAGATTTAAATGTTTTAAGCGATGTAATTTTCCTATCACAGCTCAGTACTTTAGCTATGATCTTCAAAGAAAGGAGTGGGAGAAGCCAAGAAGGAGTAGAATTTTGGAGGTGGCCAAATGATCTTAGCACTTCTAAATTTTGGCAGCCTTCATGCCCTGATTCTTGCAGACAGACCTCTGAGCCCAGTTCAGGATTCCTGAGTGCAACATGTGGAAGGATCTTCTGGCAGGAATAATAGCAAAATCAATATCCCAGTTACAAAAGAATTACACATCAGATCTTGGCTCTGTAGAAATTTCACAGCACCTCTCTCTTACAACCTTAATTCTACAACATGCAAGAGTAATGGATAATGTCATGAAACAACATAAACCATATCTCTGTATTTAAAATACAGGAAAATGTTGAGACTGAAGCCATATTTGGGTATATTCTGTATTGTAAGCTATTTAAGTTATATTCAGTGTAAATAAATCAAACAAGGATTGTCAAAAAATCACTCTCCAGATGGTCTTGTTAGGTCCTGCAGTTTTCATGCCCAGAGTGCCAGCTACTGGGGGTAACAGCATGACTGGATTTAGTGCCACCAACCGGAGTCAGAGCAGGACACGGAGAACTTTGGCCTATGGTGGTGGTGACTGGAGAGAATGGGTGGCCTCAATGCCAGCTACTAGAATTGGTCAAAGTCTCTGCTGCCAGCTACTGGGACAGGCATGTCACACAATGATGTGTGATGGAGTTTGTGTCTCATTCTCTAGAAAGCTTCAAGACTGATGAGCCAGTGAGTAAATGGCCCTTGGTCCAGCAATGAGTATCAGAGCAAAGGGTCTGTGCTGATATTCAGAGTGACCTGTGAGTGTGGGGTGTTATTTCACTCTAATCCTCCCCAAGGGATCTCTTAACAAGCTCAGTTATCCTGCCCCAGCAGTGGGTTGTAACACTTCCTTCTCCTCTTCCCCTTGCTTGTTCTGTCTTGCTTCAGATCCCAAATGCTATTACCATTTAAACTGTAAGTTACTGCTAAAGCCAAGGTTAGGCATTGCTTCTACCTGCCCTATTTGAGAATGTTCCATTTGACTTCTCACCGTTCTTTAGAAATAATGAGAGCAACTCTTGACATCAAAAGAATTATCATACTAGGAAATTAGGAATAATTAAATGTTATAATAAATATAGCCCAAACATGGAAAAATTGAGTGTCTCTTTAGGTACCGCAGTATATCTCCTCCTGTGAAGAAAATAGAAAACCTGAAGTATACAATTTGTTGCCCAAGGAAGCTATGCACCATTAAAATCTGTTTCCTCCTGGAGAATTAAAATAGGATAAAACCCTTAAAGCTGACTAACAAAATCATTGCCAAAAAGCTGCAGCCACATTATGACTATTATTTTTGTATTTTTTCAATCATAAAAACTTTTTGAACAATTGTCTTTTGAAACCTTTGTAAAACCCCAATAAACCCCAGTAACTGCATCATGAAGTAAACGTTCATGGTTATGAAATGTGTTTTGGATGACATTAATTTTTCTATGTAACTGAAAATTTAAAGGTATTGTGTAGTAATATGTATACATTTTTTCTGGGTAACACTGAGCTTCATTATTTGACCTTTCTCACTATTTTATCAAACTTGTCTTCTTCCATTTTATATCAGTTCATCCATATGAGAAAAAGGCTGAGCTGCAATACCCATGATGCACATAATTCTAACCCCAGAAAGTCAACAGACACTGCTCTGAACAGCGAAGAATTTTATGACCACTGTGGATGGTTAGTCAGCATATTACTACTTCATGAAAGAAGACTGAATACTGGGAATAAACCTGTAATCCAAATCACAGACAAAAGTAAGAAAATGCAGGTATAGACAAATTAGTAGCAAGTAAAAATAAAGATTTCTTCAGTAAAATAAAGTTAAAGTACCAAACATATTGAAGTATCAAAAGCCAAACCTTTTAATTTTAGCCAGAAATTTCTGAATTAAGGTTTTGACAGGAAAAATCCATATAACAGTATGGGAAAGAAACTTCTGCAGAAATTCTTTAGAAATTCTTTATTTGGCATGACAGCTAAAAATTAAATGCTTATATTTTCTGCAAGTTTTTTTTTTTTTTAAAAAACAAATCACATTAAAATTATGTGCATGACAAAGTAGTTCATCTTTATATGTGAAGATAGAGTCTCACATAATTGAAGAAAAGGACATGAGTATATCTGCAGTCTTTGACCTAATATTAATCAGTTTTTAGTTAAAATCCTTTTGAGTTGTAGGGTGTTCCCACAAATAATACTTTAACATTCCTAAAGTGTTATGAAATTTCCAACATTTGCCGGTTGCCTTGGTTGCAGGCAGTAACAGATGTTTCAAAACATAAGCCAGGTCATGAGCCACAGGACTGAATAAACAGCTTTAAAAAAATAAATATATGAAATGATATATTAATTATATTAGCTAAGTTGCAAAATTTCCACTGCCTTGACTCTTTCCTTTCTTCTGTTGTAAAGAGAGACAGAAACTTAGTCTGAGTCAGACAAGCCCCAGTTTACATTGTTCTGCCAAGTTGCAGATGTCACTTATTCTCTGCCATTAAATTATAAACAGACTTTTAATTTACTTAATATCTAGAAGACAGGAAGTATGGTCCAAAACGTTTACTTTGGAGCCACAGGTTTTACAAAAGTTTGGGTTTTCTAGTAACCTTTGATCTCTAGAGGAGAGGGACAAATAGTGTTTAAAAAGTGTGCGTGTATTTTGCTCTCAAATATTCATATTAACCTTTTTTTCATAAAAACAACCAATTCTCATGTGCTGTATCTTGAGTCATTCTTTTTTGGTCAGTTCCTTGTCTGATTGGCATTGTATGTATTTTTCAGTGCTAATGGAAATATTTGCATAATACCAGCACTATGCTTTTATTTTTCTCTGCTTTTGCAGGTACCTTCTTCGTTCACAAAAGAGTTGCTATTGCTTTGAGAGTCTTACTAGAGATGAAGGTGTTTATTATTCATATTATATTTTAAACTCCCAGTGTTTCTATTGGGGAAGCAGAAACACTGAGATGCAGTGCTGAATTCAAAGTATTGTATGTTACTACACTGCTTTTCATCAAGTGATTTTGATACTAAACTTCTTTGGAATTTGTGTCAGGTAGACGATAAGGTCAATAGAAAATTATTTCATGTATTCTCCTGTTACATCTGTCTAAATTTGACAGAGAGTAGTGCTGCAGAGAAGCACCCAGAGGTCAAAACATTTAGAGTGCTCCCCTCCCAATAATTTTGTTTTCTATTGATTTTGTTGAAATTTAGAGGAGAGTAGTAGAGTAGTAGATGCTGTAGACTTTGGAATGGAACCTAAAGCTGTGTAAAAGAGACTCTTTGAGTACAATTAAAATAGTTTTATCTGACCATTCACCGATTTGTCTTTAGTGGTCATGA
The DNA here is from genome assembly GCF_009819885.2 of Catharus ustulatus. Taxonomy (NCBI): domain Eukaryota; kingdom Metazoa; phylum Chordata; class Aves; order Passeriformes; family Turdidae; genus Catharus; species Catharus ustulatus. The sequence continues at coordinate 29,047,666 of NC_046226.1, forward strand.
GCTGCCTGTGGCAAAGTGCTTCTCCTTGGGATTGTGAAGATAACTCTCCACAATGCTTCTTCCAACAGAGTGAATATTGACTTGCACTTATAAAGGTCAGGCAGCTCCTACAGGTTATGGAAGGGAAAAAACCAACTCCAGTAATGCCCTCTAAGAATTTAACCTTCAAATGACAAAATTGCTCACAAGAACACAGGACTTCAGCCAGCTTGGAAGTTAACCTTCTCTCCAAACACTCCAGTGTACTTCAATGTTGTCCCAGCAAAAGAAAAAGAAATAAATCAAACAATTAAGTGGATAAAGAATCCAAGAGTTATGTTATTTTTTTTATTTTTTATTTTTTTTAATTTAAAAAGTTGTTTAGATAGTATAGAAAGAGTAATTTTTGGACCTCTTAGCTTCCAAAACACAAATAATGTCTTCAACTGTTATGAGCATTGTGTGTAAAGATAAAGCATCCCATACATTTCTTTTCTCGATTGTTCTGATGTCAGATCAAAGAAGCTGATTCTCAGTGAAGCACAGAAGCCCAGATAACTCACTTTGAAAATTATTCTTTATTTGCTATCATGCAGAGTCATGCTCAGAGCACAGCTGAGGTAATTTAAGGTCTGTAGAAATCAGGCTGTTACTGATCAGGTCTTGTGGTATAAGGCAAGAAGGATGACAGTGTGGTAGAACTGCAAATGAGAATGAAGGCTCACTTTTCATCTTGATGGAGTGTAAAAAATAATATTTTTAATTTTTAATGCAACACATTTATATTGTGTCAGTAGTGGCAGTAGGCTCATATAGCATATAAATGAAGATGATTATTTGGTTTGTAGGAGAGTAAAGAAGACATTATGATGAAGAGTATACCAGGAATGCAATAAAAAAGAAGAAATATGTGTAAGTCTTGGCTGTTTAGGAAAAGCATTGCTTTCTGAGTTTGGGAACTTTTTTTTAATGCATTATAAGTTTCACAATTTTAAGTTTGATATCTGTCAGATTTGAGACTCTGAAAAAATCATCCTTAATGACTTTTTTGCCTCATCAGTCAGGCCACCATACAAATAACAAAGTGCCAATCAGTTGCTCTTGTTTTCCTTTTGCTGGAGAGCTTTTTGCAGAGATCATGATCTCTCGGCTTGATATAACATTTATTACAACTATAGTTAAAGTTCTTCAGGCTTATCTTTATAACCCACTAATTTCTTGACTGATTTTTTTCTCCAAAATAAGACATAGCTTGCTAAATTTCATTCCCCCTTGACCATGCTCACCTTCCCTCACAGAGCAGGTTTTATTATATCTGAAAGACAAGAGAAAAAAAACAATGAAGAAAGATAACTGTGTAGTTTTATTCAAAATATGAAAATGAAAGATGAGCAAACAGGTTCTTTTAACGTATTTCATAGTACTGCTACAGATCTAATTAAATTGATTTTTTAAAATGAAAATGAAATTTTATGGTCAATTAGTAAGTAAAATAAATCACTTTTTATGAAAAAATACAGTGTGAAATCAGAGAAAATATTACTTACACTGAGTGAAGAAAATAACCAAGTTTGCTCCTTTTCTCCAGATATTATTTCTTTAAATCACTCTGTGTCAGTTATCACTTATTTTTGGGTTTTCAAGATAATTCTGGTTAGTATAGTCTTACAGTGCACTGGATAATACGTATTTATTTTGAAAACATGTGCCAAATGTTTTCTTTCTGAAAATTAACCAGAAAAAAACCTACAATATTCTCTTGGTCTGATTTTTAGCCATTGCAACATGGCAGTCATTACCATAATATAGCAAGATAGTGCAGTTCACTGACACTTGAATTAAATATAATAAACTTTAGGATTTGGGATCATATTTGCTAACACCTACTTCATACAAAAATAATAATTTGCTTAAACTTGAGTTCCAGACAGCATTTTGTATTTTATTTTAAAACTTGCCTTTTAGTTTACAGAACAGAAGGATGTGATTTTTATATACTATCATGAATAAAAATATCTGAGCCAAACTTTTATTTACTTGAGTGAGTATCAAAGAGAAAATAAACCAAGGTCTCAGATTAAAAAATGAAATCTCTGAGTTATTCTAAAAAGAAAATAAAAAGCATTCTGCAGGGAAACTTCAATTTCAAAATTAAAAATAACAGAAAAAAGTACCTGCTTTCTTCTCTTAAATTCCACACTGTTAATTTCTAAATATTTTCATATTTATGAGATTACACTGCAGATGAATATAATAACATTTTACTGGTCCACACACAAACTCTTTATCTGAACCACCTGCCATTCATATTCCTCATTTTGACATCCTTGTTGCATCCAGGCTTTTCATCTAAGTTGTGACTTGATTTGTACTAGGATATCCACCAAGAATACATGATGAAAAGCACAGGAATTAAATTTCTTAATTACTATAGAGTTCTAATGCCAAAAAGCCAGCTCAGGATTCCATGAACTTTCAACTGCAATATCCAACTGAGAAAGGAGTTGCATCTTTTGTTGAATCCTAATTTCAGCTACTTTGGTAATTAATTACAATATCCCCTCTCCCCAATAGTTATCTCACAATTATCAAGAAGAATGGGCAAACACAAAGTGATCAGCTTTCCAAGAAAAAGATAGAAAAACCTTTCATGCTTGAATGTAATTTTAAAAATTCACACACTTTTTTACTGGTTCTTCAACACACTGCGCTGACATTTCTTAGATTAACCTGATTCTTTCAAGCAGTGGTGTATAAAACTTTGCAGTCTACTGTCTCAAACGTACCTGAATTGATCAGGTAAACTATAGTGACTATATAAAGACTATAATCAACTGACTCAGAAGAAGGTTTCAGAATTGGCTTTATCCTCTTAGGCAGAAACAGCCCAGAAAGTTCATTTGTAGAACCACATTTCCTATTATATTACGGCTTCAAAGCGCTCTTTAATTTAGTTATATTTTTACATCACTAGTTAAGCGTACATTAAACACATGTGATTTAGGAAAGATATATCTTAAAGTGTCATTGAAAACCTGTGACTTTTTTCTCTTTGTAATTAATTCTTAACTGATGAACAAAAGGAGCAGTGATCTTGTAGAGGCAATTGAATTGATATAAAAGGATGTGTCACACTGCAGAGATTTCTGGCAAAAGGCACTGCTGTTTAATAGATACTCTTGAAGTTATTTAGGAAGGATTAAATTACAAAAAAAGTCACTTAAGATGTGGCTTTTAGATTCTCTAATAATAATAGTATTAGAAAATAATTTATTACTAACTATTATAAATAACTTTCTTGAAGCATTTTCTAAAGGATAAATCAGTATTTTTCCTCAGCCAGTAGGCTTTGGTTCAAATGCTGAACCTGGGGGCTGCTGTTTTAATAGAACATATGAGGAAGAGGATTATAAGGACATTCTTAATAAAGGAGATCAGAAGTACAGAGTGTTCAGTGGCCTCAGTCTGGCAGGGACCAGGAGCATATTCTTATGGAAAGACTGAGAGCAGGTAAACATGTGATAATAATGCTTCAGAGGAAAAGATTTACAACTTTTATCAGCTTGAATTTGAGGTAATTTCTTCATGAATGACTGTAGTTGTGTGCTAACTAGTGCTGGCTGGATTGGTTTTTTTCTTCAATTGATGTAATTTCTTGAACTTATTTTTAGTTTCCACAGTAGCTTACAGTACTTTGCTCTAGTTTAGATATTTACTGAAATAAAAAATAAATTGATGTACAGTCAAGGCAATCCTTGATTGTACTACTGGACATTATTTTAATTAGATGCTTCTCAGGGCGTTTTATTACTAGAAATAAACAGAATCATAGAATATCCTGAGTTGGAAGGGACCTACAAAGATCAAATCCAACTTGAGGCTCTGCATACCATGTGTCAGTACTGTCTAAATGCTTATTGAATTGTGTCAGGGTTGGTGCTGTGAGCACTTCCCTGGGGAAGCTGTTCCTGTGCCCATCCACACTCTGGAAGAAGAGCATTTTCCTATCATCTCTCTGCCTCAAAACTTGGTAGACATCTAACATAAAATTGACTCATTGCAGTTGCATATCTGGATCCTTCTTTGGGTTCCTACAATTGCCTAATTTCAGTTTCTGTGAACATCTGGCCAATCAATATCCATATCTCGAACAGTTTAGGCTATCTTTAATGAAAACATAGCTGTTCCAATATTCTAAAGAATCTGTTTTTATCCATCAAAAAAGTCATTTACTATGACACTGGAAATGTTTTTGAATGCAGATACAAAGTAAAAAAAACTCAGGCAATTTGCAGACAGAATATATCTCATTTCTATAACAAAATTGTATTTTCATCTATGGAAGTCACTCATTCACAACATGAAAATACCGGTGATTAACTTTTTGCGTATTAGATATTTTTTTATCTGCTTCTTATAGTTGTTAAAACGGTATTTAAAAATTGAAGCTTCTGATATGAAATACAGTAATTTCACGAATACAAGCCGCACCAATTTGACCAAAATTTTGGTGGAAACCCGGAAGTGCGGCTAATATTCCGGGGCGGCTAATCTATTAACAAAATTCTAAAAGCTGCCAACACGGAAGTGAGAGCCCGCGGCAGCCCCAAGCCAAGCTGGAGCCCGGCCGGCCCCAGCAGAGGTGGGAAAGCCTGGCAGAGGCGGGGCCAGCAGTGTCGGGGGCGGGCGGCAGAGCCTGAGCCAGCAGGGCGGGGCAGGGAGGGCGGCAGAGCCTGAGCCAGCAGGGTTGGGGAGCCCGGGAGAACTGGGGCTAGCAGTGCAGGGGAGCATGGCAGAAGCAGGAAGGCCGGCGGGTGGGGCTGCCTGGCAGCGGGGGAAGCCCAGCATAATCGGGGCCAGCAGCGTGGGGGAGCCCGGCGGTGCGGGGGCCTGCAGTGCCGGCCAGGGCGAGGAAACGCGGCGGCGGTGCAGATGGGAGGGGGTGGCCGGCGAGCCTGGTGGCGGCAGCGGCAGCCCTGCCGGCGGGGCGAGCGAAAGCGGCGCTCGCGAAAGCGCCGCCCGGCGAGCGAAAGCGCCGCCGCTCGCGAAAGCGGCGCCGCGAGCCGCGAAAGCGCCGCCGCGAAAGCGCCGCCGCGAGCCGCGAACCGCGAGCCGCGAAAGCACCGCCGCGAGCCGCGAACCGCGAGCCGCGAAAGCGCCGCCGCGAGCCGCGAACCGCGAGCCGCGAGCCGCAAAAGCGCCGCCGCGAGCCGCGAACCGCGAGCCGCGAACCGCGAGCCGCGAAAGCGCCGCCGCGAGCCGCGAACCGCGAGCCGCGAACCGCGAGCCGCGAAAGCGCCGCCGCGAGCCGCGAACCGCGAGCCGCGAACCGCGAGCCGCGAAAGCGCCGCCGCGAGCCGCGAACCGCGAGCCGTGAAAGCGCCGCGGGGCGGGCGCGGCGCGGGGCGGGCGCGGCGCTCGCGAGGCGCGGCGCGGGGCGAGCGAACGCGGCAGCGGGGCGGTGCTGACGGGAGAGGGGGGGCCAGCGAGCCCGGCGGCGGCGGCAGCACCACCCGGCCAGCCCCGCCGAGCCGTGGCGCTGAGCTGGGCCACCCGGCCCCGTCGGCAACCATGAGCGGGCCGAGCCTGCCTGGCCCCGCCCCGAGCCAGTAAAGCCCGCTATGCCGCGATCCTCTTACTAATTGGCCAATTTGTGAAAGCTGCGCACGGATTCTCGCGACGAACGAAAGTGCGGCTAATATTCGGGGTGCGGCTTATCTATTGACAAAGACAGCAACATTGTCGAGGCACCGGGGGTGCGGCTTATAATCCGTGCGGCTTGTATTCGTGAAACTACTGTACTCTTTAGTCTCTGGTTTGTTTTTTTTTTTTCCCTTTTGCTACTAATAATACCAGATTGTTAAGAAAAGTAGCCTTAAGTATGAAAAAAAATGGCATTTGAGAGAGTACAGCTTTACTGGTGCAAATATGCTTTCATTTCCTTTGGTTATTTTTCCCAAGTGGTAGTTACTAAGTGACTCACTAATAGCTACATTATGCCTTTCAACAGTACATTGATTTATTTCATTTGCAACGACAAGTTTATTCTTCATGTTTTTTTGGAGTAGCCTACCCAACTTTTTGGTTCTGCCAGTTCAGCAAAACTTAATTTTTCTGGCATCTCCCTCAGAGATTTTTTTTACAATGAATGAGTGGTTTTGTTGCACTAATAAAACGAGTTTAGATAGAACTCATTTTAAAAGCCACCCAGCATAAAATGCACCTGAACATAGGATCTTAATATATCTACTATGTTTTCATATATAAATTTTCCTTTGCCCAAATGGATGGAGACTTTGTAGTTTAAATGTTTAATTGCCCCATTATCATCATTGGACCAGGTTCCTCTCTGTGGCCAGGGTCTCTTCCCTTACTAAGCTATGGTTTGAAATTTTGGGAATCTCTGCAAATTAAATTGAAGTTCAGGTGGGAAACTGGTCTACATAGGCTGTAGACATTTAAGACATGAAGACTGCAACTGTTACAAAGGCATTCTTTTTTGATATGTAATCTACTATTCTCAGAGGCATTTTACCATAAGAAAGAGTATTTTCCTAAGAAATTTAATTTGATTCGAAAGTTGTTGTTATTTAAACTGAATCCCAGTATAGATAGAAGTGTTCCAACTCTTCAACTGTTTCTTACCTTATAGCGCATCTTTTACAAAACAGCTCCTTCTTGTTTTTTTGGTATGTAAATAATTAGTTTGAAAAGATCTCAGAATATTGTGCATTTTCTAAAGCTTCCTTTTCCTGTATTCTATTTCTCAGTACACATTTGATTGTACTAAATATGATATCATCCCTATGATGATGTTCTATAACTGTTTGTCTTTCGATCTGTGATTAAAAGTAGATCACTGGTTATTTGCGCCTTTTATTCAAGGAGACAAACTGTTTCTTCCAGTTGGAAGAAAATTTATTGGGGCAGGGGGCAAGGTGGGAGCAGAGAGAGCAGGGAACAGAAACAAAACCACCTTCCCTAAGATTTCTTCTTTACATCGTTTAGTAGGAGGGCAATAGCTTGAAATCCTTCATTAGTTTTGTTGTCTTGCAGATGCCATACTCAGAGGAGAGAGCGATGATCATTTTGTGACAGTGCCAGCTGGAAGCAATGTCATGTACAGGGTGTAAGCAGCTATCTAACACCCTAGGTTCTGAGCTGGAGGAGAGATTTTTATTTGTAGGAATTCTCAAAGAACACTCTCACTAAATGTTTAAACTCTCTCTGTGTTCCCTTAGGCCCATCTCTAATACCACGCCCAGCTGCTGAAGTTGAGAGGGAGGAAAGTGTAAGGAAGATGTAACTGGCAGGAGCAGAACAGTAACTCTGCAGCAGTGAGGAAGTGCTGTGGGGTTATTAAAGCTTAACTACAACATGTGCTGTTGTCAGATGGAGCAATCTGCCTCCTGTAGCATCCTAGAAATATGTATAAACGTAGATGCTTTACTGTGGACACTAAAAAAAAAAAACTTGGCTTAGTGAAAGAAAACACATTACATCAGAAAAAATTATGTTACTCTTATTATGTTGCACTCTGTGCAAGATTGTACATGGCTGCTGATCCTGCAAAAAGGAGTAAAAATAAACAGATTTACAGGACTTTTGGCTTATTTGCTGAACAATGTTCAATGACCAGAGGACATTTACCATCACTGAACACTTTCTGCTTCCTGTGAATATTGGCTTTTGGTGGCACAATCCTGTTCAAATGCAAACAATCTAACTTTTGCTCTCATGTTACTCATTGTCTCAGAGGAATCTTGAATATTTTCTCAGGTGAACTCAATACTTTTTTCATTGCTTTGCACTATGGCTCTGTAGATCTACAGTCCAACAATTGCTAGCATTAATTTGGCACCCTCACATAGAATATGTCTTTAGAGTAACCACTGGTTGTTGTATTTTCACTTTTATTCTGTTTATAAATTGACATTAACATTCATGCTTTCCTTGTCTGGAGAAGGACAACCAGTGTTCCTGAAGACATGGGACTAACAGTACATTTGTTCCTCTGCTGTGGGGAATTGAGGCGTGACCATGTGCAACTCAGTTGTGTTCTGCTGCATCACTATTAATGAAACAAAGATCCTAAGAACATTGTTGGATGAGAAATGATGTATGTTAACACTGATGAAATGCTTTCACTACTGCCTTTGTTTTACACTGAGAAGTCTTATCTGTGTCTTGAATAACACAGGTTTACAAGCTGGTAAAACCCAGGCCTTGTAGCCTCTCTAATGACTGATTCAGCTTACATTAATCTGACACCAGGTATTACTAACTGGCCAGTGGATCCCTCACAAGCTCTATAAGTCCCACTGAGAAAGATTTCTCAGTTTTCTTCAGAAATCTCAGTCCTGTGGGTGGTTGTTGTTTTGTTGTACAAATTGAATATGCACTTATGAATAAATATTTTATTTTAAGAAAGATGTTGTCTATTTTTCTATTTGTTTTACATGTGGAACTTCTATCTCAAGGTTACAACATAGAAGAGGTATATTAAAGAATTTAATACAAATTATTACAGTGGTCTGAATAATGGTGTCACTGTTTTCAGAAAACTACTTATTCCAAATAAATCTAAGATTCCCTTAGGTCAGTAGAAGAGACAAAAGCTCTGCCAGACAGCTCCTCAGTGGATATAAGACCCTCGTTCACTACCATAGAGAGGATATTTGCACTACACCAGGTGCAGGGCTGCAGGAAGGAGGAAACAATGCTCTCTTGTGGAATTAGAGAGAGAAATAGTCTCTTATCTCCCACTACACTTGTTCTCTGCCAAAGACGACACACTTGTACTGGAACCAAAGTGCTAAAACCAAAGGCACAGAGGGTAGAAGTATAGTAGAGAAACAATTTCAAAAAGAGTTGTTTTTTCTTGCAATAAAAAAGCCTAGAAGTGTGGAATTGGCTTTTCTACTGATAAAGACCCATCCAAAAACATAATTTACAATGTTATTGTAAAGCATAGTTCAGGAAGAGATAAGAAAAAGACCTGCAGGGCCTGCCACTAGAATGGAAATCCCACAGAGATTGATAATTTTGAGATCTAGTTATCAAATCCTCGCAGAAAGAAAAGTTATAAGAACTTAGACTAATTTCCATTGCAGCAACATTGCAAAATTTATGGTTAGATCTTCTCTTTGGCAGCCACTAGAGGACAACCTGATCACATACTTTTAAGTTAGTCTGACGTTTATACCCACAGCAATACATAGGCACCAGTAGCCTTTTATCTACTGCCCCTTCCCTCTGACAAAGCTGATTTCTAAATGCTACAAAAAGACAAAATTATTAAACATATGAAAAAACAAGTGTCTCACACGTCTGTGTGAGAATCTGTATGAACCTGATTCACAAGTTTTGATCTGTAAAGAAATGTAGAGTTTTGCACAGCTGTCTGGAAAAAGCAAAGGAATTTTTATGGAGGTAAATAAACAGGAAGTATGGAATACTGTGACCTCTGATTTATTTGTTTGGCCTGAAATGATTCAGGTATTTTGCAGTACCTTAATCTTCATGTTTTTAATAGCATTTTAAATAACTATCATAACTAGTCTACTGGAATATATATATCACAGTATTGCCAAAAGGCCTCAATTTACCATATGCAGGAATTATGTATAGTGAGAGCTTCTTCTCTAGAAGCCCTACAGTCTGAGCAATCAAGTCAGAAAGGGTGATAAAAGAAAAAGCGGGTGGAAAAGGGTTCAGACCATGCACCAGCAGAAACAAGGGGATGAAAGAGAGACAGAAAGGGGATCTGTCCGTGCACGTGGTACTTCAGAGGTGTCAGTGGAAGGAATAGCAAACACTTTCTCCTGGCAGACATTTCTCTTAACTTTAAGAATAGGGTATTTATAGTTTCTGGTTTTGAGAAAAACAAGAACTCTTATTAATTTTTTTCCTGGAATCATTAATTTATATAGCTATATAAATATATCTGGATTTTATTCTCAGGCTCATTAGAGAGACTGGTAGAAGGAAAATTACCTGCACCCTTTTCTCCTTTGTACCATTAAAAGAGTGATTTTTTTTTTTCAAATGCAAGTATCTACAAACTTTTTTAGAAACTATTATAGTCTTCCACATATTTACCCATATAAAGCATATTGTGCAGTCTGCAACTTCCCTATCTCAAATATATTTCCTTCTTCTTCCCATTTTTGTCAGACTTTCCCTTGGAGTAACTCTCATTACAACCAATTTCCATCTGTCCACAGTTTTCACAATGGGATCTAAAAAGGGCTTGTTTTTCACCTCATTTTACATTGAATCAGATTTTTCTACAAAAATCATGGCTTCTAGCCCATAAAGGGTTAGTAACTAAATGTGCACTGAAAGCTTACTGGGGTGGGAGCAGCAAAGGCACAAAGCATTAAGTCAGAACAGCAACAGGGAAACAATGTCAGCACAAGGACAATAAACACTGTTATTCTTAGTGCTCCAGGAATAACAGTGATTATTGTTCTGGTTTAAACATCATGTTGTTTTCATAATTTTTTCTGGACAACAGCATGGTGTAAGAGGAAGCACTGAGGTGACCTATAAGGAGATTTTAAAATGATAAAACGAAGACGGACAGAAATGCCTTTCTGCTCATGTTAATTTTGCACTGATGGAACTTTTAAGAATGCTGAAGCCATAACACCTAGACAGATGTGCATACATATTTATTTATTTCTTCTTGACAATAGCAGCTTCTGAATTACCACTGCACACAAACAGCTGTGTGTATGGCCCCATAAAAATCCCGCCCTCTCCCTCCCTCGTCTGCCTCCGTGGTGATACATCACTCTCTTGCACTTTACCTTTCAACAAGATTGTAAGATTTTGAAAGGAAGATCCTATCCATAAATGATGCACCAAGCCAGTTGAAAGCTGTTGAATAAAGCAGCATATTGACAGTGTATCACTATTCCCCACATGAACACCAGTATTGAGCAGGTACCACTGAGATTTCTGCCTTTTATGTGTATCTCTATATTTACATTCACTGCCACTAAATGGATGCTGTGAATCACTATAAAATTTGTCTACACTGATACTGGCTGCATTGTAAAATCCTTGCAATACCTTCATAGTTAGACCATATCCAATAATGCCTCCCTGCTGCTCAAAGACCACCTCACCATTCTGAGGGACTTGGCAAATTTCAGTGCCTTGTCTGAGGTGTCCATTGTGCCCCACTGCATAGTCACTGCAGACGTGACAGCACACTACATGGGTATAGCAACTGAAAAGTAACAGCTCACTTTTCCCAGTGCTATTCCAGAATGCTCCAGCTCACATTTCAGCAACAGTTTGGACAGCTGAGAGATTAATTCCAGCTGTAAAAAACAGCAGTTTCAGGCCTGAAAGCATAGGTCAGCACAGCTCAGCCTTCTAATTTTCCTTAATATCTTTTTGAAATACTTTTGCTAATGCCTGGTTCTATTTCACAGCTTTAATTCCTGAAATACTAAGACAGATCTCCAGAGAAAAATATCAAAAATATTAATAAAATAAATACATAAAATATTTTTTCATGTTTGTCTTGAATTTTGAAAAATTACTTGATGAAACCAACACCACAAAACAGGACAATTAGCTCCATTTATGATGTCATAGTGGGATGTCTGTTTCTCTTAGTCTCTTGAAAAATCTCTCTCAAAAAATAGGCATTGGTATGAAGTAAGTCATTATGTATTCAGCCAAAGGCTATTCTGCTTCTTCTTTCTTTCCAGAAAGCCCAAATTACTCCTACTATCTCATAGTGTTCTACAAATGCTTTGTCTTTGTCCCTTTTGATTACAACTGCTGCAGACTTAAGAAAAGACATAGCATGGACTGAATCATATTGAGGGAACTTTCACCTCCAGAAATATTCTAGCTTCACTGCGCAGCCCTTTCCATTTCAAATCCTTGTCAGTAATCATATGAAAAAAAAGTGTAACAGCTAAGGCCATGAACAAGCAACAGAAAGATTCATCAGGAAGAGAAAAACACGATGGTGTAGAGTACACAGGCTTGATCAGAAAAAGACATGATTTACAAAAATAATTCAAACAAAAATCAAAACACTTTTTTTCACATGAAGCACTTAGTCTGAAAATTGAATGGTTATACAACCCTGCCCTAAGCAGTGTGGTCATTACCATTCACAAGGCATGAAAAAATCTTTGTGCTGGCCATACTGTTTAAAATTATGGAATAAAGGAAATGGTTATATATGCAACAAGAGATTTCATTAAAAAGATACTTTACTTTTATGCCAGGCATTGCAGGGGAAGCATGAATCTGAAAGGACATATAACCTACAGTAGATCAGGACTTTATTCAGTGGTGCTAAGCTGGACTGTGCACAAGAGGCAAATAACATTTTACCTGATAGAACTGCTTTCTCCAATGCTCAAGTGTTTATAGGTGAATCACCTACAAAAAGAGAGTAGGAAAAAACAGTGAGACTGACATGTAATACATTTTGCAATACAGGGGTTTACTTCAAATTCTTGAGCACTGAGTTCAATCATATAATGTTTGTCAATACAGGACTCAAAAAGCACCTGGTAAAAGAAACTTTGAAGTGCAAGTTACTGAGTTACTGTCTCCTTCAAGGCAACTATATGATTGTAGATGTTACTGCCTGCGTGAGACAGATGTTTACAGAGACTGGTCAGGCACATAGGTATTTCTAACTTTCCTTGACTGGAAAATACACACCAGACTATATTGCCAGAAAGAGTACAACTTTGGAGCTCTTATAAAGCAATCTAAGCTGGCACTCGACTGTTAGATTTCACCACCATTTTAATCATTACATATAGTGGATCCTGCAACACAGATATTTACCCCAGGGTCTGATGCTAGTATTTCAGCTGTCCTTGCAGTTTTCTTCACCCTAACTCAGATACATTTACATAACCACACCCTGACAACCCTCAAGACCTAGCAGCAATATCTGTATTTTAAAAAATTTCATACTTCCCAATTCACTCAAATTCAAGCATTTCAAAAACTGTTCCCCAGTTTGTACAGACAATAACCTCTACTTTATTTCTGGAGACTGGCAGAAGGTAGCAAAGGTGGAGTTTTCATTTAATATTTCCATTAGGTTGTGCCCATCTCTTATGATTAACTTTGGTAAGGTCGGTCAGACCATGCCAGCAATCACATGAATAATTATAGACACAAAGGGATTTTACAGTGTTGACTCTGTTAGCCAAATTAGCTGTTGGTGGTGAGGGTTGCATGACATCTGTTATTCTTTCACTTCCTAAAAGCAATTTGTCAAAACCAGTAGTGCTTATGGCTGTAAAACGAAACACTGGAATAAATTCTTGATTTCTAACAGTCCTGGCATATTAAATTATTCAGCATCTACTTAACATTATCTCTGCAGAAATGAAGAAATGGGAGTAAAAAGCTATTTCTGTCAATACAAGCCACTTAATGTTTATGGCAAAGAAAATGCAAAAGTACCTATTTTAGTCTTGTGCCTAAAAGTGAATGGAGAAAGCACAGAATAGAAGTAGAAAAGCAGACAGAAAAAAGAAAGTAAGAGCAATATTAAAAGAAAAAGCAATAGTAATTGATTTTAAAATCAAATAAACTCTGGAAATTTTCCAAATGGAACTTCTTTACAGAAACACAAAAGAGTGCAAAAAAAGAATGCAAATGTTTCAGAAGTGGCTGCAATAGCCCCACTGGATTTTATGTTTCAGATATCATGAAGTCATCTGACTAAATGGCAATATTTCTCAGTTTTTCCCATTGCTTATTTGCTTTGCTGCTCTTTTTCATCCCAATCCTAGAACAGTCACTTTGCAGAACTATCAGAGTAGGACTTGAGTAGTATCAGCTAAAATTTAAAGTTTAAATCATTATAGAATGTATCAGCAGGAGCTCCTATTTGAAGTAATTTTTTTTTTATTTTTCTGAATCCTTTACCTTCCAGTAGATTTGCTCCTGAAGTGTGGGTGCAGAGGTCAGAGTGTGCTTTTTGGCTGGATTGTCTTTTCTCAGTTAACTGTTACACAGAATACAACAGTGCTTTTATATGTAGATTGATTTCCACCAGAATTATTGTTGGGGTTTTTGTTGTTGTTAGTTTTTTGTTTTGTTTTGTTATGTTTTATTGTTGTTGTTTTGTGGGAAATGATTACTGTTCTTTACATTACTTTCCTTCACTTTGATACAGTGAGAAAAAAGGTCACATCTGACTTTGAAAAATTCTAAAGATGACCCTTGGAACATTTTTTCTCAGCATCACTTAGCGTTTCCAACCAAGGGCTGAACTTGATGGGTTTTATTACTAGCGATATCAGACCAGCTCCCCTGCTGGATATCAAGTTCATGTATCTAACTTCCTTCCCTATGGCAGTTTTCTCCTTAACTAAGCATGAGCCTGTTTGTCCCTGCAGACTCCTTTTAGACATATAATGCTTTCTTGGTTTCACATAGAGTGAAAAACTAGGCCCTGGAGGCATCCTAATTTATATGCCTTATCTGAAAGTGTCCCTCCAGCAGAAAACACTTTGTAAAAGTGATACCATGGCATCATATAAACATAATCCCAATATAATTTTTCCATCCCAATATTAATTTACTAATTAAAACAATTTTTATCTCCTTTCTCCTTAATTCATATTCCAGTTCTAGTATGGCAAAGATAAAATCAACATGCATCTGATTTATTTTAGTAATGTACTAAATTCTTTCAAGTAACTTTGATATCAACTGAAAAATTGTTTCCCAGTTGCACATAGAGAGATATTTATGGTTTGGTACCTCAAGGGTGTTTTGCTCTGCAGTGAGTTTCATTTCATTGTGTCACATTTAGTGAAATAGGTAATTATTTTCCTGACAGCATAACAGGTTTTCTTAAAGACTTAAAAAATGTTCAGAGTTTTAAAGTTCAAAAATATTTAGATTAGGTATGAAGAACTAGCAAGTACTTCTAAACATAAAATACCTGTGCAGGGCAGGGATTTTCATCGCCCCCTGTCCCTTCAATCCCAGGTTATCCAAGTGGAGAAGAAGATAGGGAATCCTCCATGATGTGCGTACTGTGTGTCTGTTGGCCCTATAGTACTGTCTCAGGGAATGCAGAGTGTGATTTCAATAGGCAACTCTCTCATTCTCCCTTATGTTCATCAATCTACTGATCTCCTGAAGCTCTGTCACAAAGCAGAGGAGTTCTTCTACCTGGACACCACTAGTACAACCTATTATTACCCTGTAGAAACAGATATGATTAGATTAACTCATGGGTGTTTTTGTTTTGCTACACATGAGTAATGAATTTTCTCTAAGTTCAATCTTTTTATGTTTTTGATAAAAAGTTCAAGTACTGAACACTTTCAGGAACTAATGTGGAGTTCAAAGTGTAAATTAGATATACCACATAAAATCTAAAGTATTTTAAACTAAGAAATTTACATGGCTGATTAGTTCACAGCAAGTGTGGTACTTACTAAAAGTACTAGAAAATAACACCATGAATGAAAATTTATGTGATTTACAGTTGTCTTTATTTACCTTATTCTTTTTTAAGGAGAAAACTGATCACAGAACAAAAAGTGGAAATTCAAAATAAGGAAAGTATGGGCTTATCTCCCTGGGCTACAAAATACCTGAGGCATATATCTTTGCAATTTCCAATTCTAATTAGAGATAATAAGTGTGAAATGAAAATCCAGATTCAAACAACATTAACTAGCACGGAATATGAATTCTTATCAGAAATTAAGTTTTCAGCAGGTACAAATCTAAATCTGTTCAACTGATAATATTTGATGCCTTGAATATTTTTTCGCACATCTTTTACTTCTACCATAGAGTGCCCTACACTTCTTGTATTTCAACACACCCTTAAGGGTTATAAGTTGATTCTCTTTACCTTCTCCATCAACTTTTAGTAAAGAATTTTAAAAGAACTTTTTAGCATTTGCTGATTTTCTTTATTTGTGTAGCAGAAGAAGTTCAATACTGAAACTACATATCTTAACTATCTATTATTTAATTATTTTTCCCCTTCTGTCTCACTCCTTTCTTTTCATACAAATTCAATGGATTATCTGGGTCGAATGAGGAAATTAATAAATAAGAATAAAAAATCCTGCCAAAAACCCCTGCTGTGCTCTCACAAGCAGATGTCATTCCCACAAGTTCTTCAAAAAAAGTACTCCTTTTTTTTTTCTTCTGCACCATTAGTATTTTGAAATACTCCAAAGTATATGCGGACCACAACATTCTAATATACTACTGTCTGTAGGAGATCTCACTGGCAATGAAATATCATCCAGGCTTGTGTTTGGAAAAATGCAGCCTTACCCTGAACTTCAAGGAAAAATGGTGTTGAGCCATGAATATAACAAATCCAGTGATTGCCAAGCCCTCTCTTTCACTCATCTGTAGTGGGCTGACCTTGGCTGGATGCCACCAAGCCACTCTATCACTCCCCAGTGGGACAGGGTGGAAAAAATAAGATTGAAAACAACTAGTAGATTGAGATAAAGCAAAGTAAAGTAAAGCAAAGCAAAAGCAAAAGTTTGTAAGCAGTTGCTCCGAGACGGGAAACAATGTAAAATAACAAATAACCCTCCTGCTTAGCTTTTATATCTGAGCTGATGTCATGTGGTTTGGAATATTCCTTTGGTTAATTTGAGTCAGCTGGGCTGGCTGTGTCCCCTCCCAAGATCTTGCTCACCCCCGGCCCCTTGATGAGAGGAATGCTGAGAGATGATGTTTTGCCAGCACTGCTCACCAGTAGCCAAAACACTGGTGTGTTATCAGCGTCCTTTCTAGCTACCAGCTGCAAAGCACAGCACTGTGAGGGCTGCTGTGGGGAACAAACTCCATCTCAGACACATCCAATACAGCATCAGAGCTGTGAAAGGTGTTTTGGTACCTTCTAGCAACCCAGCATCCACATTTTGCTGTCAGCATATTTAACATTAATGATGCCTTGGCTCGTGTGTGTCATGGGTATAAAAATGGAAACTGGAAAGGGATAATTTGAACAACTCCCTACACTTATAAGCCTTTGGTTTGTGTCACAGCTCAAAGACGAAGATTTACCAAGGGTGTGGACTATGGAATTTAGATGAGTGTTTTGTCTATTTTTTTTCTTGTGGTAAGTCAATTCAGAGAGCTAATACATACACTGTGTGTACTTTTTTCCTATTTTTTGGATAATTTCAAATGATAGTTACAAGCATTCATTTGCCCTGTGTTACTTGTTATATTTAGTAGAATTATGAAAATTATTGCAATAGAAATAACAGCTACTCATAAAAATAAATAAATAACGGTCTTTGTGTCCAAATAATTATTTATCAGTGCGAATTTGCCCCCAAAGCTAATGTAAACGAAAATAGATTGAACATTCAGTGTTGATCAGAGAGACACCATGATGTACTTCTAACAAACCATTGACAAATACAGATGGGAAAGGGTCAGTGCATTTATATTCCTAGCTGTTATTTGGACAGATGGTCAGTCACTGCATCTGAAATTTTTCCCCTAATTTAAAATTAATGAAGTACAAGAGATCCACTAAATTATTTAATTTTTTAAAATATTTCCTAAGGGAAATAAATGTATTGCTGTCTTTTGCCTCCCTCTTCCTACAAGCAGCACTTCTGTCTCACTCTGAAGCTGCTGCTTAGGAAATTAACAAGTGCAGCTCTCACCTACATGAAGCTCACGATTCTAAGGAAATCACAGAATACAAAATTTCAGCATCATTTTTACAGAAAAAAAAAAAAGCAACAAACCTCTGTACTTTGGTGGGGTTTTAAGTGGTTTGGGGTATTTTTTGTTTATTTGTAGGTGTTTGGTATTGTATACATGCACGTTGTTTAGACATGGTTTTGACAGAGTAGCTATGGCCTAAGTGAAACTGGGAAGAAACTTCCAGATTTTTATGAACTTAGTTTTCTGGATCTATTATTCTCTGAGATAAAAGTTACATTTTAAAAATTCTATACTTCTTTATGTAATCTTCCAGCCAGAACTGTTACCTCAGAAAGTCTATTCCCAGAACAACGTGACCATCATTGATGATGTAATCACAGATGCTTCTGACAAATAAAATCACAGTCATAAACAAATACGTCACGTTGGCTGGGAACCAGGAAGAAACAGGGGAAAACCAATGTTTATTGGAATGGAAATAACCAAACTGGTCGAGAAAGGAATGTTTCTAAGAAGATAGCTAAAAAGAGTGAAGAGAAAAGTAGCAAACAAGATCCCTGGATTTCCTAACTTCAGAACTTAAGAAAAACGTGAATTTGAATATTAACATATCAGGCCTGTCTCAAGCCATATTTTACTTAAGTTGCAGTAATAACTCTTAAACACTTTGTCCTTATCAGTCAGCATTTTTTGTATATGATACACTGGTGTTATTTTACTGGCTACAGGTGAGAATCATTTAGCTGAAAATCAAAAAGCTCTTTTCTCTGGCAATACTACCTTTGGCTTGCCCTCCATCTTAGTTCCACTTAAACTGAGCAGAGCTATCACTTCTAATAAACAGTAGCAGTGTTGTGTCAATATTCATGATAGATGGCTTCCTGATAGGTATGCAGAGCATGGAACATTTTGCTGCTGGATAAGCAAGTGAACATGTGCTAAGATTCCTTTAAGAGGAGAGAGAGGTGTAACACCATCTTCTTTGAGAGGATGAAACAAAACACTGATGTTCTGGAAATAACAGTGTGCCAATGTTTTTTCAAGATAAAACTACTCTACATTCTTTCTTTACCTGGCTTAAAAGTAAATAAAAAGTCAGAGGAAAAACATTTTTTTGAGATCTTTTTTTTTCAAGACATCTCTGCCTATTAATTTGATGAAGTGATTAAAACAAGTGTTCTCAGGTTGAGCTGGTTGATGCTCAAGGGAAAGCCTCAAATGTGTAATCAGAATAGTTTAATATTTTAGATGAAATAGATAACAGATGAAGAACACGGAGCAACAGTTAGTCTAGAAGGAATGCCTCTGCCCTCAAAAGAGCAGCAGGAACATAGTCTGTCCCTACTAGGTTGGTAGAGAAACAGTTAATACAAGACAGTTTGAGCTTAGTGTGTTGACACAGCTGCAGACTATAGTAACAAAATCAAGCTAATGTAGGGTGGCTTTTTGCCATGATATCTTTGGGGTGGAAAGTGGCTTTCTGAGGTACCTCTGTGTGTCACTGTTAGATGAATAAAATCACTGGCAGATATTTTCAGCCAGCCCTACTTCATGCAAGTACAGTAAGCAAAAAACTTATTTCGTCTTGTGTTCTTACCCAGAAATGAGTGCATGTGATGGACACTGTGTGTAGTAGGACATCCAAAGATTTGTTTGGCACCTCGTTGATATGAAGTTCTGTAGGTGGATGACAATTAAGAAGTGCTCAGTAATTATTACTGGGATGAAAGGTTGCTTTGTGAAAGGGGCAAGCTTTTGCAAGGACCAGAGCAGTGGCAAAGAGTGAAAGTATTTTCTTCTCTAAATAAGGGAGCCATTATACTGATTATAGAGTACTTTCTCACAGGTAGCAGCCCTTCTGCTTCAAGTGGTGCAAGATACACTATTTCAATACTCTCTTGAGAATCAAAAACCATGTAGATACCTTACCTTTTTAAATTGCTGAGATGTATGAACTTTTTTTGGTACATATTTGAAAAATTCTTAAATAAATTTAGACCTCTGAGGACATTTTCATAACTAATAAAATATATTTGTAGGAATTTTATCAATGGGGTTTTGTTTTTCATTTTCTTTGCCACAAACCAAAAAAGAATGAGCAAGTTGCATTTATTTCAGTCTAGTGTCAAAGCAAATTGCAAGTACAAAATTTTCTACATTCTCCAAAATATAAATCCAAGTTTGTGTAGTTTGTAACTAGCCCATTACTTACCCATCACTTTCACCACATCTAAAATTGTGATGATGAGGCTCAGATTAAAAACTGACTGTGTGCATATAAGTTTTATGATACTACCTTTATCTCAAACATTGTGAATAAAATCTCTGCTTCTCTACTGAAGGATTTTTTTTCCAGACACTACTCTGAAAGCCACATTATTTTCAGCCAGATAGAAGGCTGAGTAGTACAGCTTATACCTTCTAACTGCCTGTAAATAGAACCCAGTGGCAGTTATTTCTTTTGTGAAATCTCTTCATATTAAAAAAGTTCTAATCTAAAGCCCACTTTAAATCACCCTTCAGTGGAATATGTAGAAGCCAGCAGACTCCACAATATTATTATAATCATTATTATTATAATGACTATAATATTTGCTTGGCAGTGAAGAAACTGGAAACTGAGAACTTTAGTCTGTGTTAACAGCCATTCATCCACTTGCAGTGCTGCCTTCTACAACAAAATACTGCCCGCCTACCACCGAATAATTCTGGTCCTCTCTAATTTCAGCTTTCCAAATAATGAAGTGTAGGCATCTGTCAAGATGGAAACTAATTTATTCTGAGTTAAAATGCAGCATTTAAATGTATACTTTTTCTTCTTTTCTTTTTCCCTTATTAATCTGAAGCTTTAAGTATGCACATGGAAAATTGCACCCATGCAAGCAGTAAAGTAGATAGGTATACATTCCATAAGATACACAAGTTCCTCCCCACTCAGAGGAATGTGAAAAATAACTAAATTATCTGTACTTTATTTAGCAGTCCAGTTGAGCCTGTGAGGAAACCGGGATTTTACATGCTTGTTTATCCTTTCTCATTACACATTTTCTACATCCTCATTCTTAACAAAACAAACTAACAAAAATGCATTCTATAAAATGCATCTTTACATGATACTGAAGTGCAACTCTATTAACTGCAGGTTTTATAAACCTCTAGTAAATGAGGTAGAATATATTTTCAAAACACACAAAAAAAAATTCCTTTAAGTTTTCTTCAAACAAAATGACAAATTATATTTGGAGAGAAATCTCATCACCTCCAAATATTTTAAAATGCAGAAGAAGAAACACAGTTAATTTTTCCCATTTTCATGCACACTTATGTCAATGGTTTGGAAACCATGAACAAAAATTATAATATTGAAGTGATGGTTGCACAAGGAAACTTTCCAATACCCTTTCCATAAAGCTTCTCTGATTAGTATAGATGTGTGCAACATGCTTCACTGCTCAGATTGGAACAGGATACATAAGGAAACCAGGACTGAGGCTGGATCTATACTGTTCTCTTAAAAGTCTCTACTACAGAGATTTTAAAATGAATTTTTGAAATTGGTTTGCTCTTGAAGGACCTTGGGAGCTCTAACTAGAGAAGCTAACCCTCATGAAAAGATCCTCCAGCATTATTCAGCCTTACACATTTCTGAGGCCCTCTGGTTATGACTAATATTCAAGGATATCCCTCCTGAAAAGAGAAAACAGATTTCCAGTAGTTTGCTAAGGTGGAGAATATATAACATTCGGTTCCACTATGTTTCTTTAAAAGTTCTAATCCTGTAATTTACTGACCTCCCTCTCCTGAAGTGATAGAAACATAACAGGGTTGCAAGAAAGATGCCCTCTGCATCACAACAGACTGATACATTACCTCTCCTGGGGTTTAGTTCCCAGCTGTCCCAGCCCACATGTCTTTCATCATCTCTCTTATTTATCCCTATCTTTTCATAGTCCTAAGAAACAATGCTAGCAGCAAAGCAAAAGGTATTTGACCTTTGCAATGGATAAAGATACAAAATGTCTTCAGCACTTATCTAGCCTTGCTTTTTTTTTTTTTTTTTTTTTTTTTTTTTTTTTTTTTTTTTCCTCCCCAGAAAGTTGTCTTCTTTAATGCTGTGTCCCTAGTGCCCAGAAATACGTTCAGCTATCCTTCCCAGGGTAACCTTGGACAACACAGACCAGTTGCAATGTAATTTTTTTTATCACTGCTGTCCACCTGAGCATCCCTTGAAGCTACTTCAATAGCTGTTGAATATGGACGCAGTCAATGCTCTGGACATCTTCTCCTTCTCTGATCTATGGTAACTTTTCCAACAATATTATTTTGAACAGGGAAATGAAAACAATGTTGGTGATTATAGGTAGTCATATAAACAAAAGTCCAAGAGGCCTGAGTTTTGACCTCTATTAGGAATAAAATTATCACTGTGCTTTACAGATTTTGCTTTCTTTGCCTGTGAATTTCCTGCTCTCCTTCACCCCCATCACATGCAGCAGAGGTGAGCACAGTAGATAATCCTCTCTATCGAACAGATTGACAAACCCAGCCTCAGTCTGGTGGGTATTCCAGTAGAACTATCACCTTTCCATTCATGCCATGTATTTCCATTTCTCGATGAAAAACACCACAGAAAAATGCAATAGGACACTGATTTGGAAAATAAACGTTATATACAGTAATCATTATATAACATTTCCACCATCCCAAATCCACCCATGGCTCAAGTGTTAACACAACCTTTCTGTCGCCACACCCCTGTCTTGAGCATTAGCAGTTTTGTTTTGTTTAATTCATGCGATGGTGCTGTGTTCCTGGCAGAGAGCCATCCACAGCTACTTACACAGTCTGGCACTTCATCTGTAAACCCAGAATCATCCTTGCTTTAGTTTACTCTTCAGGCCTGGAAAAGCTGCATTTTGACAGACTGAGAGTATTCCTGCTGGTTCTACTAAGTAGTTTGAGTTCTATTGTTTCATTTAATCCTAATGTATGGTTTTACCACCTACATGCTTACCTCCAGCAAAATTTCATTTTGTATAGAAGCTTTAAATATTTATATTGAAAATAACTTTATTATGTGGTTTGGAATACACTTGCACCCAAGGAATATATAATTCCAAAGCATACTTGGACATCTTACTATGAAATAGAAAAAGTCAATGTGAAATCTTTAAAGACAGCCTTCCTACACAGCAATAAAACTTGCTTGGGTTTTTTTCACAGCACCGTCCTTCCCACCTGACTGTCCTCCCAAAGGAGGTGATTGTCTTCTATGTTATGTGGTTTAACACTCCCTTATTACATCTGACTGTAGGATCCTATCTCACTCCCCTCCAGCAATACAGGAACACTTGGAAATTGAAAAGTGCTTGCAATGAAGGGTGGAGTAAGTGTTCTTTCCTTTTTGTAGGAAATGAGATTTATGTTCTGCAAAGCCTATATGCAGACTGAAAAAATATTCAGAATGCCCAGCACAGATATTGGATGGTGAAGAATCTGACTCCAAATGCCTAATAAAGTCCTATGATGTAAGAAAATCAAAATCACAGGAAAACAATATTTTGCAACATAACTTGAAATACATACTATTATATTATATGTACTAATGAACTCTGAGCTATCTTATAATGCAAATATATAATATATATAGATATATGTTGACTTAATCCATGATATATAACAACAGAAAATATTAATTGAAACTTTGTTTTACATCACACATTTCCTATGTTTCAGTATACATGTTGAATGTATCTCTGCTTTAACTCTTCTAAGTCTACTGTCCATGGGTAATAGCCCCTGTTCATATTGAAACTCTACTATTTTTCTGTTAATGTTTTGTATTCAGACAGATCTTCCTGAGTAATTTACCTCTGTTAATTCTCACTTCCATTGTAGAAGTTCCATAAATAGGTTTATATAGTAGATTAAAAATAATACATATCAAATAATAATGCCTATGTTTCTGATAAGTTCAAGTACTACAGATAGAAGTGTCATTCCAGCAAAACAAGTAAACATGTGCTGATTTTTTGTTTTGGGGGGATTTTGTTTTTGGTTTTTTTTTAGGATATAGTTCTGCTTCTGGTATACTTTCTCAAGAATATATGACTTTTTCTTCATCTGGGTTTTAGTAAGGCTGGCATTACTTTTCTGACCTAACAAATCTACTGCATTTTTTCAAACGTTAATTTATTTCTTGAAATTGGACCACTTTGATCATTAATTCAACTGATATAGTATCCATCTAGTCTTCCAGCTACTGTTAAATGTCTTCTTAGCTCATCTTTCCTGTGTATCTTATACTCTTATTGAAGTCTTGCAGGTGGTCTTGACATGCTTACAAAAAATCTCGGCAGTAGTGAGAGCTACATAGAGGAAAAGATTTATATATTCCAAACGTCAAGCAGGCAAGGATTTAACCTGTGTATTATCATTTACAGAGTCTGGACTGCAAACTTCTTCAGTTTTAAGAGGTTTTCCTTATAAAAATAATTATATAATTCTCACGGTACCTAGTCTTTTGTAGGTATGGCTTAAAACAGTAAATTATAAGTAAATTTGTATATAATATATGTTGACCCTACATTGAAATAGGCAAAAAAGAGAGTGAAAGTGCACAGAGGGCATTCATATTTTATCTACAGATATGATTTAAAATGAGATACATTTACATTAGGAGTGGAAGATATACAAGTCTGAAAATCGTGTCTGGAAGCATAGAAGGTGAAAAGAGAAGATAGATGGCATAAGACTGAAAAACATCAAGACAAAATATATCTCAGAGGCTTTGGATAAATACTCATCATTAATGATTCCCTCACCTACTGTTCTATCTGTTGGTATTAAGCATTCACAGACTGTTTCATATTACGGACTTTTTCAGCATGTGTCTATTGTAAAATAGTTGTGCTTTAAAACCAGAGTGAAATCAGGGTTCTTTATAGCCTTGTTGTTAGGTTTCAAAGTTTCTACAACAATGAAAACTGCTTTTGAAAAGGAATTAAATTTAATAATCAGACTATTAACCAAGGATATTTACTGCATATTACATGGACACAAATTAAAAAGATTACTAAAGCTTCCAGGAAACATCTGTTAAACAATGCCAAATTAATGATAAAGAAAATTGAGTTGCCTTTGCAGTCAAATTTAATTCATCTGTACCTAGCATAAAAGAACTATCGAAGACAATTATTCATTTGTTGTTACTTCAGAAATGTTATATCTGTGAATCCTTAAAACCTGGGACCCAACTTACTGCCAAGTTTTTCTTATCTGAATTGATGGAACCAAGGATAGATGAATTAAGCTGCTCCATCTAAAGGATAAAGCTATACCTTTATTGTCTGACACTATACAAAGATATAGAGCCAGGTTTTGTTTTGATTTGATTTCAAGTAAAGAAAAAACCAAAAAACCAAATCAAGTTGTGGGGGGGGGGAAAACCCAACAAACCAACCAAAATACTGCAGCCCCAAAGAAACTAAGTGACAGATGGTTTGTTTTACCTAACCTTTTAAAATATTGGTGATCAAACAATGTAGGTGCAAGATGTCACACTGATGAGTTATTATCTGGTTTTCAATCTTAAATTTTTATTTTTCTTTTATAAGACATGTTTTAATTTCTGGATGTAATTGCTATTTCCAAGTCAGTAAATAGTGCAGACCAATGAGAAGGTATTGACAGAGTAAAAGTTGGCACAGAGATCTATGTTCTTGCTATAAGCATTTCATAGGGTTTGACTTTGATCTGATTCTAATTCAGATTTTTGGATTGAGGATTGAGTGCCCATTATTAATTAAATGCAGGATTTTGATTTAGTTTTGCCCAAAAGAAGAAAAATTAGTAAGTTTGAAAAACAGTCTGAAATGTGTAACTGAATACAGCGACAGGGAATGATCAGGAAACTGTCCTCAGACAATTACCCAAACAAAAACACTGATAGAAAAAGGAATCCAGAATGACTACTTCATGAAAAATTAGATGCTATTAGCTCATGCTGGTTCACACATTTCCCTACAAATACAAACATTAATTTCACAGGTGCTGGGATGGAAAAATGAACCTCAATCTCCCCTCACTCCCCCTTCCTCCTCTTTTTAGTTTTGCTCTTATTGTTCAATTTTTGAAGAATTTCTGATTACCTTATAGCTCATTTTTTTTCACTGAATTATTGTAGGATTTGTTTTTAATGTGAAAAACTTATCCCTGGTTTATGTAGCTACTTAACCTATTCATTTGAGTAACAGAGAACAACTACCAAAATATTTGGCAGTTTTACATGATAAAATTGCAGTTGATTTAAGTTGTCCTTTGAAGAAAATATTTTTTAATCACAAACTCCTGATTTTACTTACCTGTAGCATGAGTAAGTACATTTTAATTAACTTCTGAAGACATACTTTAGAACTCTATTAGACATCATTACCTCTTTTTAGATCTTGAAATAGTATTTTTTTATTAGGCTTTCCCATTTTCCCTTCTCAAATATAATATTCATAAATGGAATACTAACAAAAATTAAATTTCTATAAACAGAAAAAAGTAAGAAAGAGTTAAAATATTAAAGAAATGTCACACTGTAGAACCCTAGAACTATTAGACAGTTCAGGCTGGAAGGGACTTCAGAAGGTCTGTCACAGCTAAGTCAGATGTAAGGTACTGCCAGGCAGCTCAGGGCTTGGCCAGTGTGATCATGAAAATCACTGAGAATAAAGATGTCACAACCTCACCTGGCAACCTGCTACACTGCTCCATGCCTTCATGGTGGAAGAAACTATTTCTGTTAGGCTCACTTTGGACCTCTCTTTTTTTGACTGGCTCTGTATTGCTGATCCCCTTGTAGGCATTGGGAGGCTGCTATTAGCTGCTTCTCCTAGCTGAACAAGCAAAATCTCTCAGACTCTTCTCACAGTGCAAGAACTCCAGCTCCCTGACCGTCTTGGTAGTCTTCTACTGAACAAATATCAGTTTATTAATGCCTTTCTTATATTGGAGGAGCCAAAAATCTGGATGCACTATTTTAGATTAGTCTAAAAAATGCAAAGCAGGGGAGAACAATGATTGGCATGACTGTATGCACACTCTCTCCTCTAGGAGCTTAATTTTCTGAGTCCCACTTCTAACAGCCACTGTGGAGAAAGACAGAAGTGAGGATCTGTCTCTCCCTCCCTAAGAAGTTCTTTCTCAGCTAGAGCTCTCACAACTAAGCAACATTGCAATTGCATAGCAGGCAGATCTGTTTTTAATCCATGATGCCCTGATTCTACCTCAATCACTGATTTGCTTTCTGGCTTGACTTGGGACCTGCCTCCCTGCAGCGGCTTTGCTATGTGGTCACAGAGCACAGGCTGGTATCTGAACACCACCTTCACACCTATGCTGATCCTGGTTTGCTGACTGAACTTCCTGACTCCTTGTCAGTGAGGTCAGTGCCCTTTCCTACTCCTCTGCAGTCCTCAGGTCCCAGCTTGCCTTTCCTTCACAGAGCAGTCCATCACTGCATCTCCTCGATAATCACTTCTGCTGAGCTTGGCTCAGCTAAGCCAGAGCACACTGGGTTCAGCCTGACAAGATTCTTAGTGAATCCCCATCTTCCGCTGTTGCAAAGGGATCTTCCTCTCCAACTGTAGGACCTTTCATTCATCCCTTTTTTAAAATGTATTGGCGAGTTTTAAAAACAGCAAAAACTATCCGCATTATTTCTTAAAAAAATAAACAGGCATAAACTAAAACTTCAAGTCTAATATTTTGCAAACAAGCAATTATATATATTAAAAAAAAAGTGTTTATCAAACTGAAAACCCTAAGACAAGAATTATATTCACATACTACACAAAAGAGGCCCACTTTAATGGCATTCATTTCTGTGATACAAATTGCCTTATGGAAAGTAAACAAATCAAAATGGAAACGGCAGCTGTGGCTTAAAATTACCATCAAACACCAAAAAAATCACTGAAAATAGCAATTAAGAGTGAAAATCCATTGATAGAGCTGACAAAGCTTCTTGCAATGTTAATATCGTTATCAAATACAAGAAAAAATCATGACAAATCAGATTATCATGGCTACAATTTTTTCTCCTTTTTTTTAAACTTTTGTTATTTTATTAAACAAAAATCCCTGAAATTTGCAGCCAACGGGACTAAAATTTATGTTGGTTTTTGATATAGTCCTATGACAGCAATGTTTTGAGTGTTACTACCAGCAGGATACTAATTCAACACTAACTTCAGTTAAACTGAAATTTAACAAATATCTCAGCTTTAATGTGGTAGGGTATTAACAAACTTACTGTTAAACTATTTTTGTAGTACTTTTCAGAGTAGCCCAAAAAATATGGGAAAATATTCTTCCAATACACTTCACAAAAGTGGTAGCTCACAAGCCACACCACCACTACTCAAAGGTGCTGGCTAACGAAACACAAAACCCCTCCACAATCTCCCCCTCCCACAACAAATTCAGTATGGGGTAGAATAAGACAGAAACACTTTGCCCAGACAGCAAGAGAGGAAAGCAAGACAGAAAAGAGAGAGGACAAGGAATATTATTAGCCCTTAGATCCCACACTGGCCCTGCCACATGGATGGTCCAGAGATGAGATAAACAATGAGAACAAAAGAGAAAGAGAAGGAAAAAAGGGAGATCGTCTCAGTCTGATCCTCTTATGTAAACCAGATTTTTCATGCTGTTTTGTTCACATTTGCACAGCCAATTCTTCTGCAGGAAGTGAGTTAAGGGGGGATGGAACTGAGCATGAATCTAAGGTGGAGCAGGCAATTGGCTCAGATCTGCTCTGCTGCACTTCCATGGTACCATCTCCTCTGATCACCTCTTTCCTGTGGCAATACTCAGAATATTTGAGAGAAAACATGCTTTGATCTGGTTCTCTACACATATATATGTAAAAAGACATTGTGCAACAGATTCATTCATATTCTCTTCATGGGAAGAGTTTCCTTCCTTGGCTTTTTGATGACTGGACTGCAGACAATATCTCTGTTTTCATCTATTGACATAAAAATAGGGTTTATGTTGATATAAGCAATCATTTTACAATAAACATTGTTTATTCTCAATTTCTCTCTTCATTGACTCACAGGTATTAGGACCATAATGACAGTTTCAAACTAAGGCATGGATACATGGGATTAATGGAATGTGTGGGGAAGGGACAGAGATATTGTAGTGTTCAACTTTAATGTGTTTGGGCCTCAACTCAGCATCAGGATTACGCACTTGACAGACTGAATCCAAAGATTTATAGGCTGAATAGAGAACTGCAAGCTTCTCAGCAACAAATGATAAGTAGAAAATGGTATCTGATAAACAAATGTGAGAATTTAGAATAATGTTTTTGAGGTGATACTTCTGACCAGAGGGGAAGCAGAATCAAGATTTTCACTTACAGTTAATTTCAAAATGCTAAGCATCACTTTGGTAGTCTTGATATTTAAATAAAACTAAATTCTGAATTATTTACCACTTTTGCACCAACTTGCAAACTAAACCATTCATCCAGAGAAAGGAAAACTCCAGTCTCTTTTCTTGGTAACCACAATGGATACAAATACAGTTCTCAAACCATACAAACTGGAGCTGAACTCTCTATTCTTGCCTTTCCTGCAAAGTGTATCCACCTGCCTGGCTGCAGGAGTCATGGGGCACAAAGGAAAGTGACTTTGGAGCTAAGTGTTTAGTGACAGTGTGAATTCTCATTGTTCAAGATCCCATTTCTACATCCAAGATAATTTTTATAATTTCCATCCAATTTAGATGGATACAGTATAGAAAGCAAAGAAAGCATAGAAAGTAGTGAGGTAGAAGATTGGAGCATACATCTCTTCAATCAGTGTTTTAGGATATTAAATGACCTAGCAGTAATCTACAGTCACATCACTAGTGATATATCTTTCTTTATCAGCTAACTCAGTCTTGAAGGCTTTCCATTAAAGACTTCCAGAGATGTAGCTGAGGAAAGAGTTGCTCTTGCTCTACAAAAATGTGGGCATTTATGACACTCTTTCAACTGCATTTTAAAAGTTACATTACTGTCAATGCTCTGAAGACAGTTTTTAGCCTGAGTTGTCCCAGTTGTCAAGCATTTCAAAATACGAAACTCCAAGTAGTTTGTATTGAAAAAAATCATAATACTACCACAACTAAAAATTAATTACTACTTAACACTTGGATTACCTAAAACCTGAACTAGGAATGAATATTAGGAACAACATATCTGTTTTATCAGATCTGTTTCTGAACTCTTTTTTGCTACAATGGACTGATCCACATTTCAACAATGTCTTTTATTAGATTAAAAAAAAAATCAGAGAACTAATTGGCATTTTCTACCTGGCTAATACATAATACATTGACATAATACATCGAATTCTACTCTACCTGGAGCTGAGAGTTGGGTTAGCTCCATTGGTTGAACTGTGGCACAAATTTGGCTCTTCTACTCAGAAGGGTGACTTCAAAAGTAATTTTACCAGGGGGTGCCTGATTCCACATGCAAAAGAATGCAGAATTTTGATCCTTCATAAACACTTTAGCCTTTAGAGTACTGTCTTTAATTTGTGCTCATCAGAACAGGAATTGATTCTTTTACGTCAAAGCTTAGGAAAACTTTCATTAGGCTTCATCCTTAATAACTTATCCCTCTTTCTCATCAGTTCATTTACAAGCCCAACATTAGTGTAATATCCAAAAATAAAACTTGTACTCCAATCAGTCAACATAAAAGCCTGCACAGCAAACACTGAGGTGAAATTATGATGCACATAAACAAAGCCTTTCAAAGCTAGTTTTTATTTTTGTTTCTATTTGCTGTGTAGAGTGAAAAAGGTTTGCTTTCAGTTCAAGCCTTCTAGCTATAGGACACAGTTTTTTTCCACTAAGTTAACAAAATTTAAAGAATTGATATTTTTATGGATAGAAGTATCTTGAAACAGCTGAACAGTCTTGCGTAATTTTCAAATACATATTTGTTGCGACCAGAGAAATATCAAAGAAGAGGGGATTATTTGGTCACTAGATGTCAGCAGTATGTGGAATTAATGAAGCAAAATAATGACAAAAGTGGAACTTCCTGTTATAAAAAGACAGAGGAACTTCCAACATAATGAGATTTTCTTTTAATTACCTATTTAGAAAATTCTATAACCCTTATCATAATGATGATGCAGTTCATCAGTGTATACCAATGTCATTGACATGATAAATAAGACAGTCCTCAGGTTATAGCCATAAATTGTTTATATAATTTCAATATATTATTAATTATTTAATTTTCAATCTAGAATGCCATAATTACACCTACTAATAGGTAGCTTCTGGCAAGAAAGTTTTGTCATCTCTAAAAAGAATTCCTGCTCTAGTTGCTGAATAAAGAATCAGTTTTCAAATTTTTTCATGGCTCTGGAATGTCTTATGGGTTTAATTTACTTTCTTTTTTATTGTTTAAGAGGGACACTTGAAAGATCTGTCCTTTTGATCATATGTTAAGTATAGAATTGTAATGTTCTGTATTTACCTCCAAAACTGGTATAAGAACAAGAAGCTTTTCTGCATCCAAGAAGGTCCTGCATTTTTCCTATTCTTGTTTTTACACTGAAACTATAGATTGATTTATTTATAATTAAATTGCACACTGCTATACGTTATTAGCACCCCTTACTGCAAAACGTGTTTCTCTGACATGCTCCTGCTTCATCTGCCTCTATTAATCTGGGATCTTGATCAAGATAAATCAAGATCAAGAGGACTAGATCTTACAGAATATACTATTTCAAAATAGGAGAAAACTCAGGGGGTTTTGTATCATTAGGGTGAGGCACAAATACTGTGTTAGATTTTTTACTTCCTCTGCTTTGAGATGTCTGCCTGGACTTATCTCTGCAACTTTTCTTTAGTAAGAGTTTAACCATTTAGGCCACACTTAGAGTGATTTTGGACTCAGTGTGGGTGTGACAGGAAGAATTCCAGGTTATATTTGTGTAGCAGCAACATCTAAAGTGGAAAACAACTTTCACTTAATATTATGTTCAAAATAGCAATGTCAAATCTTAAACTGTGATCATGCAGAAAAAATCCCCCATTGAACCGAATTTATTTTGCTGTGTCCTCAAAATAGTAGTTCAGTTTCTGACATATCTTATTTATGCATGGATCCAATTAAAAATGAAACTGCCTAGCTTTCCTCTTCTTTTGCATTTGCAAATACATGTGAAAATGTTCAGCCAAAGTATCTATAATCATGTCCAGTGAATAGAGGGGCCAGATGGAAAATGAGAAGAGTCTCACCATAAGTAACATGGTACTCTTTACACAAAAACAAGACTTTTATGTGTGTAATGAAATATTACTCATTACCAATGAAAGTGAAAATTAAACAGTGTCAACTTTATGAAAATTTGCAAAGTGGGAAACACTGCTTCATTTATGGCAGTTATTCAAAAATCCCCATTTTACCTGGGCTAATCCTAGGACCAGAAAACATCTGCCAATTTCTGACTACTTGCCATGGTATTTCTGAAATACCATTATTTTTGTAAAATTCAGCCAGTTTGAATAAAGATAGTAATAAAAAGCACTTCTATATAATGCAATTTTATCAAACATTTTATCAAACCTGTCAAACATTTTATCTAACACTTTGGACTTTTATTTCTGTGTTGTCACCACCTTTCTGTAATTTTTCACACTTTGAAGACAAGAGTCATAAAGTACTTACAACCAGACAACATAGTATACATAAAAAAGGGTGATTCCATGGCTTTTAGCAACATTCAGTGTTCTCTTATAGTCATGATGCAAAGAGAATGAAATAGTAAGCTCCTGATAGATCATAATGAAGTGGTTTTTAACCTGTCTCATTAATTTATATATTTATGTTTTGAAAAACACCTTATTTGGGAAGGGTAGGTTTTTGAATTCTTTATTAAAATAGACTTGAAAAATATAAGAAAAAGTTAGGATCCTCTATATGTATGACCCATGATTCATGAAAAATCAGAAGCAGTTTCTGTTCCCATGTAAGCTAGAAATAGTTTGGGTTTTGTGTTCAATGACTGCTACATTAGTACCTGTGTGACCTTGTTAGATCTCATTTCTTGTCCAATATTGAATAAAACTTCTTGGCCACCACTGATTTTAACTAAAACAGCAAACTCTATTAAATAATGTGAGGAAACATGCACATAGAAGCTAATGTTGTCACTGGCAGCTTTCCAATATGAAACTGAAATTATAATTCCAAGGAAAAGAAAAAATATGGAGAGAGATGCTGATTTCAAATAGAGACAGGTAGATATAGAAAGGGAAAAATATTAAATAAGCCTTTCTTGTGTCTGTTTTCAAATATAGTTTTTCTAATGTAAATATGATGGATCAAAAGTATTATTAATGATAAAAAATTCTTGTAATTCTCTGTATTTTAGCATAACACAACTATAACATACCTAGTAAATTAAACTCCTTAATCATCTTCTATATTTTCTCATTTTATCTAAAGATTGTGGTGCTGTTCATCTATAATATTCATCCCAGAAATAAAATCATTAATCACCTTGGCATCCTGAAAAAAGGGTTACATTTTATTTCTTATGATAGCTAGGGTACAAAACCTGAGGAAGATATTAGTTTTTAATAATTCTGATGTGCTCGTTGGGATTTATCATGTTGAATAAGCAGGTAGTCCTCTTGCAATAAATTTCAGTGTAACGCATAGAAGCAAGACACTCACAATTCAATGTTTTTTAAATATCATACATCATAGGGTATGTTTTCTCCAGCAGGGTTAATACTGAATGAAAAATGAAAGGTATTCATACTGATTAATTTTAAATTTTAATTACCTATGTTATGAAATAAATTCCATGGGCTTCTTCTGCAGTTTGTGCAGAAAGACAAAATTTTAAGAAAACAAATCAGTTCACAGATGTCAGGTCTCTGATCTGAAATATTCTGGGAAAAAGGTAACAACTGTACATATAAAGGGATGTAGGGAGACTGGCCAACTGATTTCTGTTCCTGATGTTTGGTATTACGAATAGCTCTCCAAATTTTTCTCTTACAGAACTCTCTTATTGTGGCTCTATTCTTCAAGGTATTAAGTCTTGTTGATTGTGGAAAATTCAGATATGGGTAGGTCATATTTCCAGAGCCTGTCTTCCCACAGAACACTGGAAGACTCCTGTAAAATCGGAGGTCCACAAGTTTTTGCTGAGGTACTTGTATTTCAGAACTTAGAAAACCAAAACTTTTGGGCAAAGCTGAAAGTATGCAAGTAAAATACAAGAGACCTTCCACTTAGGTTCTTTTCTAGATAAAGATACAGAGACAAGCAGAAAGTTTTTAGTGGGAAACAAAAAGACAGACATATAATATCTTCTCTTCACCCTTCCTGGGTTCAAATTCAGTCCTTTATTTCAGTCTCTCCTACGAGTGCAGTGGGTTGTGGAGTGTCACAGTCAGTACATAACAGTTTCTTTCTCTTTCTACTTTCCTCTTATGCTTTCAAGATGACAGTTCCTTTGTCCACAAGTTGCAGGGGATATCTGCTCCAGCATCATGGACAACTTACTCCTCATATTATTACCTTGGTGTTTGCTCTTCTTGTGCTTCTCACTCTTTTTGTTCTCTTCTCTTCTGTCCATCCAGTATTTTTTGCCCTTTCTTAAAAAATTTTACAGTTTATATCTAATGAAAAAAAGTAATTCCATATGGTCAGACTTTCCTATGGAATTGTTTGAGATTTTAAAATTTGTTTTTAATATTCGAAGTGCTAATTTTAACTCTAGTATCTGGTGCTCTGTTGCCTCTGAGGTTTAAATAATTTTCTGCTTCTTGGAAGAGAAAACTGATTCAGATTTGTTGCACTTCCAACAACTCCAAGGATAAAAAGTACACTACAGAAAATATACCAGTAACTTTCAGAGTGTTTTATTATTCCTGTGCGGACTCCCAATATTTCTTTTTTGTTAAAGTAAACTCAAGTAATTTTAAAAATATGTTCGCAGAACTTCAGCAGCTACAGAAATCATTCTTCTCACTTTTGGCACCACTGTTTACAATACAGAGTATTTGACATCATACTGCAATCTGAAAATTACTACCAGTAGAAATGGAAATACAAGAAATAAACATAACAAAAAAAATCAAAAGTCATTACAAAAATTGACCTCAAACACTGCAGACATAGTTGTCAGTAGTATTGTGGTATCAAGCCTGTCTAAGTAAAGAAAAGACCTACCTTCAGAACAAAATGGAAGGATCTTCAGAGTTCCAGGAAATTCAAAAGGCATATTAGCATATTGTAGATTATGGACATTTGGAAATGAATCCTTGTATACAGTCTCAGCTGGTATTTTATGATTTCTATCCTGCTTAAGTAGATTAGGCTAATGTTTTCTTTCAGTCTGTACCACCTGGACACAATGTGCAAAATGTGCATGTACCTTTTTGAGTGTGACAAACTTTTCCATGGCAACATTCTCTGTAGGAAATGACACTGCTCTCAATACTAGGTAGCACCGTGATTATTTGAAAAAAAGATATCTCCTTAAGTAAGGCAGAGAAAATATTAACAGTGTAGGGGTTGATTCTTCCATTTTCTTGTGTACCAGGTTATCACAAAATCATGGCGTTGTAGAATAATCTGACTTGGAAGGGACCCACAAGGCTCATTGAGGCCAACTGGCCCTGCACAAGACACCCCTGGAGTCACACCCTGAGCTTGGGAATATTGTCCAAAAGCTTCTTGAGCTCTGTCAGGCTTGGGGCTGTGACCACTTCCCTGAGGAGGCTGTTCCAGTGCCCAACCACTTTCTGAGTGAAAAACTTTTTCGTTATATCCCACCTAAACCTCCCCTGACTCAGCCTTATGCCATTTCCTCAAGTCCTGTCATTTGCTAACACCTGCATAAAATGGACAGCAAGTACTGCCATGTTGAGCTAGAGGCTTTCTATTCTCCCTTTGCCAGATGTAAATGACTGCAATATCCTTAGATTCTAGTTTTCATCTCTGAACAAAAAAAAAAAGAAAAAAAAAAAAAGTCACTGATTCCTATTATCTAGCAATTACATCTCACTGCAACTGGTTGCCATAGCTACCAGTTACCTGCTCAGGGCTGTTGTCTTTCTGCTAGGATTTACTTAGAAACCTTGACATAAGCAGCAGAACTCACAGCCTTGGTCCCAGCCCTCTGCTGAGATCTGGCAACCCTATCTGGAATAAGGGTCTCCCAGTCCCCTGGAGATTCACACCTTCTATTGGCAACATCTGATAAGTAATCTGTCCTTACCTGGAGAATTAAATCTGACTGCTTTGCATCCTTCAGACTCCTCAAAACCTAGTAACCTGGCTGGAAATTGTCACTTCTCAATTAATTGGATAACCTTCTTATAAAAATTTGCAGGTATTTGTACACATGTAGTGACTTAGTTTCCTTTTTGTTTTTTTGTCATTTTATTATCCCTTATGTCTTCACTACCTAATCAGAGCAAAATCTTAGTTCTCACAGCTGAGCATATATGTGAATTTATTTATGGGGGATAGGGGGGGACTGGGTGGTGTATTTGTTAAGGTATATATAGATTATATATAGCTAGATATAGATATATAGATAGATATAGATATAGATGATATAGATAGATAGATAGATAGATAGATAGATAGATAGATAGATAGATAGATAGATAGATATAGATATAGATAGATAGATAGATATATGATACAGATGATAAAGATATAGATGATATACAAGTAAGCAGGTATTATAGGTCAGCTCTTTTCA